>NC_083560.1:98400342-98735018 GCF_019925205.1 Metopolophium dirhodum | reverse complement strand
TACAAGCAAAGTTGCTAGTGTTCAAACTATGTACAAAATGTATATATATTCTAATACTATATTTTATTGCTCAAAATTTATACTAATAATAATCATACAAAAATATAAGGAACTTTTCAACAGTATTTAATACAATTATTATTAAATTATTATTTAAAAAGGTGGATAAGTGGATATCGCTCTGCTGTACAGTAGGTTACAAGTGGGTCACTGTAATGGATGGTGTTTAAATTTGAATTCAATGATATAATATATCATTGTATAAGAAAAACGATTCTGTCGGTCCAGTCAGCCTATGATATTACCAAGTATATTTGATGATATTATTGTGAATAAAGTAATTTATATATAACCTATTTACGTGGAGCCTTGTTTTTAATTTTCAATCCTCAGCCATAAAAAGTTAAACATTTTTATAAATTTTTAACCACAAAATAATTAATAAATTATAAATTTGATAAATGTTGTCAAAATTTGAACTTTAAATGCTTATAAAAAAAAATTGTGCCTATGTATTTTTAATATTTTTCAACTGCTATTAGAACGATATATCAGGAGCCTTATATTAAATTTTCACGCTTTTTTAACCCAACAAATAAAATTTTATTGATATTTATAGGAAAAAAAAAAAAACAAAAAAAATGAAAACTTACTATGTCCGTAAACAGTTCAAAATAAGTCAAAATATCTGGAAAATGTTATGGTGTATAGGAAATGCAATTATAAACATTCAGTCAAAATTTCATGTCCCTACGGTCATTTATTTTAGAGTTTACACCAAAAACCAAAATCGATTTTTCTCAAAAACAGATTTTGCGTAAAAAATTCCCCGTTTTTCCTTAATTTTTTCTTTTGTTTTTTCACGTCGCTTTTGAAAACTACTGGGGAAATTTTTTATTTTTGACCCCCCCCCCCCCCCCCCCCCCAAGTACCAACTAGATTTACTTTCCTAACAGAAAAGTTACTGTTGATGAAAATCCAAGCACTTTTTACTCTCCTAAAAGGTGATAACAGACACACAAATAAAAAAAAATTAAAAAAAAAACACACATCATTGTAAAAATCAATACATTCATCGCTTCGCTCAGAATCTAAAATGTCTACAAGAAACTTAAATTAAATTTTTATGAGCGTCTGAAATTTATATTTTTTACAACATTTGATATTCACTCGATTTCTCATGTAACAATTTTCTTATTTTATTGAAATTAAAAAACGTATGACTGTAGATACTTGAAAATTTCAACTGAATGTTTATATTAGTATTTTCTATACACGGTAAAATTTTGCGTGCAAATTTAATATAAGGCTCCTGATATATCGTTCTAATAGCAGTTTGAACTGTTTTACGGACATAGTCAGTTTTAATTTTTTTAGGTTTTTTTTTTCCTATAAAATATCAAATAAAAATTTTATTTGTTCTGTAAAAAAGCGTGAAAATGCAAGGCTCCTGATATAATGTTACAATTGCAGTTGAAAAATATTAAAAATACATAGGCACAATTTTTTTTTATAAGCATTTAAAATTCAAATTTTTGACAACATTTATCAAATTTATTAAATATTTTGTAGTTAAAAATGTTATAAAATGTTTTAACTTTTATGGCTAAGGATTGATAATTTAAAACAAGGCTGCACGTAAATAGGTTTATACATAAATTACTTTATTCACAATAATATCATCAAATATACTTGGTAATATCATAGGCTGACTGGACCGTTTTCGCTCAGAATCGTTTTTCTTATACAATGATATTATATCATTGAATTCAAATTTAACACCATCCATTACAGTGACCTACTTGTAACCTACTGTACAGCAGAGCGACATCCACTTATCCACCTTTTTTTTTTAATGTCAAATTTTAACTTTAACAGCTGTTTGTAACAATATATCAAGATTATTGTATTCAATTTTTACGCTTTTTGACCCCAATAAATACAATTAAATTGATATTTATAGAAAAAAAAAACAAAAAAAAGGTGGATAAGTGGATGTCGCTCTGCTGTACAGTAGGTTAGAAGGGTTAAATTTGAATTCAATGATATAATATCATTGTATAAGAAAAACGATTCTGAGCGAAAACGGTCAGCCTGTGATACAGGCCTATGAAACAAGTATAATTGATGATATTATTGTGAATAAAGTAATTTATATAATATAACCTATTTTCGTGGAGCCTTGTTTTAAATTTTCAATCCTTAGCCATAAAAGTTAAACATTTTATACATTTTTAACTACAAAATAATTAATAAATTATAAATTTGATAATGAGTCTCAAAATTTGAACTTTAAATGCTTATAAAAAAAAAATTGTGCCTATGTATTTTTAATATTTTTCAACTGCTATTATAACGATATATCAGGAACCTTATATTAAATTTTCACGCTTTTTACCCAACAAATAAATGTCCCTACGCTCATTTGTTTTAGAGTTACACCAATAACCAAAATCGATTTTCTCGAAAACAAATTTTGCGTAAAAATTCCCGTTTTTCCTTAATTTTTCTTTTGTTTTTCACTTTTTTTTTGAAGATTACTGGGAAATTTTTACTTTTAACCCCCCAAAGTACCAACTAGATTCACTTTCCTATCAGAAAAGTTACTGTTGAAAAAAATCCAAGCACTTTTACTCTCCTAAAAGGTGACGACAGACACACAAATAAAAAAAAAATAAAAAAAAAATCACACATCATTGTAAAATCAATACATTTATTGCTTCGCTCAGAATCTAAAATTGGAAACTGAAAATGACCGTAACCAACACAAAATATTTTTTTAATTTTATGGTGCAAAGAAAATGCTAATATAAACATTCAGTGAAATTATATGTATCTACAGTCTTTTGTTTTAGAGTTATGCCAAAAACCAAAATTAATTTTGTCAAAAACCGATTTTGCTTAAAAATTATCATTTTTAAAATATAAAAAGGTGGATAAGTGGATGTCGCTCTGCTGTACAGTAGGTTACAAGTGGGTCACTGTAATGGATGGTGTTAAATTTGAATTCAATGATATAATATCATTGTATAAGAAAAACGATTCTGAGCGAAAACGGTCAGTCAGCCTATGATATTACCAAGTATATTTGATGATATTATTGTGAATAAAGTAATTTATAAATAACCTATTTACGTGGAGCCTTGTTTTCAATTTTCAATCCTTAGCTATAAAAGTTGAAAATTTTATAAATTTTTAACTACAAAATAATTATTAAATTATAAATTTGATAAATTCTGTCCAAATTTGATCTTTAAATGCTTATAAAAAAAAACTGTGCCTATGTATTTTCAATATTTTTCAACTGCTATTGTAAAAATATATCAGGAGTCTTGTATTAAATTTTTACACTTTTTGGCCCAACAGATAAAACTTTATTGATATTTATAGAAAAAAAAACTAAAAAAATTGAAAACTGAAAATGCCCGTAAACAGCTCAAAAAGTGTCAAAGTATTTTCAAAATTGTATGGTGTATAGGAAATGCTAATATAAACATTCAGTGAAATTTTCATGTATCTACAGTTATTCGTTTTTGAATTACAAGAAAATAAGGAAATCGGTACATGAGAAATCGAGTGAATATCTAATGTTGTAAAAATATGAATTTAAAACGCTCATAAAAATTTAATTTGACTTTCTTGTAGAAATTTTTTTTTTGATAAAGTTAGACAAACTTATGAGGAATCTTGTATTAGATTTTAAAATCTTAGATTTAAAAAGAAAATTTTTTATGAATTTCTAACTCAAAATAATTTGCAAATTTTCGTGATTTTTCCGTATTTTTTCAAGATTTGAACTTTAAACGTGTATAAAAAAAAAACTGTGACTAAGGATTTTTAATTTTTTTCATCTGCCTTTGAAACAATAAACTAGGAGCCTTCTATTAAATTTTCAAGCTTTTTTACTCAACAGATAAAATTTTATTGATATTTATAGAAAAAAAATTTAAAAAAACTGAAAACTGACAATGTCCGTAAACAGTTCAAAAAAAGTCAAATTATTTTCAAAATTGTATTGTGTATAGAAAATGCAAATATAAACAACCAGTGAAAATTTCATGCATCTACGGTCATTTGTTTTAGAGTTACACCAATAACCAAAATCGATTTTGTTAAAAATCGATTTTGCGTAAAAATTCCCGTTTTTCCTTAATTTTTCTTTTGTTTTTCACATCGCTTTTGAAAACTACTGGGAAATTAAAATTTTGACCTCCTCAATGCACCAACGATATTCACTTTCCCATCGAACAAGATACTGAAGTCGAAAATCGAAGCATTATTTCGACTACTTATCGTGTACACAGACACAAAAATAAAAAAAATAAAAAAAAAAATAAAAAAAAATAAAAAAAAAAAAAAATAAAAAAAAAAACACACATCATTGTAAAATCAATACATTCATCGTCTCACTCAGAATCTAAAATGATTTTGTTGTTAAAAATTTATAAAATGTTCGACTTTTATTAATAAGGATCAAAAACTTACAACAAGTTTCCACGTATAAGTAGGTTATTCTTTTTTTTTTTATATAGTTATTTTATGTTCAGATTTGGAGGAAATTACATATTATGTAACTAAGAATAACGTAATTATTTTGTTGTAATTTTATAATATTAACTCAACTTACCGGCTACCGTATTAATAATAAGTAAATATAATAAATATAATATAAAATATGCACACTGACAAACCGTCGCCGCTTAGAATCGTTTTTCGTATACAAAGATATTAATGATATTATATCATTGAATTCAAATGTAATACCATCCATTATACGTGACCAGCTTGGACAGCAAAGCAACATCCACTTTTAGATTCTGAGTGAAACGATGAATGTATTGATTTTACGATGATGTGTGTTTTTTTTTTTATTTTTTTTTTTATTTTTTTTTTATTTTAGATTCTGAGTGAAACGATGAATGTATTGATTTTACAATGATGTGTGTTTTTTTTTTTATTTTTTTTTTTATTTTTTTTTTATTTTTTTATTTTTGTGTCTGTGTACACGATAAGTAGTCGAAATAATGCTTCGATTTTCGACTTCAGTATCTTGTTCGATGGGAAAGTGAATATCGTTGGTGCATTGGGGAGGTCAAAATTTTAATTTCCCAGTAGTTTTCAAAAGCGATGTGAAAAACAAAAGAAAAATTAAGGAAAAACGGGAATTTTTACGCAAAATCGATTTTTAACAAAATCGATTTTGGTTATTGGTGTAACTCTAAGACAAATGACCGTAGATGCATGAAATTTTCACTTGTTGTTTATATTTGCATTTTCTATACACAATACAATTTTGAAAATAATTTGACTTTTTTTGAACTGTTTACGGACATTGTCAGTTTTCAGTTTTTTTAAATTTTTTTTCTATAAATATCAATAAAATTTTATTTATTGGGTAAAAAAGCTTGAAAATTTAATAGAAGGCTCCTAGGTTATTGTTTCAAAGGCAGATGAAAAAAATTAAAAATCCTTAGTCACAGTTTTTTTTTATACACGTTTAAAGTTCAAATCTTGAAAAAATACGGAAAAATCACGAAAATTTGCAAATTATTTTGAGTTAGAAATTCATAAAAAATTTTCTTTTTAAATCTAAGATTTTAAAATCTAATACAAGATTCCTCATAAGTTTGTCTAACTTTATCAAAAAAAAAATTTCTACAAGAAAGTCAAATTAAATTTTTATGAGCGTTTTAAATTCATATTTTTACAACATTAGATATTCACTCGATTTCTCATGTACCGATTTCCTTATTTTCTTGTAATTCAAAAACGAATAACTGTAGATACATGAAAATTTCACTGAATGTTTATATTAGCATTTCCTATACACCATACAATTTTGAAAATATTTTGACACTTTTTGAGCTGTTTACGGGCATTTTCAGTTTTCAATTTTTTTAGTTTTTTTTTCTATAAATATCAATAAAGTTTTATCTGTTGGGCCAAAAAGTGTAAAAATTTAATACAAGACTCCTGATATATTTTTACAATAGCAGTTGAAAAATATTGAAAATACATAGGCACAGTTTTTTTTTTATAAGCATTTAAAGATCAAATTTGGACAGAATTTATCAAAATCTCGAAAATTATCAACCATTGTAATTAATAAATTATAAAATGTTCAGTTTTTATAGCTAAGGATTGAAAATTTAAAACAAGATTCCATGTAAATAGATAATTCGGTTACCAAAAAATCTAAAAAATACACAAGCACAGTTTATTTGTATAGTCATTTTAAGTTCAAATTTGGACGAAATTACATAAAAACCTAGAATAACTATTTTAGTTATTTTGTTGTGATTGTATAATATTATTCGTGGGCACTTGAAACTTCTAATTTGTAATATTTTCATCGATATATTATGATGATAGTATCACGGTTTGTTGTTGATGTATAACGCGTTATATGTACCTAATGGATATTGTGATATGATTAATTTGGAATTTATTATAGGTCAATTTTTTTTTTAATACCATAGATAAGTGTATAATATGTCTTATACCTAGACTGACATATCGTCTCCACTCAGAATCGTTTTTCTTATACAATGATATATCATTGAATTCAAATTTAATACCATCCATTATACAGTGACCCACTTGTAACCTACAGTACAGCAGAGCGACATCCACTTGCCCACCTTTTTTTTTTTTATTTTTGTGTCTGTGTACACGATAAGTAGTCGAAATAATGCTTCGATTTTCGACTTCAGTATCTTGTTCGATGGGAAAGTGAATATCGTTGGTGCATTGGGGAGGTCAAAATTTTAATTTCCCAGTAGTTTTCAAAAGCGATGTGAAAAACAAAAGAAAAATTAAGGAAAAACGGGAATTTTTACGCAAAATCGATTTTTAACAAAATCGATTTTGGTTATTGGTGTAACTCTAAGACAAATGACCGTAGATGCATGAAATTTTCACTTGTTGTTTATATTTGCATTTTCTATACACAATACAATTTTGAAAATAATTTGACTTTTTTTGAACTGTTTACGGACATTGTCAGTTTTCAGTTTTTTTAAATTTTTTTTCTATAAATATCAATAAAATTTTATTTATTGGGTAAAAAAGCTTGAAAATTTAATAGAAGGCTCCTAGGTTATTGTTTCAAAGGCAGATGAAAAAAATTAAAAATCCTTAGTCACAGTTTTTTTTTATACACGTTTAAAGTTCAAATCTTGAAAAAATACGGAAAAATCACGAAAATTTGCAAATTATTTTGAGTTAGAAATTCATAAAAAATTTTCTTTTTAAATCTAAGATTTTAAAATCTAATACAAGATTCCTCATAAGCTTGTCTAACTTTATCAAAAAAAAAATTTCTACAAGAAAGTCAAATTAAATTTTTATGAGCGTTTTAAATTCATATTTTTACAACATTAGATATTCACTCGATTTCTCATGTACCGATTTCCTTATTTTCTTGTAATTCAAAAACGAATAACTGTAGATACATGAAAATTTCACTGAATGTTTATATTAGCATTTCCTATACACCATACAATTTTGAAAATATTTTGACACTTTTTGAGCTGTTTACGGGCATTTTCAGTTTTCAATTTTTTTAGTTTTTTTTTCTATAAATATCAATAAAGTTTTATCTGTTGGGCCAAAAAGTGTAAAAATTTAATACAAGACTCCTGATATATTTTTACAATAGCAGTTGAAAAATATTGAAAATACATAGGCACAGTTTTTTTTTATAAGCATTTAAAGATCAAATTTGGACAGAATTTATCAAAATCTCGAAAATTATCAACCATTGTAATTAATAAATTATAAAATGTTCAGTTTTTATAGCTAAGGATTGAAAATTTAAAACAAGATTCCATGTAAATAGATAATTCGGTTACCAAAAAATCTAAAAAATACACAAGCACAGTTTATTTGTATAGTCATTTTAAGTTCAAATTTGGACGAAATTACATAAAAACCTAGAATAACTATTTTAGTTATTTTGTTGTGATTGTATAATATTATTCGTGGGCACTTGAAACTTCTAATTTGTAATATTTTCATCGATATATTATGATGATAGTATCACGGTTTGTTGTTGATGTATAACGCGTTATATGTACCTAATGGATATTGTGATATGATTAATTTGGAATTTATTATAGGTCAATTTTTTTTTTAATACCATAGATAAGTGTATAATATGTCTTATACCTAGACTGACATATCGTCTCCACTCAGAATCGTTTTTCTTATACAATGATATATCATTGAATTCAAATTTAATACCATCCATTATACAGTGACCCACTTGTAACCTACAGTACAGCAGAGCGACATCCACTTGCCCACCTTTTTTTTTTTTATTTTTGTGTCTGTGTACACGATAAGTAGTCGAAATAATGCTTCGATTTTCGACTTCAGTATCTTGTTCGATGGGAAAGTGAATATCGTTGGTGCATTGGGGAGGTCAAAATTTTAATTTCCCAGTAGTTTTCAAAAGCGATGTGAAAAACAAAAGAAAAATTAAGGAAAAACGGGAATTTTTACGCAAAATCGATTTTTAACAAAATCGATTTTGGTTATTGGTGTAACTCTAAAACAAATGACCGTAGATGCATGAAATTTTCACTGGTTGTTTATATTAGCATTTCCTATACACCATAAAATTTTCCAAATATTTTGACTCTTTTTGAGCTGTTTACAGCCATTGTCAGTTTTCAATTTTTTTAGTTTTTTTTTCTATAAATATCAATAAAATTTTAGCTATTGAGTAAAAAAGCTTGAAAATTTAATAGAAGGCTCCTAGCTTATTGTTTTAAAGGCAAATGAAAAAAATTAAAAATCCTTAGTCACAGTTTTTAATTATAAGCATTTAAAGTTCAAATTTTGACAAAATACGGAAAAATCACGAAAAATAGCAAATTATTTTGATGAGAATTCATAAAAATTTTTCTTTTTAAATCTAAGATTTGAAAATGTAATATAAGATTACTCATAAGTTTGTCTACCTTTATCAAAAAAAAAATGTCTAGAAGAAACTTAAATTAAATTTTTATGAGCGTCTGAAATTTATATTTTTACAACATTTGATATTTACTCGATTTCTCATGTAACGATTTTTTTATTTTATTGTAATTAAAAAACGAATGACTGTAGATACTTGAAAATTTCACTGAATGTTTATATTAGCATTTTCTATACACCATACAATTTTGAAAATATTTTGACTCTATTTGAGCTGTTTACGGACATTGTCAGTTTTCAATTTTTTTAGTTTTTTTTTCTATAAATATCAATAAATTTTTATTTGTTGGGTAAAAAAGCGTGAAAATTTAATATTAGACTCCTGATATATCGTTTTAATAGCAGTTGAAAAATATTAAAAATACATTTGCACAATTTTTTTTTATAAGCATTTAAAGTTCAAATTTTGACAACATTTATCAAATTTATAATTTATTAATTATTTTGTGGTTAAAAATTTATAAAATATTTAACTTTTATGGCTAAGGATTGAAAATTTAAAACAAGGCTCCACGTTAATAGGTTATATATAAATTACTTTATTCACAATAATATCATCAAATATACTTGGTAATATCATAGGGTGACTGACCGTTTTCGCTCAGAATCGTTTTTCTTATACAATGATATTATATCATTGAATTCAAATTTAACACCATCCATTACAGTGACCCACTTGTAACCTACCGTACAGCAGAGCGACATCCACTTATCCGCCTTTTTTATTTTATAAATGTTAATAAAATTGTGTTTGTTGGGTAAATTAGCTTGAAAATGTAATACAAGGCCTCTCAAACATTGTTACAATATCAGTTGAAAAATATTAAAATTACATACCTATGCAAGATTTTTTTTATAAGCATTTAAAGTTCAAACTTTCACAAAATTGATCGAGTTTTCAATTTGCAAATTGTTTTGTAGTTAAAAATTATAAATTGTCCAATTTTTATAGCTAAGAATTGAAAATTTAAAACAAGGTTTCACCTAAGTAGATCATACTGTAACCAATAAATCTAAAAATATATAAACACCGTTTTTTGTTTTAGTTATTTTGTTTAAATTTGGACGAAATTATCTACATATTAAATAGTCAAGAACAATGATCTTAGTTATTTTCTTGTAATTTAATTATTTTAAAATATGATTCGTAGACACTTGAAACTTCTAAAGTGTATTATTATTTATTACATGTTTACAAATATTATAATATGCAAATTATATTAATTCAATATACCGGCTACCGCCGCGCTGTATTAATAATTAATTATAATTATTATAACATTATAAAATATCATACTCCGTTCAGAATCGTTTTTCGTAAAGGGTATAACAAAAATTGTTGTTAACATTTGTCGCATTGATAATTTTTTTCAGTTATTCGTTATATGATTTGTAACATTGAGTAAGTTTTTGTTTTTTCTACCCTATACATAAATGTATCTATGTTGTGGAATGTAGAGCGTTGGCCATAATTACGGAAAAATATAGGTATAAATTAAAGTAGAATTAAAGTAAAAATGTAAAATAAAATATGAAATAGGCCCTAAAAGAGAGCGCTATTTCAAAAGTGCCAAAATTCTAAATACGTACCTACTGCAATACCGCTTATAAAAGAAAATAGTATTTAATTTTGATTATTCATTTTTAGGTAGTTATTAATAAATTATTATCATATAATACTATATTATAATGTAGACACAAATTTAAGGGTCCGGTTACATATTATAAAGAGGATCTTTTGCGCAGTCGCATAATTTAAATCGTGCTTAAACATGGTTATAAAATTCATATACAAGATAATATGTTCATAAAAATTGGAAACGCTTTAATTAGGTAGGTACTGTTTTCATATTTGTATACCACTACATTTAGAAATAATAGATATTATTGCTGAATTTATTTGGTAAAATATATTTTAATCTTTTAATTATATTGTAATATTATAGTTTATCAGTCCTAATTAGTCTAATGACCATTACCAAACTCTGTAAAACTGACAACACTGTATTTATGATTTATCTGTGTGTATTTCAATAAGAAAACGGTTACCTACGGCTTGAATGTTTTGGCTGAATGCCATTAAATAAATAAAATTACTCGACATCTCTAATCGAACTAAACATTTATAAAAGATCTGCTTACACTTTCAGTCAAATTCAAACCGGTTTAATGCGATGTTTTAATTTTATTTAAAATTTAAATCACTATATAGCTGTTGCCTGTTATGTTTTGTACAACAATATTGACTTTCAAGTTATTTACATGTTTGTTATGTTACTCCTGCATTATTGATGTAGATATTTCAGTATTTTTTATTTGATACACAGTATGATGATGTAACGAAATTTACCATTTCATTATTTCATTATTTTAATATTAATAATATTGTGTCTGATATTATTATTAAACGCGTTCAATGATTGCAGCTGGAGAAAATTGAAATGTGTAGGTACAGATATAAATGTATAATAGGTGTATTAGGTAATGTATTGGTAGATTTGAAAATAAACTTTGACGTTTCAAACAATAAAATATGTTCATAAAATGATGATTATTAAATATTTTATATATACTAGGTATATAAGTATCTGGTATAGCTAATAAACAAATAGAAGTACCTATTGGTCAGATATTATATGATCCATCATCCATGTAACAATACTTACCTTGTATTGAAATTTATCTATCATGCTGGGTATAATAATTAATAAATAATAATCATAATTTACGCTTAAAATTAATGAAAAATAAAACAAAACCTGTTGATTTAATTTATCGGGTATAGGTATATAGGTAGGTACTATATTATATTTAAAATCGAATACAACTATCAAATTATATGTTGAAATTTTTTTTGGCCCAACTATAGTAAAAGTATAACTATAAGCAAATCTTTCAAAAAGTTGAAATGACGCCCCTGAATGAAACAACAATTATAGTACCTACACAATTAATTTAATTTTTTTTTATGTTTTCTTGTAACGCACTTACACTAAGAACACTATTTTATAAAATTTTAAAAAAGGCCTGCTACTACGACTATTACTCGCGATGCGTTTATTTAGTAGGTAGGTACCAACATATATGTATTATATTATGCTTATACTAAAGTGTATAATGTTAATATCAGTAAGTAATACTGTAATAACTTATAGGTTGCCATACACCATAGAGTTTTAAACGATATATTATTAAATAAAAAGATGAAACGCGTGTAGTTAATTGACGAGAGACGACCCATTATTATAATATTATATTATCAGTGCGCGGCAGTCCCGATTCCCAACCCGCCTCTGACCAATAATTGTATATACAACAGGTGGCCCATTATACGGGTGTTTACAATATTTTAAATACGCAAGTCCGGCCAAACTATATAGGCGCTGGCGTCGTGTCGTGCTCACTGAGGCGCTTGACCTGCCACCTGCCTCCCCGGACCAGTACCGGGTCAACATTTATGTTAATTCGATTATTGCGTAAACGACTGCATTTCGTAAGATGTAAGACTATGAGTATCGACTATCAAGTATATTATTATTAAAATGTTTTTAAAATGTTTTAAAATTATTTTCGGAATATTATCGATATTTTTAAATTAGGTATTCGTAAGCGGTAATCTTTTTTTATTTTTGAGAATCATTTAGCATAACGTCCCAGAGGTGCTATTTTCGTTATTTTCCAAAAAAGTTTTTTTTTTAATTTTTTAAATTTCACTAAATTATTTAATGAAGGTTTGTAAAACATTATAATAGTTATTTATTTGTTTGAAAAATTGTAATTATCGTACCTATAATAATGTATTAATAGGTAATAGGTATATATAGATAGATACATGTCTGTGTTCAAAATGTAAATATAACATTTATGATTATATAATTTAGTGTAAAATGTATTGATTTGATTTATTTCAATATTTTTATATTGTTGAAATGTGATTTGTATAAACCATTAAATCCAATTCATTTTTAGTTTTAAGTTTTAATATTCTGTTTGTATTTCTTGATGTAAAATTATTACTTATCGATAACGCTAATGACGGAATATAATGTTATCCATACTCGAATAATTGTCAGTAGTTATGCACTTGTGCTTGGAAAGACTCCTGAAAAATTATCACGCCTGAGATTACACTACAATTGAAATTTTAATTACCACCTGTGTCCAATTACCGATCAGAGCTATACATTTTCACGAAAATAAAGCTCGATGCTCGTTAAGTATATACGTAAATGTGGTCAGGAAATGCAAAGGACTATTTGATTGATCGTAGCTTGCAGAGCATTTTAGTAGCTTGATGCTAATATTATAATGTAGAATTCTTTGACACCTCGCTCCATCCTATATAGGAACTCGGACATAATAATATAATATCATCAGTCACTCAAACCTCAAAAATATGAAATATAATATAGTTATATAAATTAATTAAGAATTAAATGACGCACCTATTTTCTCATAAAATATTGAAATAAGTATTAAAAACTAGATCGAACAAAATATAGCATAGAATTGCAATAAGGCTTGAAATTACTATTGCGGGGAGGGCTGAACCCTTTTATGTCACCTCCTCTCTTAAGTCGTATATAAGTCCGGGAAATTAACCTTTCGGAGTACTACCTTCCGACTTCCTCCGAGTAGGCTATACGAATTACGATGTACGTTATTATTATTATTATTGTTGACAATTTATTTATTGTTAAAGGTACCTAAATACCTACTTCACTAATCACTAGCCACTAGGTATTAATTTATTTATATTTTTCACATAATATACGGACTGTGAGAAAAAAAAACTGTATCTACAGACAAATAGACAATTGAACGCAGACGACGGCGTCGAAGTGTTATGGTCGACCGATCGAGTAGGTAATATAATTATACGTTATTACACACAGCTTATTACAATAATTTAGAGTTTAGACGATCGAATAATATTATGTTGTTGGTCGGCGGTGGCTGTACCGCTCAATTCACGAATCATTCGAGTAGGTATTTGCTATCGGTCATGTGTTCTATACCACTTAGTTTATTATTGTGACTCCTGCCGTGGTCGCGGTCGTTGCGGCCTGTCTTTCGCAGAATATTTGTGCACTCTGTGCAGTAAGTAGTAGTATACACCAATATATCTGTTACAGCTTCGTTGTTTCGTTTTCGTGTTATTTCGTCCATTATCAACACCACCACCCACCAGACACCAGTTGTTGTGTTGTAGCACTGGCTATTGCGTCACGGCTATGCTGTGGTTTTCAATAACAATAATAATAGTAATAATAATAATTACGGGCACGTGCGTCGCGGGCATTGCCTTATCATTATCGTATCAAACGGAATTATTGTTATGCGGAAAACCGTTCATTATCACGATTCACGACGTTAATAACAATTATTATTACTCTGTTTTTGCGATTTCTGATGGCTGCTGACGAAATACGTCAATAATAATAATATTTTCGTTAGGTAGCCGTAGCCGGACGACTGGCTGAGTTACAGATACCATTATTATTTATTATACGCAAACTGTGTAGGCAAGTAATACAAATAGCTAAATACCTATGTTTACCCATGTTATAATTATTATATATTATGCAAATGAAATAACCAGTTTTCATCAATATTTCGTAGAGTGCGATACCACCGGTCGTGCTGGTATTATCGTTTAGCATACATGACGGAATAATTATATGCCAAATATATACACGATGGAGGCGTCTGACGATAGCGATAATAACAGTGATTGCAGTAGTATAATGACATCATCAACGGATTCCGATTCCAGTTCTCTGCTCTCTGTAGTTCTCAACAACTCCCAGACACAGGTAAATCCTTCTGTACTTCTAACCTATCGATGATTACATGTATTTTATTCACGTATAATTGTGTGCAACAGGATAATGGACATGAGACGTTTACTTATGCTGCACCACTACCTGTGGGATCCTATGCCCTTGCCTCGTGCGTTTATGTACTGATTGACAAGGGTAGATCGATGAGTGCAGACATGCGTGTCATGTGGTATTTGAAACGTTTGGGTACCATACAGATGGTAGACGACGACTTGGATGTTGAATCACCTGAGCAGTGTAAAATCATGTCATTTATACCCAGAGAAGAAAATTTGGATAAAGATGGCTTTGCAAATTCTATTTTTGTTATGGATGCATTTACTCGTGTTTATTTTTTGACAGCAGTATATAATATGGTATATTGTTTAGATATGAGTCCATCAAACTGTTCAGTGGTAAGAATACTTAAAATACTTAATTACAGTTGATAAGTATTAGATCTGTTGTTATACCTATATTATGGTTTTTATTTTTGACTAGGACATTCAGAGATGTCATGTTATGCTTGATGAGATGACTGTAGCACTGCGTAGAAGTATCAAGGGGTTTATCAGGCCTGTATGAATTATACATTTTTTTGCTATTGCTTTTTTTTATTTATCATTTAATTTTTCCTGATAGTTTATTGTACCTGGCTCTGATCAAATGGTTTTTGAACCACAAGTGTATGTCACAGTTATAGTACATACACCATTTTACACATCACCAGCTCAACAGGTTTGAAATATTTCATTGAATAAAAGTACAATAGTAATATGGATTCATTTTTTTTTTAATTAGGTATTGGTACAAGGATGGCTTATCAATAATCGTAACTTTCAAGAGTTCATTAAAACTATCACAACAGAAATGAATCATCTTGAAAATTCATTAGCAATGACAAAAAAAACTACTCGAAAACCTAAGGTAAAATTAAATATACTTTTTCCATGTCTAATTAATTTTAAACATTTTAAATATCTTAAAAAAGTGTATTTTTTCATAAGTTTCTTTTTACTATACTATATTTTTTTATTATGTTGAAAAAAGATGTCTGGACACTTTTTTCTTTAATCCCTGTACAACATAAACAACATGTTACATACGATTGTTTTTATGGTTCATAGAATAATTTTAAGAGATATAGATGATAATATTTTTGAGGGTTTGATATATCAGTTGTATAATTTATTTTTGAATACCTACTTTTATTAATATTTAGTTTATTAATTCAAATTTTTTGTCAACTTAAATTTAAAGGGATGTATTATGTTTTTGAGACGATATGTTGACAAAATGACCAGTCAAACTTGAACAATAAAAATAAAATTCTCATATAACTTTTATAAAAAGTTTATTTTTTTGATTTTACTTTTAAGATTACTCAAACATCATAAAAACTTGAATTAATTTTATCTATGTTGCGGGTGATTTAGAGACAGAAAACAGATAGTATGCTGACACACTTAAAACCCAAATTTGATGAAGATAAATGTGTAAATTTTTTAAAATTCTCCAAAAACAAAAAAATATTGTAATGGAAATAAGAAAATAAAATATATTGTACTTAATGGCTATTATATAATAATTATACATTATTAATGTAGGTAAATATGTTACTATAAAATATGTCCACAGTTGGAGAATGTTCAAAATCATTGATGAATCTTGACATATTGTTTAAAATTGTATTGTAAATTCACTAGTAAATATACTAATGTTAATATATATATATATATACTAATGTTAAAATTTACAAAATTTGAAAAAATTCTCATGGCTTTAAAAAGCTCATAAGGGGTCAAAATAGTTTACCATGTATGGAAAATGCTAAAACAAATATTTGGTAAGAATTTCATGCATTTACTGTTATTTGTTTTGGAAATACAAAATATAATAAAATAAACAAAATATCAAAATTGAATTATGAGAATTCATTAATTTACCGTTGAATATCATATATCAGAACAATTTTAATTTTAAAAGCTTTTAAAAAATTAATGTTTTGTTCCAACTTTTTTTTTTTTTAAAGTAGAAAAATTTGTGTGGAATCTTCTATTAATATTTCTAATGTTAGAAAAACTTTTTAAATTACTAACTAAAAAATAATTTGAACACTTGAGATTTTGACAAATTTGTTAAAATTTTGAACTTTAAATGCATATAAATATAAATATCTATGTATCTTTAATATTTTTAAACTTATTAAAGAGACTTATGAGGAACTTTGCATTAAATTTTAAAGCTTTTATACTTAGTGTAATTGTTTTTATTGAGAATAATTCAAAACAATTTTCAAAACCCAAAAAAATTCAAGACTTAAAAATTTTACCATTTATGGAAAATGCTCATATAAATATTTGGTGAACAAATAAAATCAATTTTTTCAAAAACTGTTCTTGCGTAAAAATTTCCATTTTTGCTCTCTTTTTTGTTTTTCCCAATGATTTCTTAAATTACATGAATTTTTTCAATTAGACCTCTCAAAATTACCAATAGATTCATTATTTTATCAAAAAATATGCCGATTTCAAAAATTGGAGCTTTTTTACTTTGTAAATACAATACATTAATTCGCTAAGCTTGGAAACTAAAATGCAAAGCTGACAAATACCTATCATTATTTATAATCAATAAATTATTTTTGTTTATAGCATTTTAGTGATGAAACTCAAACAAATAATGCTCCAGAAAGTGATGATTCAAATACAAATCATCATCATAATTTAAATAATAGTGATTCAAATGTAAGACCTACATTTAATAACAATCCTGATTCAGGTTTTATAAACACTTTAAGATATGGAATGCTAGCTGTTAGATTATTACCCCAAACAAGCATATCAAGTAAGCCTTTTTTTTTATATGTTATATTATAATGTAATAATATAAACAAATGTTAGTAACAATATTTTGAGAAATAATTCTGTAATTAAATATTTATGTAAAATTTATTTTTGTAGTTTCAACTAAATTTTTTCATGTAATTTTATTAAAATTATAACTATCATAGTATATTTAAAGTTATAAAACAATGAGTTTTTATTTTTGGATTACACTTATAGCTCCAAATTCACATTTGTTAATTAGAAAGTTAACACATATAGTAATGTAAATTTTTAATATTATTTCCAAATTTCCAGTAGTTTTCTTAAAAATGTTTATAAACTATTTAATATTTATTTTTATTTTGACTGGTTTATTTTATTTTACTTATTGTTTAAATCCATGTCTATAATATATTTTGTGTTGAACTTAATCAGTAGCAGCTCGTGAGTAAATATTCTAGAGATACTGAGATGACTTACAATGATGTAATGACGACGGCTCGGCATATAGTGTCATGAACCCAGTTTTAATACCGCCTGTAGTACGAGGCTTATTCTTCTCTGCCCCTCTGCCAACATACGTTAACATTACTTGTTACAATTAAAACTGTCTGGTGGCAGTTTCACTGAATGGGTGACCATCACTTAAATTATTAAAATAATATTTCTATCCAAAAAACTACTTTTAGGTCTTATATTTTGTGGCCTTCAATATTAATGGTAAAAGAAAATAATAAGCTTTTCAATTCAGATAAAAATACTTCTATACATTTGTATTTTTAATTAATTATTATTTTCAAGTAGCTAGTATTTTTTTAAGGGGAGATACAGTTTAAAAATCTCCCCTGATGAGCCGCCACTGAATTTAACTATGTTTATATGTACCCATTATACATGGTATTGTGATACCTTTTTAACCACATTTTCAACTATTAATACTACTCTAAATCATCTAGTTTTTTAGTAGATTTTGTCTTAAAATAGTATTTAAGTTGTATAGACATTTATATTATAATATATTTATTTAGAAATTATCGAATAAATAAGTATATTATGATGTACTGTATGTATATCAATATTACAATCATATATATAATATTATTCATGTATTTGATTTTTTATTTTAATATATTTAGTGTAACAATATTTGTTTTTTAGATTTAATTGTTATTACTGATGGGATGATTACTTTGGCTGACATACAAGTGCTTGATTCCGTTTTAAATCAATTAAGATGTATAAGTGTGGCATGCTCATTTTTGCATGTATCTAGTCAATTTCACCCACATTCAGGCCACGGTAATGTGCCTTACTCTGAGTTGATGCAGCTTATAGCAACAGCCACATCTGGTACTTACTTAAACTCATTTCCAAAAACAACACTGAATTTAGTTGTTAATTTTTATCATGATAAATTCATCATGTGGTCGTTTAAAAGAGGAGATGGTAATGAGTCTCCAAACAATACAACAAATCTTAGTTGCACACCTCCACGTGTTCGCCCCGGTGAATGGACAGTGAGGTATTTATCAATATTTTATTTACACAGTTAATTTATACCTAATATATGACTGATCTATATTTTTAAGAAAGGCCGAAACCTACCAATAAATTAAAATCATTTTTTTTCTATAAAAATTGAATATTGTAAAAATTGCTATGAAGTAGATATTATTAATTTAAAAATGGTAAAAATATTCTGCTAAATTGTTGAGATGAGTGATACTTTCATTTGATTTTTTGATACTTGGGCATAGTATTAAGTAATGGAATCCAATTTATTTTACACGATCAACTTAGATATTTCATAAGTATAATATATTAATATGATAATTTAATAACATACATTTTCTGCATACAATTGCCATAACAATTTATAAGGATCTTTGTATTCCATTTTCAAGCATTTTTACCAAAAGAAATTGTGATAAATGTTTATCAAGAAAAAAAAAACTAAAAAAATTATAAAACTTCAAATATTTTACTTAGCCTACAACTGGCATAATTACTTTAAAAAAGTAATTAAGTATGGAAAATATCTAGAAAATGCCACTATAAAATATATTCTTAAATAATATCTAGTCTCTGTGGTTATTCTTCTATGAATTACAACAACAAAACAAAATTTAATAAAATAAACATAACTAAATTCCAGTCTCCCGCTGTTTTTTGTTAGTTTTTTCCAATTGTTCTAAATTATCCCCAAAGTACTACTAGATGTCTAGATGTGATTTTCTACAAGATACCTCCCTCTAAGTGGATTGGAGCATTTATTTTAGCTCCATAGACAGACACAAAACCTAACACAATAATGTAAAATTGCTCCACTCAGAATTTAAATAAGAAAATATGCAATCAATACACCGTTAATTCAGTTTTATTATTATAGTTAATATAAGTATATATTTTTAAATTTTATTAAATTTAATTAATTAATTAATGATAGTCTCGATTATTTTTCCAACTGTATTACAAAAAACGTATGGTTACGCAAAGTATCCAAATTTAAAAATTGTGGGTTTCACCATGTCTGTTATACCCATTTCTAACAGTTTAAAGAACTAATAAATAATTAATTTTTGTTGAACAATTATGATTTGCTTTAGGAATTCAAATTTTTATGGTAACAGACAAACACAATTGGTCTCTAAAAAACAATTTAGTGATCATATTCAAGCAAATCTTGATAATATAGTATGTTGCCGTTTGCGTGAAGGATTTATTATTGAGGTATTTATATGACTTGAAGTTTTCTATTTTTAGTTGAATAATGTTTTCTTGTTTATAACAATAATTTTTTATTCATATTTTTATTAATAAATAAATAATTGTAGGATATACAATACAAAGATGCAGGAAGTTCAACTGTTGTTCCTTACATGAATAATTCTAGTAAACTACAATTAAAATTAATTTTGCCTTGGACTAATCATATTTATATTGAGTATGATATTACGGTGAAATGGCCACCATCACTAAAAAAAAAAATTGAACCAATTATTATTGAAGAAAAACCAGAATCAGTAGAACCATCTACATCAACAACACAACCACCTGCATCAATACAACTAGACAGTTTAAATATTTATTATACTGTTTCGGTCAAAGGTAAAACAATATACTACAATTCATTATTCTTACCTAATTATTTATACTGATTCATTTATATTATAAATTGTAGGTCCATATGAGTTTCTACATGACATAACATGTACTAGAACTAAAAAATCTCAGTTATTGTCAAAAATACCTAGACAATGCCAATTTCAATTGTCATCCTGCCGATCATCATCAATTTCTGTTGCTACTGCTACAACTACTATAACAAGGAATTTGAATTTGCTGCCAGATAGATCTTACAGTAGTATTGAAAAGAAAGTTACTTCTAAGTATAGACAAGCTTTGATTGCTCGATTTTGGTTAACTATGCGTTCTATAGCACAAACTGATCTACTAGTTAAACATTTGGAAGCATATTCTCCTAGTACAGGTCATTTAATTAATTCTGACAACTGTAATCAACCTTTAGAACCGAATGAAATTATTCAAGATCAACAACTACAGAAACAAGATAGTAATCAAACATTAGAAATAGAACCATTATTACAAGTTATACAAAATCTTCAAGTACTAGAAACAACTGACATTTTACTATTGGATGATTCTAGTAATTTAAATAGTAACAACTCTAAAACAGACACAGTGTTTAGTACCGAGAAAACAGAAGCAAACCCGCTTAGTTTTTTGGCATCTGAAGTTTCAAATAAAAGCCCTTTACATAATGGTGTACCATTATTCTATTATGTGGCAACAAATTCTAACACGTCATTTAGCTTAAAGCAAAGTCAATTTAAAACAGAGTAAGTATTTAGTTGCTTTTTTTGATGTTTGTGTAAATTTATAAAATATATAATGTATTTTAGTGATCAACAACAAAGTTACACTGATCAACAACATCAACGATTTGCCGATTTTTGGAAACCTGTTTGTACCTTAGACCCTGATACTCAGTGGCCAAAATGGTTTTCCACTTATAGAATTGGTGGTGGTGTATTATTACTGAGACATGATCGACCATTACCACAATGGTATCGGAAGGAAAATACAGATAATGATAGTTATCAAACCCTGACTTGCACTAAATCATCTGTTTCACTTTTCGCTTTGCTCAAGCAATGGTGCACATTTGTTTTAATTGATGAACACTCTTATGTAAAATGTTTAGACCAAAGGTAAAATTGTATACAGATTTTAATATATTTTTGTATTGAATTTTTGTTTTTGTGAATAGTGAAACATTTACTGATGATGTATCATTTTGTATTGCACGAGTTTCACCTAGGCCACCATCTTGCTGTTGTGTTGTACTGCATTTAGCGTTTCAAAGTTGTGTACCAGCTTCAGTCCATCATAAGGTTTAAATAATTAATTGATTATTATTATTAAAACAGTTAATTACATTTAATTTTACTTATAGATTATTGATGATTTGAAATATAATATTGAACTATTGGATTCAACTACTGCAGTGAAATCGTCTTCATCTGAAGATAATAATCAAGGGACTGAAGATCAAGAAAATAGGAAACAAACAACTAAAACAATTATTATTGAAGAATTGTTAACACCAAATAAACCTTCAAGACATCGAAGATATGTGTATTTAATGGATAAACCGCTTGAGAAGATTTTAATTAGGTAAAGGATTTAATAGGAATATTTTATTTAGTTGTAATATTCATAATCGGTATATATTTTTATATTTTATTATAATTCAAGATATGAGCGGATTCCTTCAGAATTCACCACTGTCATATTCCCTGATGGCTCACAACCCTCTTCTGCTATAACAACAATAAATATACAAAAGCCGAGATCTAAATTAAATATTGGACTTCCTCTTAATACTGTTCATGAGACATCAACTGAAGGGGAATCAAAAGCTGTATCAACAACGACTACTCTTTCGCGTTATTTGTATCATAAACGGTGGATATGGAGTAGTGAATGTAGTCACTATAGTCAATGTAGTAATAGCGTGTGTCAAAAATTACAACTACAATTGCAATTAGCGCGTACTTTATCAGTGTTGACAAGGTATAATATAAATATTATTATTAAGATTTACTTTTTATAACTGCAAAACATATTGTCTCTACGTATATTTTCATACAAACTAAACCACTCATCGCATTACATTTTTTAGTGATTAAATGAGGTATAAAAATTGTATTTTCATTTTGAAAACATGAAACTTGAAGGTGTACTTGTAAAGTTTAAATTTCTATCATCTATACTTCCATTAAAATAACCAAAAATAATTTCATTGTTATTTAATAACATACTATGCTTGCGTGGCCGTCATGAAATTGAATAAAGTGTGCTTTATAAGATGATTGATATATTTTCAGTGATTCTATAGTATATGGCAATTATATAGCTTGGGCTTGAAAATATCCATCTTGTTTTATATAATATCATCTCATGTAATTACTTCAGTTATCAATTTACAAATGTTAAAAATTCACATTTTATTATTTTATGATTTATTGTTTTTAGAGAAACCTGGTATTGATAACCTAACTCATTACTCATTACTCATTTAACGCAGAGTAGATTTATTTTATTATTATTAGTATGAAAGCAAAAAATAATTTGTAGTTCAGCCATGTTAAAATAGCACAAAGATTTCTTTAAATATGTGTATGTTTTATATTTTACATGTCAGATATTTAACTACTTTAAGCTACTTTTGGAGCATTAAGTCTACCTGATTAGTGTTTTCAGATCTATAAAATATTGTACAATCAAAACATTCCTCATAAATGAAAAAGGAAGATTTATTTTAAAAATATGATCTATTCAAATTTTGACAATTCCGTTTGTTAACATGCATACCCTTTAGGTAAACAGTACTTAATGTTTTATTTTACCTTGATGTCAGCTATACTATTTTATTTATAGTGCTAATAACTGATGTATGTATTTAAAATAATACACTTTTATATTAAATGTTTTATTATGCTATCTATATATTTTTGATCTATTTATTTAATTTTTTAGAATACGATTGAGAGAAGGTTTCAAATTTGCACACTCATCTGCTGGTATTATAAACATGGTTTTAGAAGTAGACATGATAGAAGTTAGTATAACATACATCATATTTTTATAACAAATAACAATGGATTAAAATAACAAAAAAAATGTAAAGTTTAAGGTGTAATTGCTTAGACAATAGTATATTAAGCACAAACATTTTATAATGCATTTAGATTACAATTTAATTTATAGTCAAATGATTTTTTTGTTACAAGTTTTTGTTGGTTAATATTTATTATATCTACAAAGTTCATAATTTGTATATAAAATATAAATAATTGCTTATTTTTATAGTACTTGATACCACTATATTCATTGTTACACCTATAGTTTCAAATAGTAATTTTTATTGGTATGAATAAAACAATTAATATATCAACGCGTAATATCATATCTAAGCTATCACAAAATTATATTTACTTTAATTTTAGCAGAAAACAATTTTTATGTTTTAAAATCTAATAATTTACTTCCATTTAAAATAATAAAATATTAATTTGACCAGAATATTAAAATTAAAATATACAAATTATTTAGTTAAAAGATTTATAATTGAAGTTTAATAATTTATAAATAATATATAATATCTATTTATATTTAATATTATAACTAAAAGATTTATAAAAATAATTAATTAGTCAAAAATTTAAAAAGAAGCAATTTATTCTTTAAGAATTAAATGAATTATATTATATTCTAGGGATCACCCCACTGTCCTAGTACGCCCACAAGTCATTGTGTCATCCAGTATGTTATATTTCCGCCTAACAAACTACAAAAACAGCAACAAAAAACTTATGAATATAATAGTGTTTTTGATCAATTAAACATGGAAAACAATGAGGATGAAAGATCATCAATATTGTCAATTGATGAGCAGCAAAAGTTTGAAAAACGTCAAAAACAAGGAAAACATATAGTTTCCTTTGCCGGTGATAGTAATGATTGTTGTTTAAAACATAGAACAGAAGACGAATACCAATTAATAACAGAATGTTGGATCGAGCCACAACATGGAACAGTGGTAGTTAATAAAACACAAAATTATAATTATATGTCTGGATTGATGTATGAACAATTAGCAGATGCGGTGAGTAAATAACAATTGTTTATTTAATTTTACATATATTTATTTATTTTAAGATGAATGGATGGATAATTACAGACTACTATTTGTAGATAATTTATGCTAAAGTCTCAACAACTTGAATCTCAAAGAGGGATTAATATAAATTTAACTGTATTTTATTGTGTCATAGTACAATTTAACGGTATTTTTTGATTTATATACCTCAAATATAACTTATAAACACTTCAAGGGGCATGTCAAACATTTGAGTTATTAAGGTTTTTGAAATATTTAGGTTCTCGTAATCGTAACTCAACTGTATAACTAATCATTCTTTGCACATTAAAGAGGCAACACATAAAGCATTTTAGCATTTGCTATACATGATAAAACTTTCAAAATATTTTAACTTGTTTAGAACTATTTATAGGCATCTTAAATTAAAAACGTTTGTTAGTTTTTTTTCTATAAATGTTAATAAAATGTTTTTATTGGTTCAAAAAGCGAAAATTTAATAAGATCAGGTGGAGTAATTGAAACACCAAATTTACAATTTTAGCTTTAACTGATTACTAAATTTATGTTTTAGTATTTATGACCTTAGAAGTAGATGATAATATCTATTATATAAAAAACCAAGAATATAAATATATTCTTAAAACTGATCTACTATCATTACTTAAAAACAAAAAAATAAATTTAATCTCGCACTTGCGCCAATAGATAGGGCAAGTGGAAAATAGTCAACTAACTAGTGTCTAAAATTCATCTTTCAATTACTAGGTTAGTTTTTACCATTACTACATGATTTAGATCAAGAAAAATCAAATTATTTTCTATGCTGGGTAAGTGAAACACATATGCGCTTCACCATATTGATTTTTAAACACAAAAATGAGTAATGAGACAAGTGAATTGATCAATTACATCACAAAATTACAAAAAAAAGTTATTTTTAATGTCTCATTGTAAAATACAAATAAAATAACAATACTTTCTATGTTTTGAATATCTAGTTTATGAAAACAACTAAAAAAAAATAGAATGTTAATAAAAAAAAAAAATGTACATTATGAAACAGACCATAATTTTATTATGTGATAACTTAAATTGTATACACGGTAGAGTGTAAATCTTTATTTTTCCGTGTTTAAAAGAAATTTTCCATTTTATGTATTACAGTGTGACTTTTAGTTCAATCATATTTTAGTATTTTATGTGACTCAATTAGCCACTTACCCCACCTGATATTACAAGGTTATTCATGAATTGTTGTAATAGCAGTTGGAAAATATTGAATATGCTTTTTTATAAGCATTTAAAGTGAACATTTTGATTAAATTCATCAAAATCTCGAAAATTTACAAATTATTTTGTAGTTAAAAATGTAAAAAATTTTCAAATTGTATAGCCTTAACTATTAATAACTAATAATCCTTAAATTGAAAATTTAAAACGAGTTTTCTCATAATAGTTCATACTTTAACCAAACAAATCTATTAAATATATAAACACAGTTTTTTTTATAGATATTTTATGTTCAAATTTTGACTAAATCAGATGTTTAAACAAAGAATAACAATTTTAGTTATTTTGTTGTAATTTAAAAATATTGTTCATAGGTACTTGAAATTTTTAAAGTTTATTATTATATTGCATAGTGTATACAGACAACGAGATTTTCTTGGCAAAAATTAATTCAACATGCTGAATAACCAATGTCTACTTAAATAATTTATACAGTTATATTACCATAAAATATTAAAAAATTATTAAAATATTCTTAGTAATATATTACATTTGAATTAATATACAATTTAATATATCCATTACAGTGACCCTTCTTGACACCTACTGCACAGTAGAGAGGTACACATTACATGCCCACATTTTTATCAATTAATAACTGTTATTGAAATTTGAAATATTTACTTAATATATTGATTATTAAGTGTTTCCAAGAGCGTACTGAGACCCATTCGGCCCACTATTATAAAAAAAAATTGGCACTATACTATTACAACCTTAATTTTTGACTTTTAGTTACTACAATTGCTTGTTATTTATATTGTACTTTAAACAATAAATCATAGGTAAAATCTAGAGTATAAATTGTGATAGGATAAATGGGAATTTTTACTTTTTAGACAAAAGCAATTTTCGACAAAATGTTTTGAAGTACCAATTAAATTTAATCTTAAAATGTATAACTATTAAATGTACACTAAAAATTAACAAAATTATAGTAAAATGCTCGAAAATTGACAAATACAAATGTATGTTTTCAATTCTCTGATGTATGAAAAGGATTTTGTACTTGAAAAGCGTTGCCGGAGATTTACCCAAAAATAATACATTTTGCATTAAATTTCCCTTGCTATAGTTATAAGTACTTAATGTTAAGTTGAGTAGAGTGGATCATGTTGGTACACTACGATCAACCAAGTTATTCTAAATAGATGTTCTGAAAAAATCGTCAAAAAAATAATTGTGTACTAGCCCTGGGGAGATAATGTGACATTAGCCCACTGTGCAATTTCACAGTAGCACATTGGCCCAGTCTACCCCTGGGTATCTCATAAGCAAGTCGCAAGTGCATTGATAAAAGCACTGTTTAAATAGATTAATGTTCATTTATTGCAATTATAAAATCTATGAAGGAATTGAATGCAAATGGGATTATAAATAAATGATAAACTTGTGAAAATTTTTTATAAATTACATTTTAACTATTGACTGTTCGAAATATACTCTTTAAAAAAATTAACATAGTTATAAATGTAGTTTGTGTATCATACAGTAATATCGGAAAATAAATGTAATTACTTATCATTTAATATAATATTATGGCCTATTTAGTTATAACATTATCAATAGATTTACATATACTACAATAAAACATTATAAGTGTTTTGTAAATATTCTTTGTGTGTCTAAGACATATAGACATAGATAATATGAAAAATATAGTTATAACTCATTTAGAAGTGTGGATATAATATAAGAAAACAGAATATTATATTATATTGTTTTGAGGATTTCAAAACCACCTGTCTGCACATAGGTTTTATATGTTTGTTGATTAAGTTATTAAATGTAATGCCTAAGTCACACCTATATAAATGGGTTAGTATACAGGATAATGTAAAAAAAATACGGTCTAAGGTACTAATCAGTAATCACTAAATGGGAATTAACATAAATCGATAATAGCAGTTACTATAGGTAAATGGAAGTATAATATAATATAATATATTTTGTCTGTTATTAATAGCAATTTTGAAATAGATTAAAATAAGCTGTGTAATAGTACGAAAGAGGAAGGAAGACGTGTTGTATTATTTCATTAATCCACCTTTTTTTTTGTCATCATCGCGTTCTTATCTTTATTACTAAACAAATAAACAAATATTTATTCATCGATAACAATACCGGGTTTTCGACCCTCCTACTGAGGTGCGTTATTGGATAACTGCTTGTTTGCTGTGTATATACTTCGTCATTGTCAACGCGTGTGTTAAAATATTTATCACGTACAGATAATACGTGAAAAAAATTAAAACTTTAATATTACGACGAAATAATACGAAAATATATTCATCAAAATATATCATAATATATACATTATTTGTATTAGTACCTATTTATACGTGTGGGTGATTATATTAATACTTATTGTATAGGTATTTTTTTTTTTTTTTATTGGGTAACCCGCGGCAACATAGGCCATTGGGTGTGGGGAGGGCACTGTAGGTTTTATATTGGGTAGGTTGGTAGGTTGGGTAGGTTGGTACACGTGTGTGTTGTGTTTGGCAGAATTTCTAATGGGGCACCCGTAGGTTTCTGCCGTGCCCCGGGGTGGGGGGATGGCGGCACTTGTTCTCCGGACACCGTGACTTGCACGGAGAAAAATGCCGCCCAGTGGTCGAGGATCGAACTCGGACCGGCTGTGCCGAATCCGTCGCGTTATGTATAGGTATTGTATAGGTATTGTATAGGTATATGCGTTTTATAAAAAAATTTAGTTTAGTCATAGTTATCATAAATTAATTTCTAATTTTCTTATTTTCTTATTTTTCTTATTCTCTCGTTAATGACCTCTTCGGCGTACCTACTACAAAAATCAATGTAATGACAACATGTATATCCATTCAATCTATCTTATAATATGGCTTTGTACTGTACTACTGTGTACATATTATTATACTTTTCAAAATAGCAAATATTATGTTCTGAATAATCTATTTTACCTTGTTATTATCAATATTTGAGTGCAATTACCTATAATAAAAATTAAAGGTAAGAATATTAAATAGGGCCTCATGTATGATTTTTTCATATTTAAATTTATGCATGTTATGAATACCTATTTCATAATTTACAATTGTTAACAGCTTCCGTGTTGTTAAGATAGATCGTCTTCAATCGAGGGTTAAACACAAAAAAACCCATAGACGATTTATATACAACATAAAATGACACTTGTAAAAAGTATTAGTAACCACTATATTAAGGTATTTTCATGTTTTTATATACCTAATGATAAAAATAAAGTGTAGAACACTCAACATCCTGCATGTGTATACACTACTGTATACTTAGGATCGGTGGTGTATTTACGGCGATAGTTCCATGAGATCCGAACCACCACCCCCACCATTGGCAATTGATGGATTCAAAAATGTTAAATTACATAGCACTTTACGGCACTTAAAAAAAATGTATGCAAGTTGTTATCAGTGTAATTTAAAAAAATGTAGCTTCAATTCACAATACATTTTTGTGAGCGTCTGTAGTTAAAATGTTGAAAAAATTCGTCAAAATTACAAATATTTGTGGATTATTTTGAGTTAGAAATTTTTAAGTTTTTTACACATAACATTTGAAAATTTAATACTAAGTTCCTCACAAGTTTTATTACAAAAAAAAAAATTTCTAAAAAGTCAAATTAATTTTTGTAACTTAAAATTTTTTTGACAGGATATTCCCTTGTAAATTAAAGATTTTTCGTGGAACGATTTTCTTATTGTATTGTAATTCAAAAACGAATATCTGTAAATACTTGAGATTTGCATCAATTCTTTATTTTATCATTTTCTATATATGAAACAATTATCAAAATATTTTAACTCGTTTTGAACTATTTATAGACATTTTAATTCATTTTTTTTCTATAAATGTTAGTTAAATTATTTCGTCAGGTCAAAAAGGTTTAAAATTTAATACAAAGCTGAAGGTTCTTCATAAGTTTTATAATATAGCAGTTGAAAAATATTAAAGATATAATATTATAGACACCATTTTTACTAAAATGTTCACCAAATATTTATGTTAGCTATGTTATCATTTCTATACATATTACATGGTATAGTTTTAAAATATTTTCTTTTTTTAATATTAGCTATTTATAGATATTTTTAATTTTCAATTTGTTTTAGTGTTTCTTCTAAAAATATCGATATGTTGTTATAATAGCAGTTCAAATATATTAAAGATAGATTTTTTCTTATAAACATTTAAAGTTAAAATGAATTGCAAATTATTTTGTATTTAGTTGAAAACTTATGAAATGTTCAATTTTTACAGCTAAAGATTAAAAATTTAGCACAAGATTTTTCTTAAGTAACTAATAATATATATCTAAATATATATATATATATATACTCAGTTTTTTATAGACATTTCGAGTTCAAATTCGGTAGAAATTAGATATTTAAACAAAGCTAATTAAAAAATTTTATTTTATTTTTTATTCTTAAATTAACTGGAAAAATGTTTCGGTACAATAAATTAAATAGTTATGTATTATGATATTCAATTTTCAACCTAAAAGCTTGGTACTTGTTCATAATATTTTAAATAGTTTGATATTTTTATTTTAAAAATTCGTAAATTCAAAACTGTTACACGTCTTACACTGGCCCACGAGTGTTAATATTTTTATACTTAGACTATGTCGTTTTTATAATTAACTAATTGATAACCGTGTGTGAATATGTAGGTGTAGCTCAGTTTTATTGTACCACAGTTTATGGGAAAATCGGCGTCAGTGTACTTAGCTTTGTAAAATAATTCTACCTACCTATATGGGCAACTGCAAGTCGTGCATTGGATTTACCTCTTGGTATATTTTTTAACGTGCTTTAAATTCCTTACTCTCTTAACTTTTATCATATTTCTAAAAACAATCTCTGAGATTTTCGTCAAAGCAGTAGTTTTTGAGTACCTATATAAGCTACAAACATAGGTTACATTTGGATTTAAGATATAGTTTCTCGAGACTAATATCGGACTAAACGAATTGATGCATGTTTGTATATACCTGATCTGCTCGAGTAACAATAGGCAACCATTTACAAAAAAATACTCATTTCTACTATTATTATAATTTGCAACCAATGACAACCATTTATAAAAAGTTTAAATTTCCACCGTGAATCTCAAAATTCATATTTTAGGACCTCCTTAAAATGTGTTTTAGAAAATCTTTTCTTATCTTGAGTCTTTACATCATAAAACGAAACTACTAACTAAATTGCATACTCATAGTTTCGGCGGTTCCGGATAGGCCATCTGTCAGTTAGTCAGGGCTGGCTAGGGTAGCGGGTGAGCATTCCCCGCATGGGGCTGGTGAAAATTTAAATGCTTGAATAAATTTAGGCCGATAACTTATAAATATTTTATTATTAGCCCAAAACTTGGCCGAATTTTCTGTTTTCCCGGGGTCAATTTGTATTCCCAGTAAATGCAATTTAATAAACTATTGTATATTATAAATGATAGTACTTATTAATTGATCAATTACCGTTCGAAATTTTCAGCCAAAATGTTCCCGAAAATATCTAAACGAAAACTATGTAAATAATCAAACTAAGCCTATAGAAATGTTTTAACGCCAAAATGTTTATATACCAAAATGTTGCAAGATTAAATTATTTTTACTTATTTATAAAAATAATAATATATGAAACGGGTGTGTAACAAAATGAGTATTACTATAACACTGACAAAGAATTGAAAAACTGTCGCGTACCCAACCTTAAAACCATCAGTATACATTTTACCATTTAGATTAGATGATTATAAATAAGTATTAAGTTCTACACTCGAGATGTTCATAAAAATATATTTCAAAGTACTTAGGTACCTACTATATTATGACTAAACTGAATAACAAATATACGTCGCACGATTATGTTGATAAAAAGTAAAAAATTTAATTAAACGTAAGAACATTTTATTAAGTATGTAGTAATATAAATGGTATAAAGCACTAAAATAACCGAGTTCTTCGATTATATTTCATATTCAATTAAATTTATTATTCCTTAAGAAAAACACTTGAAAAACGATAAGTAATTAACAAATAACAATTATTATAATATCTAAATATTTAACAATTGATAACTTTGCTATTAAATCTTTAAAAAGTAACTGCAGTCAATTTACTTGTTGATTGGTTTATAAGAGAAAATTAACTAAGTTTTTTCATTTTGGGTTACATATAGGCATATAACAAAGTGGGAATGACCTCTAACATGAATACTGTTATGGAATTATATTTTATAAGTATTATTGTTTTATTTCATTTGTATATATTCTGTTTCTGTAATTTACTAAATAAAAATTATTTACGATTTAGATGGAGCCATCTTGGATAAATGTGTACCTAGGTACATTTTTTAAACTAAATACAATTTCGATGCTTCAAAATTCTTATTTTAATTTTTAACAATCAAATATATAACTTAAATCAAATTGATGAAATAAATATTATTGGTTTAAAAGTTTTTATAATTAATATATCTGACAACAACCATTAAGCGGTTTGACTAACCAAATAAGCTTAAGTACCGTGTAAAATTATGTATCCATATTATTATCGAAGTATTTATATTATGTGGTAATATCTTGGCACGCTGAAATTATAACAAGTTAAAATATTCATCTCGCGATAAGATTATAAAAATAAAAAATTACATTGGAATTATGTAACATTATGATTATATAAACATATTTAATGTTAATAGATATTCAATGTAGGTGCTTTTTATAATAATGAATAACATAGTACGTAGGTAGATATAAAATAATACTACCAAGTGTCCAAATTAACTACGTATACCTAAGACCTAAGTACACAGAATAAATGAATACACATTATAGTTAAAACATTTTTAAAGAGCGACAATTATTGGAGACTAAAAAGCACGGCCATTTTAACGAGTTTCACATAGGTAGTGATAATAATATTTTATTTTACTTTGTAGATTGATAGTTTTTTGGTCTAATTTTAACAATAGGTACGTTATTCTTGTTATTTACGTCGTTTTAGATTTATATTTTTCAAGATTACAACTTAACCTATCCTTTTGAACACAAAATATAATTTATTATTTTTTAGGCTTTAGAAATATCTATTTGAAATTTATACATAATGTAATTAATATGTTTTAATAATTGAACTAGTTTTAAAGATGGATACATAATTTAATCAACTAGGTACCTTAATTAATAACTCACAAATATAATACAGTCAACTTGTAATAGTTTATTTTTCTGTTTATAAAAAAACTATTTAACTATGACATATAGGTGATTGATAATAATATGTTACCTATTCAAAATATTTTGGCTAAGCATGTTTATTAAAATTTTATATTTCGATTCTTTTTAGTTTTTTTTTTAATTATGTTGATAAAAATGTTGTTTCTCAGGAAAGAAACTTGGTAAATTAATAAAAAGGTCCTCATTAGTTATTTAAACAAATGTACAACAGATAATTTGCAAAACCACGTAGTCATATTTTTTAGATTCTGAGCGGAGCGATAAATGTATTAATTTTACCAAAATGTGTTTTTTTTCTGTCATCAACTTTTGGAGCAGTAAAAATGCTTCAATTTTCATCAACAGCATCTTTTCTGGTAGGAAAGTGAGTCTAGTTAGTACTTTGGGGGGAGGTAAAAAGTAATTCCCAATCGTTTTCAAAAGCGTATGGAAAAAAAAAAATTAACATAAAACTGACATTTTTACGCAAACCCAGTTTTCGAAAAAATCAGTTTTGTTTTTTAGTGTAGGTAACTCTAAAAATATAACTGAATAAAGATGAAATTTTCTCTGAATGTTTATATTAAAAATTTCTATGCATCATAACATTTTTGAAATATTGCTACTTTTTGGAGCTATTTATAAGCATAAGAAAAATTCTAGATTTATAATTTTTTTTTAACTATTGTCGATACAACATTTTTCGGTCTTTCAAAAACCTTGAAAATGTAATACAACGTTCCTCATAAGTTAGTGGAAATTAAAAAAAAGTTTAACGTAATTCCACAATAATTTTTCATGAGATTCTAAAGTTAAAATGTTGACAAAGTTGATCAAAAACACGAAAATTGGCAATTCATACAATTTTTTTATTTGTATCTAAGTTAGAACATTTAATACAAGATTCCCCTTAAGTTTTTCTAAATTTAACAAAAAAAAATTTACTTGAAAGTCAAACTAATTTCTTACGAGATTTTGGAGCTAGACATTAGATATTCATACGTAGAATGGTAAAATGGTTAAATTTTCAAAATATTTTGACTCGTCTTAAGTTACTTAAAGATTTTAAATTTTAAATTTTTTTAGTTTTTCTATAAATTTCAATAGAATTTTATTCGTTTGGTCAAAAAGCTTGAAAATGTAATACAAGGTACCTAATAAGTTGTAATAATAGCAGTTGATAAATACTAAAGATCCTTAGGCACGATTTATTTTATATAAGTGTTTAAAGTTCAAATTTATTGTAGTTAAATGATTAAATGTTCAATTTCTATAGCTAAAGTTGAAAAATTTAAAACAAGGATTATCATGAATAATTCAAACTGTATCCAAAAAAATTAAAAAATATACAAATTAAACAGTTGTATTTTAGTTTTTACTGTCATTTTAAGTTCAAATTTGGACGAAATTACATATTAAAATTACATATTACGATTTTAGTTATTTTGTCGTAGGTGATTTAAAAATATTATTCGTGGAGATATGTCATTTTTAGAATACCTATATATTATTATTATTATTATTATATTTTATACACAGTACACACAATGACATTTACAAATGTATTTTTTTGGCTAAAACGAATTCAACGTACTGATGTAGGTACGAATGCCTAATAGTAAAATAAACAACTTTAATCACAATAATAATATCATCAAATATTTCGTCAGTTCAGAATCGTTTTTCGTATACAATGTTTTATATCATTGAATTCAAATGTAATACCATCATTACTGTACAGCAGAGTGACCCATTTACCACATTTTTTATAATCGTGTTTGAAATTCAAAATTTGAAAAATTGGTAAATATAAAGAAAAACTAATGATTTTTTTTCAATCAATTTTAGTAATTCATTTGAAACATTTATTTGTAGAGACTTTTGAAACATTATAACATAAATTTAAATTGTAATTATTATTTTTTATACACTAACTGTGTACTTACAATATTGATTTTAATCAATTTGTATACGGTACGTCGCGTCGGTATAGTGATTAAGTCTTATACAATATTTTGGCAAAAATTAGTTTTATCTACTAAACTAATTAAATACTAATAATAATATAAGGTAAGATAACCATAATAAATGGATAGGTAGAATGATTTATAAATTAATTCAAGTTTAACACATCTATTACAGTGACCTAATCAATATTATATTTAGATATTTAATGGTATGAAGAAATAAGAATAGCATATAATATGACATAATATATTTCTAAAAATAATTTAGATAAATATAATAAAAATGACAAGTATTTTATCTTTACCTTGTTGTCTAGTAGATGGTCCATTTTTTAATTTGAATTAAATCGTAAAATAAATAATTAACATAAAAAATTTGGTATACATACATAATTTGATGTACAAAAATATTTATTGAAGATTAGGCCATGATTAATGAAAACTGTACAAAAACATATTTAAGAATCACTGGAAGTTAGTTATATTTTAGAGTTGTAGATAAGCATATTATGTATTAATGAAATGTAATGTCAAGAAAAATAAATTGCATAGAGTCAGATATTAGAAAAAGTTCATTTTTTGGATTTGAGTAAGATCATTAATTTTTGAGTATACTCAATGTTAACATTATCATTGTTATGATTTATATTTCGAGTTTATAACTCCATCTGGGACGTAATTGTATTATTAAATATTTCTCACAAACCAAACATAAGAATTAACTCCATTTCCTATATTTTTTCTTTTTTGAGGTTTACACAAATAAATGAGTAATTTCGATTTGTATTTGTTAAAAAAAAATTAATGAATTATAAAACTCTAATCTCGAAATTATATATATTATAAAATTTGAAATACTAACGTATGCACAACCACAGCGATATGTTATACATTTATAATATTATAGTTTAATGCACTTAATTATTTTCTACTATTACTGTCGTTATTTTAGCTTTAAATAATTCGTTGTCGTCATCGTAATATCGTAATATCGTCTATCTGTGGCCATAGTGTTTTTCAGGTTTCAAACTGATTCAAATAAACAATTCGAATGTGCACAAATACACATAGTAAAGTAATATAACGTACAAAGTAAAATATGTATTAATACGATCATATTATTATTACATGATTAATTAGTGCGATCTGTAATGTGTATATGCAAAACGAGTGTGTTTTGTTTAAGGCACGCGTAAAGTAGGTACTCGTGAATCTTTTCGTGTTCGTGGAATTTCAGTGTATCGTTGTCTCGTCTTTTACGACTTGCCGGCGCGGCGTTCTGATCGTGTAATATTATTATATTATATTATTTGTTCTTTTGTCGAGTATTATACCTACATTTCGTCATAATTTGTTTGTTCTTCATCAAACTGACAAAGTATTACAATCGCTATCAGTTTTTTAGTAGAAGGTTTTATATTATTATTACACGGTTCTATAAATTTCGTTATACGCGTTCGTCTACGACGTACCTTACCTCTGTATCTAAACGCAACCACTCGAAAGATAACGCTCAGGCACTTACTTAAATATCGCGCGTATTAGTCAACCGGCGTGTGTGTTTTTTATTTGTTGGTACGTTATCTCTTGTTTGAGCCTGGCTCTTGAAACGGCACACTCGCAGTATAAAAACGCCACGCCGGACGGTTGTAGACTCATAGCGCATTTGGTGTTGGATCGTCACACATCAATTGTAGCGTTCAGTAATTTTTTTTCGTTTAGATATTTTACTCTTAGGACGCGAGTTGTTTTCTAAAGTAAAAGTGTTTAGTTGGTTTTTCGGTTTTTTTTTTTTTTGTTTTTGATGTGTAAATTGTTTTTGTTTCTTTCTGTTCGTTTGTTGCAACAACACTGTCATGTGGTTTAACAACCGTTTGTTCAATCAGTTGGAAGTTTGGATCAAGGCATGTTTTATGTTTTTACGTTTGGTATAAAATAGAAAATTATCTTTTTAATATCATACCGTGCCAGATCTAACTCTTCCAGCTGATTGGACTCGGTGAATTTCGACTGTTTAGTATTAATTAAAAAAGTGAGCATTTGTTCGTATTATTAGCACCAAATAATGTAAGATCTCAATGAATTTTATCAATTTTTTTCTTTGTTTTATTTTATTATTTTTTTTCTATAAACATTTATGTATATATCAAATAATGTATTTTGTATATTTTATATTAATTATAATTATATTAGATAGGTACATTTTAATGTCTGTATAAAACGTATACACGGTACCCTTACTTTTATTGTTTTATCAACATTTTATTTTTATTTTATTTTTAAACATTTAACATTAAATTACAGTTCAACCCAATTACATAAATAAAAAATAAATTATAAAGCTCTTGGACTACGTATTTATTTTAACTTTAAATCAATATTATCACATTTTTAGTTTAATATTAAAACTTGAGTAGACCATTCTAAAAATTTTATGTAAATGAATTAATAATAAAAAATAAAATTGAAATTATAGATAAAGTACAAAAAAAAATGTAAAGAGCCATTGAACGTGTATACATTTAATCATATTTCATGTCATATAGATATTGAGATTTTTGTAAAAATATATATATATTGATAGTTTTTTACACATTTCATTTACGCAAAAGATTGGCCTGAAGACATTATAATGTATTCATCTAGATCAGGCCAAGATCGTTCAAGCGTATTTTCTCATTATTTCTCACTAATAATTGAATTATTTTGTTTTTTCGTATTGTTAGGGAGTCGTTTATGAAATGTGTACCTATCTCAATAATTATATAAGTTTTGTGAGATTGTAAAATATTTTTAAATTAGTAATAGCAGCAGCGGCCTTTATTATATATATTTATGTATTCATACATATTATATACAGAACATGTGAATTCATGAATTAAGTGGAGAAGTAGTCTGTTCACTATATTTATTAAATATAATAAAATATTTTGCAAATACGCACAAAGTGAGATTCAACTCCTCCAACTTAATTCAGTCACTACGCACTACGAAGATCTACAGAGATGGCCGCTGCTAAACTAGTACCTAGTATAAATTATAACTAGTATTGAAATGTTAAATGTATTAAATGTATTGCTATTCAAATAATTTAATTTTTCTAATTATGACTTAAATTATTCGAGTCATCAAATTTTTTCAGTTTATGTTACAATATTCTTTCAAATTGTAAAATTGTATCGACATTTAAAACTATTTGTTTTCTTGTTATCAAATGGATTTATTTAAAATATTGTGGACTAATGTTACTAAATGTACAAAGATATTGATTAAGTACCTCATTATTTAAATAAATTACATATAGGTTTCAATGTTTATAATTAGTCTGTTGTGTACAATATAATAAATATCTGTCTACTAACATTGAGTACTTGAATAATTTAATAAATAGTCTAAGTCACGGTATTATCCTTCCATTCATCTTTTTGGTATGAACAATAATAAAAATATATATTTTATGAAATTTTGAAATATATATTGATTGAATTACATTTTTAAACATTATTCTTTAACAGTGATTTTAAAAAGATGTGTATTCACTTTATTTATTACAAATGATGTAAAAAATCTATTAATATAATATTTGAATATATATATTTTTATAGCAGAGATTGTGTAAAAAAAAATTATATATATATACAGTGTGTCCCAAAAAACAGGGGCCACTTTACCACTCATTACCATGTAAACATTTTTCAATTCTGTTTGCGGGACATTAAACTAGACTAATGGATCGTAAATTTCTATGACTTACAATGTTTCTAACTCGTGTATCTTGCGCATGCGCAATAAAACTTACATTTTTTTAAATGGCAACCTGTAATTTAAATACCATATTCGGGTTCATCGATTTTTTTCAAGCCATTTTGATGTATCAACTTGTGTCTTAAACCCAAAATTGACTAAACTAGAGCTAAGTAGAATTAAAATGTAATTTAATTAATTTTTTTTTCTAACTGTATGTACTTATTTTTTTATTCTTAACACCATGAAACAAACAATCAAAATTATTATTATTAAACTAATTAACTATTTACTATTTATCTTATTTTATTATTACACATTATGAAAATGCATATGGTCTTAATTGGCTGAAACCAAAAGAGAAGAAGTGTATTTTTGTTTCCATCAGAATTATAATTAAGTACCCATCTATTAAAAGAATAATGAGCATTGATGTTTCTAGTTTTGTAATCTACCTATAACTATTAAAATGTCATAAGCTATTTTTTTTTTTTTTTTTATTGATCTTGAGCCCGGCAGCTGAGGCCATTAGCTATTTTTAGTTTTTTACTGTAGGTTATTAAGTCGGTAGGGGGAGGAACACGTATGTGTTAGGTTTGGCAGAATTTTTGATTGGGCACCCGTAGGTATCTGCCATGCCCGGGTGGGGGATGGCGGCACTTGTTCTCCGGATACCGTGACTTGCACGGAGAAAAATGCCGCCCAGTGGTCAAGGATCGAACTCGGACCGGCTGTGTCAAATCCGTCGCGTTAGACCGCTCGGCCACCTCGTCCCCCTAGCTATTTTTATATTAGGTATTATGGAACTCATTATCAGAGTCATGTGTCAATAGTAAATAGTTGATTAGTTTACTAATAATAATTTTGATTGTTTGTTTCATGGTGTTAAGAATAAAAAATAAGTACATACAGTTAGAAAAAAAAATTAATTTAATTTAATTTTTTTAATTCTACTTAGCTCTAGCTTAGTCAATTTTGGGTTTAGGACACAAGTTGATACATCAAAATGGCTTGAAAAAAATCGGTGAACCCGAATATGGTATTTAAATTACTGGTTGCCATTTAAAAAAATGTAAGTTTTATTGCGCATGCGCAAGATACACGAGTTAGAAACATTGTAAGTCATAGAAATTTACGATCCATTAGTCTAGTTTAATGTCCCGCAAACAGAATTGAAAAATATTTACATGGTAATGAGTGGTAAAGTGGCCCCTGTTTTTTGGGACACACGGTATATATAAATTGTATTTATTTATTTATATATTCAATACGGACATAAGTCCTATAACATAGTTCTAAACATTGGGTGCAAAAAATATAATAAATTAGCCAATATTATTATTTGCTTTTAATAATACATTTAGTATTATGATGAAAAAACTTAAAATAGAATAAAGATTAAAGTTATTAAATATTATTTAATATTATTATTTAATACTAGCGAGAAAGCATTAAATATAATTTTTATTTGAAAATAATGGATAAAATGGTTTTGAATCTTTAGTATTGAAGCAATTAGTTTTAAAGTAACTTAAGGATAGCATTTCAAGACAATCAATAGTACTTAATAAAAATGTATGGAAAGATTTTGAAAGCTAAAGCATATGAAGTTTGCTAAGTAGTGAAAGATTAAGGAAATTGAATACATTGTTATAATCATTGGAGATCTATATTCTATGAATATTAAATTTGAAATAAATAAAATGTAAAAGATTAGTTTTAACAAATTCTAGAGTAGTATGTTGTTTTGATGTATTATTTATCCAAATAAGAGGGCAGTAGTCTATGAGAGAACAAATAAAAGAGCAATAGAAGATTTTTAAAGGAATAGGATCTATGAATAAACCACTAGTGCGCTCAATAAATCTGGATAGCTTTATTCTTAATAATTACTATATGAAAAGAAAACATTAATTAATTATTAATTTATGAATGTTTGTTATTATAATTAAGAATAATAACTATTGAAAATGTCAGTAGCAATCGTTAATTTAAGTCCACAAACATTTTGTTTTACTTGAACAGCACTTTTAGTTGTTTATTATATGAGTAGAGATACTATACCTAGAGATTTTTATTTTATAAAAATAAATAAATAATAATAATTATGTATACACTTTATAATATTCAACCATTACAGGAATGTCGGTAATTAAATAATAATTTTTTTTTCTTTTAACAAGAATTTATTAATTTTAATAATATTATATAGTGTATTGATTATCTATTGTTATAAATTACATGATTTAATTGAGTGAAATAAATCGATTGGTGTTAAATATTTCTTATAGTAATTTATAGTCTATAGGGTTTAATTGTTTAAAATTTGGAAAATATAGTATCAATATTTAATATTATAACCAGGATTTTTGGTTTTTAAAATTAATGTTTTGCATATCAATCCTGGCCTTGTTTATAATTTAAAAATGATGTACATGTAAAACAGATCAATAAATTAGCCAGTTAAAGTACCTTATTGTGAGCAGTAAACACTAGAATATATTTTCATAATAATATTCAAATATCATATAAGTTGTCTTTATTAGGATAAGGTTAGATTCATGATTTAAATTAAATTTTATATAAACTACATTGATACTATATATCTATTTTGAGTATTTCTAATCTTTTAGGTCCTTTAAGATCTTGGGTATGAGTTTTAATTTGTTTTGTATTTTCATACACACATTTTCAATACAAAGTGATCCATTTAACTGGATACACTAATGTTCTTAGTTATTTTTCATGTATGAATCATGAATTGTTAACAAATAGTAAAAATAAATAAAACTTTATTTGTTGGGTAAAAAATCGTGAAAATGTAATATAAGGCATACATCGTTCTAATAGCAGTTGAAAAATATAAAAAATACATAGGCACAATTTTTTTTTAGAAGTATTCAAGTTCGAATTTTAACAAAATGTATCAAATTTAAAATTTAATAATGATTTTGTAGTAAAAAATTTATAAAATGTTCAACTTTTATATCTAAGGATTGAAAATTTAAAACAAGGTTCCATGTAAATAGGATATATATAAATTATTTTATTCACAATAATATGTAATATACATGGTAATATCATATGCTGACTGACCGTTTTCGCTCAGAATCGTTTTTCTTATACAATGATATTATATCATTGAATCCAAATTTAATATATCATCCATTATACAGTGACCCATTTGTAACCTACTGTACAGCAGAGTGACATTCACTTACCCACCTTTTTAATTTTGGTTATATAGGTCGCAAAAGAAACGTTGATGTATAATGTTGTATACAAAACAAAACCGATCTATTGTTCAATCTTTATTAATAATTATTACTACAACAAAATGGTTTAATTTTTTCTTTCTATATATTTTTAAATTTTTATCTTTGGGCCCCTCATTATAGGTGGGGCCCTGGGCCATAAAAATTTAATTTGATTTGCTTTAAATGCTTATAAAAAAAAAATGGTAACTATTGATTCCTAATTTTTTTTATCTGTCTCTGAAGTCATATATTAGGTGCCTTCTTTTAAATTTTCAAGATTTTTTACTCAACAAATAAAATTTTATTGATATTTATAGAATAAAAAACTAAAAAATTGGTAACTGAAAATATCCGTAAACAGATCAAAATATTTTGAAAGTGTTAAGGTGTATAGAAAATGCTAATATAAATATTCAGTCAAAATGTCATGAATAAACAGGAGGTCATTTGTTTTAGAGTTACACCCAAAACTAAAAACAATTTTGTCAAAAACCAATTTTACGTAAAAATTCCCGTTTTTCCTTAATTTTTCTTTTCTATTTCCGGCGCTTTTGAATACTATTGGGAATTTTTTACTTTTGACCCCCCAAAGCACCAACTAGATTCACTTTCCTATCAGAAAAGATACTGTTAAAGAATATCTAAGCACTTTTACTGTCCTAAAAGGTGATGACAGACACAAAAAAAAAATAAAAAAACACATCATTGTAAAATCAATACATTCATCACTCTGCTCAGAATCTAAAATATGATCTGTGTTACTTAAGGGTTTTTTTTTCATGATATTTAAATTTCAAGCAATTTAGGAGCAAGTATTTTTAAATTGCAATTTTTACAAACTCATAATTTGCTTAAAAATGTATATGTAAAAAACCCCATAATAAAACATAATATTTTTACCTTAAATGTTGATAATACTTACTGTATTATTTAAGGTTATTACACAAAAATGGTTCTACTGAACACAGATATGCTGTGTTGTAGGTTTGTAAACGGAGACAACGTATTATATACAATTTACATTACAATTAGAAATAATATTAATTTATATATTAAACTTATTTTTGGTTTGACCATTTTGAACTATACTGTTTTAATGCCTTACATAAAACACCTTCGTACCTGAAATTTTGTTGCTTTTATTTGATACTCTTTATTCTTTCTTATTTTTTATTTTGGTACTTATGTCAATCATTAATCATAAATCAAATTACCTCTATGATATAGTTATATTAGTTATATGTTATAAAACTTATAAATATTATGGGTAACATATTATTATTAGTTATCATGCCCATTACCCATTGATTTTGATTTTTGTACTAATATAATTCAAAATGTTGTATTTAGCCCTAAAATTGTATAGTATTTTATTAGTTATTTCATGTTGATATTGATAGTATAATATTTGATAATAATCAATTGAATTGATGAAAATTACAAGTATCTACCTTCTGCCCAGTGAGTACCAAATCTGTGCATCACCTCAAGTCACTTTGTCAAAACCGGTACCCCTATGGCAGAGTTTAACAAACAAATAACAGAGATTTATTTTCTTAAAAAAACCCATTGCCGTAAAGTACATTGTGTAAAAAAATCACCTTAACTAGAAAAATTTTAAATCTATGAGTTGACAACTAAAAACTACACCTTTAAACTGCTAAAGAAAAAAAACAGTACAAAGAAATTGACACACCACTAATCTATTACAACTATTTATAATTAAAAATAATACAGCCATAATTGATTATTAGTGTTTTATTTTAATCAATGATCTTGTACTTATTTTAGTTAAAATTGGTTAAATTATTTCGTTGTTACCAATCAAAATATGAATTCTTATAGTTATTAAAAGATATATATCCACATAAAATTGATTATTATTATAATATATTATGATGAAAAATACATTTATTAAATTATTATGTATTATATTATTATCTAAATTAATAATATTTTTTTTAAATTATTAGTTGTGGCAAGTGGACTCAGATTGTATTGGCTCGTTATTTACATTTCAACATATGCAACATATGTGCATGAACCAAAATATTTTGGTTTCTAATCCAGATATAGATATAAATAAGAAGCTAAGACAGAGTAAAACAGTTATTATTGATGCTGGTCGTATATATAAATTACCTTTTACATTTAATCTAGTAAATTTACTACCTAAATGTAGACATCATTCTTCATTAACATTTAGTCTTTTCACTGCAGATCATGATGATACTGGTAAGAATATTTTTCCATTTTAAATTCATTTTTTTATGTTTAATTATTACATTTTTATATAGAATTAAATAGTGCTAGAGATGAAAAAAAATTGAACTACATATTGGAGCGTTCATTTTACTCACGTTTACGGACATACAATAATCGATCATTTGATGTAAACGACTCGGATATATCAGTAGATATGAATCAAACTGTGAATGATCAAGAAATTGGCCAATGTTTCATTAAACGCGTTAATGATACCCGTTTAATTTTAACCGTTGGTCCATCACTTATAGAAGAAAAATGTAATATTTCAGATAACTTATCTGAGGATAATCTTCCACCATTTGGTCGTTCAAGGGCTAATACGTGGCATTACACTAAAAGAGGAACAGGACAATCATTATTGAGTGCGCAGTCCCAAGAAAATTCTACACCTTACTACCGAACCATGTCTGTAGGATCAAAGCCATATTATAAAGACTCTGAAGATATGTCTTGGGCTCAACTCAGGCTTGAACAAAATTTTTCTACTCCTGAAATTAAACATAACAGTTGTTTAAGTGATATTGGTACTGATGGACAAGATTACCCAACACATATGTTTATTGATGTTTATGACTGTCGACAAGAAGATGTAGAAAATGTTCTCATGTCTGACAGTAGTTCATTTGACCATTCATTAACTGATGACTATTTGGAAGATAGTAGTTCCTGTAGTAGTACTGAGACAGATAGTGATGAATATGTAGAAGAAAATACTATAATTTCTAACAGAGAACAAAATATTTATGATGACCCACCCGGTAACTTATTATTTTTATTTTTAGGATTGATCTATTTTTAAAAATAATACCTTTTTTTCAGTTGATCCAATGTTCTTGGAAAAATATTTATATAAAATTCGAGTTATCTATGATCGCAGCTTAGTGACAACAGTATTTCAAGCTTTACATCTGGGATTGAATGTTCGGTACATGGATATTCAACGTGCTGTCGATAGATGTCAGCATCGTCTAATTTCATTTGATATCACTGATTACATTAAGGTAAAATAAAATTTATACTTTTCATGATACGACACATTTCGGAAAATGTTTAACTTCTGGTGATCCCTTACAAATTAATGATCTTTTTTGTTTTATTACTGATCACTATCCTTGTGATAACTTTTAGTTTGGTACAATTATAATTTTTGAGGAAAACGATCAATGATCAAACTAAATTCAAACATCAATGAAAAAACTTTGTCATATTTATTTGAATTTATACTTGTATTTATATATAATATACAGGGTATCCCATGAGGATATACCTATTAGCCGTAAAGGGGGACTCGACACCCAGGCAATAATCGGTATTTTGCTGTTTTACCTATAAACTAGAAAAATTATTAAAAATCATAAGATTAATGAAAATAAAATGTAGAAAAGTCAAAATTTACTCAAAAATAAATTCTATAAAATGGCTATCTTCAATTGTTTCAAAAATGAAAAATAATTTTTTTTACTTTTATACCAAAAAAAAATATGTGTAGTCCTTGTCTCTGTGAGTTTAATAAAAAAAACAGATTTATGATATATTGATTATCTGAGGAGATATGGCAAATGGGTAAATCCTTGCGGGACACCCTGTATATGTATATAAATATTTCAAAATTTAACACGGCTCACCAAAAATATAATCGCGACCCACTTTTAGATAGCACAGTTTGGGAACCTTTTCTATACCATAGTCAAGTTAAGAATAGTACTTTTGGGCAGCTGTCAGGCAACACATGTTTATCATACTCATTGAGTCATCCATGTATTTATTAGCAGTGTAAGAATTCCATGTCTCTGCTGAGGAGTTGGTCACAATAGAGTACGGTTCTTAACTTGAATAGAGTACAGAAACAGAATTTTTTAATTTAAAAATATTTATTTTTAATTTTTATAAACGTAATTTTGGTTCTATAGATTATTGTTATATGTATAAAAATTTGAAGAAATAAACATTTTTATTATATTTATTAAGTTATATCTATTATATTCAATTATTGGTTTTTAAATATCTAAATCACTTTGACAAACAATTTTAGTTTTTAAAATGTGATGATTTATTATTGCTTTGAAATCTATAACAATAATAAAATATTATCTCATCATGGTGGACAAAATATTATCAAAATTATTCATTATAACATGTATGTAACCTATATCTCTTGTCTTATTTTATCAAGTTTTTTTCCTATATTATGAAGTTATTCACAACTATTTTTGTGTTTGAAAAATAATTATATCAAAGTATAGTTTTATTAATTAATATTTTGTTGTTGGTGCTAATAATAATAAATAAAGGCAAATCAATTATTATTTGATACACTTGGTTAAATGTAAATTGATATATAACTTATTAACAGTACTTTTGAAAATTTGTATAAAGAAACAATTAATATTAATATTAGTTGCATTTATTAACATATTATTATCTTAAATTGTATTTTATTTTAATATATTATGTATCATAACAAAATTTAATCATGTAATAATTGATTTAAAATGTAATTTGAATTAAGATTAAGATAATAATAATAATTTTAAGACCTACCGACGATTATGTGTTTAAGGTTGTATGTGATCATTTCAAGAAAAATGCTGATACCTGTTCTATTTGCCCTGCTGATAATACAACATTAAAATCGCACCATGATATGATACACTCAAAATTTTCAGCCACATTAGATCGCCACATGCTGAAGCCCGTAGCCAACCATCAAGATTATTATTTCTATGACTTAATTGATGATTTAGTGAGTTATTTCTTCATGTTTGTTTGTTTACTGTTCTGATTAATATTTTGTTTGTTTCATTTATCATGATCCTAAGGACTGTGACGAGTACAGTAATAACAGCAGAAGACAAAAATATCTAACTAATATTTTATTAGGAGAAACTGATCACAAAACAGATTTTGATACACATGAATTAGATGAACAAGATATATTTCCTCTATTTATACATCTAGTTTGCACTATAAAAACAAATACTATTACAAAAAGTCAGTCTGTTCGTTCCTTACCTACTTGTATTCGTAAGTATTTACAGTATAAACTATCATTTAGTATACTTAAAAAAATGTCGAATCCACATGGGATGTCCTCCGTTTTACAAACGTTAAACATAGCAAATTCGTGATAAGCCGTTTAAATGTTGTTTAGTAAGCTTTAATAGTTGAGTGAATAAGAACATTATGTGTGTTTTCTTATGGGTTTCTTATAATATTTTTAATTTTCAAGCGATTATGAGAATTTTTAAATCGTAATACTTTACATAATCATGACTTGCTTAAAAATTAAAATATCATATAACACCAATGAGAAAACACAGATAATATTCTTACCTATAATTTTGATAATTCACTTCACTCTATTATTTAAGCTTACTATATACAAAATTGCAACTGCTGAACACAAATTGTCTATGTTCACATTTGGAAAAGTCATGATAAACTTAAATTTTTTGTGGTGGGGTCAGGTGTTTAAATCTAAAAATTGTGTAATCTTAATTAACAAAAAAAAAAAAAAATGAAAATGTTCTATAAAACCTTATTTGAACATCATTAATATGGATTAATGAATACTTGATTTCCAAGTAAATATTGATATTTATGTTTTTATTTTCTTAAATATATAAAACTCTCATATACAATATACTTATATGTATATATTTGTACATAGTTGAACTATTGAAACAAGACAATGATAACGAAACTTCAAAAAATATGGATTTCAGTGATTTAAAAGTATCACTAGATGTGTATTGTTTAATGTTACCAATTAATGTTTATGATGATGACGACGATGATGATGATGATGAGATAGATAGATATACTACAGTGAATAGTTCAGAACAATTACATTTTCCAATAAATAATAAATCTACAATACCACAATCATCGTTAGTACAACCTTAAAACTATACATTTTTTTTTTTTAAATTATATTTTATTTATAGAAAACAGACAATTGATCATGAAAACTCGTTTGTTCATTTGAGTGCTTCTCTACCACCTCAACATGCTCAAGGATTAGCAGAATTCTTAGCTGAGGTAATAATAGTAATCATAATGTATCAATCTTACATAGTACTTAAATAATAATTAAAACTTTTTTATTCTGAAATATAATATTATTGTATCTTTTTTCTGTATTAGGTGGAATGGTGTATGCGTGATGAAATGGCAGCTGGTCTTTTACAATATCCAACTGTCACAACCAATTCATTAGAAAAGATCATCGAACATGTCTCAAATTCGCCAAAATCTCCATCAAATGATCACCAACAAATACCTGTTCATTTTGTAGTACCTTCACCACGTCCTTCTAAAAACAACAGTATATCACTTTTTTTACAGGTATTTTACAACCTAATAGTTATTACTCATCGTTTTAAATTAATTTCAATATATGTTCTACCATACAAAATTAGTATTATGAGATAGATATTCAAACAATTTTTTTTCTCCTTTGTCATGAAAAATTCTCTCAATATGTTAAAATTTTTAATTATATTATACGATTATTAAACTATTTATTTTATCAAACTTCAGTTGATAAATACAATTCATTTATTTAAAATGAATATTTTAATCAACCACTCGGCACTAATTGCAAAATAATGCCTACAAATTAAAAATTCAAGTTGATTGTTAGTATTATAAATGTACTTATAATATTATTTTCTAATATTTGTTAAACAATTATTGTAAGGTATTTTACTTAGGCTTTATGAGGATGCTACACAGCCATTTGTTGTCTCCGTATTACAACTGCGCAACATACCAAATTTACGCTTAGCAGATCACTTTCAGCTCCGTTTGTTAAAAAATTAAAGTGAATCGACATATTATGAAACTTGGTTTGTGTTTGTATGTGGGATTTTTACAATAGTTAAATTTTATAGTATTTTATGCGTGTATGATATAGTGTAAATTAAAAATGCTAATAACTCAATTAAAAACTGAATTATTGTAAAAAACCTAATACAAACACAGATAATGTTCTTACCATCAAGTTCCATAATAGGTGGATTCACTCTCATTTTCAAACTAACAGAGCTAAACGTGATCTGCTGAGCGTATATTTGTTATGCTACACACTTGTGAGACGGTGACAACAATATCTGTGTAGCGTCCTCTTAACTTTGTATAATATATTAATCGTGGACCGTGGTTAAATCTAACACATAGTTTTATACATAATATTTTATATGTATGGAAATAATATATTACAGGTAAATTTCAGAATATATTATCCACATTATTCAATATTTAAAGTATGTAAATCTGTAAGCTAATAAAAATAATATTTTGAATGGTCTTATACTCCCCGTCACACAGTGGTTTTCAATGTATAATTTAAATTATAATTTATAACATATCAATAAAGAAAATCTGAATTGTAGATAATAATAATCATATCTGGATATAATCTAAACACACAAAGTATACATTTTAATAATTATAAATATTTCACTACCATTATAAGAAAAAATTTGTTTGCACAGGTTACCTACATTTAATCAAATTTTTTTTTTACATAAATATGTTTTTGGGCTATGTTAAGATATTTTTAACTGATTTCACGTAACACTTTGTTTATTACCATAGAAATAAATAATATGTAAAAATTACTTAATTTCCACTAGGTATATATACAATTATCAATACATATTTATGATTCATTTCAAAGTGGAAAATATCAAGTAGCGTGCTAGGTTTATGTCACTTTTTGATTGTAGAATTAACAAAAAATTGTTGTATATTGCTATAAAGCTGTAGACAATTCATAATTTATGTAATTTCTACAATTAGCACTTATTTGTTATAGAAACTTGATCAATTGGATATTATATTAGATATTGATAATGGTCATGACTGTTATGCGCTTGAACAGTCTACAAAAGATACATTTTATGTCGTGGAAAAAAATCTGCATCCTAGTCCTGATAGTACAGTTTTTGAAAGCAATAGTGATGATCTTGAAAACAGTCCTGGTTCAGATGGATTTTTAACTGATATCGATCACTCCAAACCAATATTACCAAATTTTTGGATCATACTAAAAATACAGCAGGATCTACAATCTCAAAAAGAACACAAATCTGATAATAAAAATACAGTCAACACATTACTAGTAAATGTATACTTCCATTGCAGGTAAATCAATATCCTAATTTATTTGAATATTATCTGAACTCTCACGCACTTTAATATTACTTAGGTTTTCTGAATTAAATGTACAAGGAAAATATTCTGCAATAATGGAAATTGTAAAACAAAATGTACATCAAGCAGCAACTGTTGTTAATCAAACTATTTTATTGTGTCGTTTATATGAAACAAAGACTTGTGATCCATTATTGGAACCGATTATTGAAGATCATGATCATTCAGATGATGCTGGTATCGTTATTTATCATAAATTATTACAAAACAGTGTAACTTCTACTTACAGATACATAATTTAATATTCAAATTATAACTAAACACTTTTATAATATACCAAAATAATAAACTTGTTTTTGTAAAAAGTTAATGATTAAATTTAGCAAATTTATGTTTTTCAGAATCAACCTTGTGGTGTTATTAATTTTAATATTAAGAGAATGTCAGCGCACTATTTGTTTTCTTTCTCTGGCCCACGCATAACATAGACTAAACGCATTAACGCAACATTATATTTTCTATGTTTTTATGTAATCTTAGAGTAAAATTACCCATGACAAAAAAGATAGGGAATAATATTTTTGAAGGAATGACATATCGATTTAATATTTTATTGTTATTTGACTTTGTATTCGACTTTCAAAATAAACAAAAAAATTTTGTAAATTTAAATTATGTTTAAATTGTTTTGAGACAATATTTAGACAAATTGATATGTCATTCCTTCAAAAATATTATTCTCTATCTTTTTTGTAACGGGTGATTTTACTCTAAGATTACTTAAAAACATAGAAAAAATGATTGCGTAAATGTGTTTTGTCTTATGTTGCGCGTGGGCCAGAGAGAGAAAACAAATAGTGCGCTGACATCCTCTTAAAGTGAATTCACCTAGTATCAAACTTTAAATTAAAAACAATACCTGCACACCCTACGTTGGCTATTTTATAATATTTTAATTTTTATATAAATTATGAGCATCTAAATTGTTACAATTTAAAAAAACTTATAAATTGTATATAACACAATTATTCAAAGTATCAATTTTTGTTTTTAATAAATAACATACAGTGTGGCTTAATATTGAAATATCTGTTAATAATGTATGGTTCCCGAGTCAACTTAATTTTAATAATAATAAGTTACTATGTTTTTAAAATATTACTTAAATAGAGGATACATTTATACAGTTAGTTACTACTTTAACCATTATCTTAAGCCTCCAAGATGCTCTATAATTATAATAACATGTAATCTTCTAATTTTCTTATTTTTATAGATGAAAATGGTATTGGTGAAGAAAAAAAAGTTATTAACCATTTTACTCTTGGCCAATTTAAGTGCCCTGTTGTATGGTCTACTAGATTTTCACTACATCCTAGGCTTCAACGAGCAACAGCTATGGGTTTACTCGGTATACAAGTTTTACATACTATGCTTGAAGGGTTTTCTGTTCGAAATCGTCGAAATATGTTCGTCTACAAAGAGTCGTCTGGTTCTGTGTTTTATTTGAGGTGATTTTTGAAAATATAATCAATTAATTTCGGTTTATAATATGGCTTGCTTTGTAGAATTTATGAAAATTCGAGTCAACAGCAATTAGAACAAAAAAATAATAATATTGTAATATATTCATTACAATATGATTCTGACGACGATGACACTATGTCAAGATGCTCATCTGCCACTTCAACAACAATTACATCCACAATATTTTCCAACCAATCAAATTTTTCACGCAAATACTCGGAAGATGTAAATGTTAGTCTAATATTGTTTATCATCATACATATATACAGAGTTTTTCAAATTATACATACCAGTAAATATCACTATAATATATGAAACTAAAAAAATCAATCAATATAAAAATAATTTTGTATTGTAAGATCTAGACAAATTGTATGTTTGGTATTTCTTTCACTAATCAATAAAGGGAAAATTGAGTATTATTATAATTCAAAGGTGAACCTACATTTTTAAAATATGATTCATATACAGGTTAAATTTTAATTAGTATTCACGGGTGGTTTAATTTTATACCTCAACATTTTAAAGAACTAAAACTATTTAGCTTAAGCTTTTTCAACAGTAAATAATTAATTTATGCGTTCTGCCTTCTGTTATACAATTTTCATTATAATACCAATACTTAATAAAAACAAACCAGCTTTAAAACAAATATATATTACAATATTATTAAGTTGCTGTTGCTTAAAAACGAAATTTAGAACCAAATACATTAATACTAAAGAGATTGCAAGTCCATTGTTTCAAAAGTAAGTTGGACTTGATATTATAATATTTTCTCAAGTCTAAAATCTATCCATAAACTAACTTTTTTAATTCATCAGCATTAAATCACCGATAAGAGATTAAAGGAATACCAAAGCAGGACAAAATTAGAATAATAACTGTTTCTATGTAACTGAATGTAAATGTTCAGCAAAACACTGCATCGATTTCGCACGTCCAATGATAATTTAAAAACTATTTCATATTATCTTGTACATATTACATCTGCCAGTTGATTAGCTTTTCAAATATTTTTAACTTTAAATTTTTTTAATGCATAATGCTCATTATGTTCAAGTATGCATATTCAATAGCAAATAAATAACAATAATTTATTACTTATTTAATTTGATGTTATATAAAAAAAAACATATTCTATAATGTACTTAAAACAGTTAAAACCAATAGTGTTGTAACACACTAATAGCGGCCAATTATCAATGCCGTTAAGGCCTTTTATTTATAATAAAATAAAATAAAAAAGAACAAAGACTAAGTGTAAACATCATGAAAGTTGATAAACAAATCATAATTTATCATTGAAATGATACAATACTAAAAACTAAATAATTAATAACAATTTGGAGGATCCTGTATATATATATACCCTGTTGTTCAAGTTAAGAAACTTAGTCGGCGGCGACCAGTTTCCGTTGAGCACCAGTGTCAAGCAACACCAGTTTGTTCTCCCACCATGTCAACTATTTGTACGCCTGCCATGAATTTCCACACCCTTGTGCACAAGTCAGCCACCGACTACGTTTCTTAACTTGAACAAAGCATACCTAATTTATTTATCTCCACGTGACCACTCTATAATTGTAATTATTTAATTTAGTATATGGACAATAAATCTATTCAAAATCCTGGAACACGTTCCTTAGGTGGGTATTGGGGTGATGTAGATTCAAAAGACGTGGAAGATTTGACATTAAAAGTACATGGGATATCACCTGTGGGTAAGTAGTATATATTTAATTAATTAAAACATAAAGAAAAGAATTTAATTTATTTATAATTTAATTATATTAGGTGATGAAATACGCATTGATCTTGTAAGAGTTCTGCAAAACAGATTAAACGATGGTGTATTAGAACTGCTGACAACTATGTTATATAGAAATCCTCTCTGTAGATTATATCCAGATGATGTACGTTTTGTACAACCAAGTAATGGTCACCCAGATTATACTATGAAAGTAATTATTTAAATTATTTCTTATAAAAGTACACTTAAGTTTAAAATTATAATAATATGTTACATCAAAGGTTCCCAAACTTATTTGGCTCTTCCTATTTGAACCACGATTTTCTTAGGGCGCCCTTCCCTAAGTCATATCATGATTAAACATAAAAAATAGAAAAATTAAATAAAAACCGGTATACATTTTTATGGGCAATATGAAAATAATTATTTAATTTAAATTATACACAATTTATATATTTTTATTTACATAATTGTAATAGTTTTTGTTGGGTTTCAAATTTATTTTTGGACTATATAAAATTCTACGGCAGCGTGGCACCTTTATAAAGACACAGCGGCATACACGTTAGAAACCGCTTTGTTACATAATAAAATAATGCTGAGAAATCTGTTCTTTTCTTTTTTTAAATATTTAATATAAATAGTACCAACATGTCTATATTAAACAAAATTTTACTTATAAGTCATATTATTTATTTAAAATTGTTTTTTGTTTAGTTATCATTGCCAATTGAAACAAAAATTACAAAATTATTTATACACAATCTAAAACGTAATGCTGCAACTTTATTGCTATACCCGCCACAATATGCGAGTCGTCATCATAGATTTAACTATGCATATAGTATGATAAATGAAATAAAAAAACCCATTATTCGTTCATTTTTTATGTACAATCAACCAATTGCCGGAACTAGTGTAATTGGTGGTAAACGTATTACAAGTGGTAAAAGAGGTCTAGCATGTGTTTTATTTGACATTTATTCAAATGAAGATCACGATTCAATAGATTACTTATATGACTATCCTATTGATCCTGAGTTATTTGAAAGACGTACACAAGCAGCATGTATTGACGATTTGAAGTCAACTACTGAGTTTAGCGGCTATAGTAAGATTTATTAATTTTAATTTATACCTATGTTTCTTTGAAGTAATTATTGTAATTGCTATTTTTAGTTAAATTGTTTGTGTGGTGGCGTGGTCGAGATAACATGGAAGTTCTTCAACAAAAATTGACTTCCACTGTAACTTACTCTTTATGGGATATTTACATTGAACGATTTCTGTGGGAACAACCCCTTATAATTGAACAACCATCTGAAATATATGTGAACCCGTTATGCATTCAATTTTTAGCGAAATGGTTAGCGTTTGGAGCACGTAAATCGGTTCCGTTGGCCTACCATTCTAAAATATTATGTCGGTAAGTATATTTTATACTCATATAGTGTATTATATAAAACTATTTTAAAAGAGAATATACCAGGTGGAAATCGGTTTCTGTTCGGTGACATGCAACTCTCACCAAAGAACCATCCAACTCGAAAACAACATGTTTAGTACCACCTGTTACGCATCAAAATATAACTGTTCCACTGATTGTGATAATCGTAGATTATAAATTATTAACTTAAATGGAAATATATTTGTATTAGCAACCCAGATAGGTTGCTATCAAGAAAGAAATTTGATTGTATCGATCGATATCAGTATCAGTATATAGATATTGTATCAGTTCTAAATTAAGAGTTCTAGCAACATGATTGATTTACCAGCCAAACGTACCAATCCATATTGAAATCAGACCTTGATATGTGTTGGAACATAACTAATATGCATCAATATGTATCAATTTATGTTCTTGTTGTTCACAAAATTTGTAATAGTGACAAAGTGGGTGGGTAAATAGGAGTCCATAACCATAATTTGACCTACACAGAACTAGTATAGGTATTCTCTTTTGAAACTGTATATTATGTTTTTTTATTAATATAAGCTACTCTTTATTTTTGAATATTTATCCAATCAATTATCATGTTGGATTCTGAGTAAATTGGGAATCTACTTATTCTTTAAAAAAAAAAAAAATGAATAACTATTTGTCTTTTTTTTGGTTTTGTCCTTATTTAATTAATAAAAACAAATAATGAAAATTTCATGAATGATTTTATAGTTAAACAAATTCTAAAATCATGATGTTATGTTAAACATTTTTAAATTGTTAACCAGTGACTTATTTTTTGTTATCATAAGCTTAAGCTTAAATTAAATAAACATTCAGGAAATTATTTTCTGCTGGAGTATCAAATAAAAATATGGTTTCATAACAAAGATAATCAATAGCTAATAGATGTCTGATAATTATGTAAGAGTATGATATATACAAGGAACAAAAAAAATTGTAACTTAACTAATATAAAGTTTTTAGAGCCAATCATTTTTCATAGTTAGTGAATGCTCCTGTTTGCTCATATTTATGACACTAAAAATACATATATTTCTTAGGAATTTTATGCTTTTGAAAATTATTATCATGTTAAAAACCAACTTTCCAAAACATAATTTATTTTAAATTTGGTACATATCTTATGTTATTTAATTTGGTTATTATTACTATTGGCTTATCTTCTTTCTTCTTCTCCTCAAATGTAATGCCGTAAAGACTTAACCATAGATTTTTAATGTTTTGTTAAAATACAAAAATATATGATATTATATTTAATGTAGTGGATTTTTTTCAAATTAATATTAATTAATTGTGAAAATTATTTTGTTAGTTTTATAAAAAAGTTCCAAAATTATTATTTAAATTACACATATCCTTTAAAAATTCCTTAGAAGTATATTTTATATCCCTAATCAGAAAGTACTATACATTAAAATATATAACAGTGCCCAAAACTGATCAACATATTGTAACAAAATAAAATAAAATATATTTCTAGCAATGTACATTCTATGTACCATAAGATTTTTTAAACATTAATCTTTTTTCTTTTTTTTAGCATCCACATAAGTCATGTGCTTCGAGAATTTAAGACACATTTGTCTTGGTCCTGGTTAACATCATCTAATAATTTGCCCATTTCTGTTCGTTACTTTTACGTTCCTCGCACAAATTATGGGGATACATCATTTGATTGTGTTAGTAACAACATAATAAGTGGCTCAACTGACCCTCTGCAACTGCGAAAAAAACATGATTCTTCATTGAACAATTTAATGTTTTATGAATGGCAAGTACCAGATACTGATTCAGTTATATGTCCACCTTCTGCTGCATGTATCTTAATAGTTGTATCTGTAACTTCTACAAAGAATAAACAAAAACGTAAACGATATCAACATCTAAATATGGGTAATGAACATAGCGATTCAGATGCAGATAATGGTTTTGTTGTACCACAAAATCATGAAAACATAAATACAGAGGAAGGTAACTCTATTTATATTAACTTGTAATAATAATTATTATTGTTCAAGGAATACTGAAGTGATTATTAGATTATCATAGTAAAATCATATTATTTAGAGTGGGTAAAATTCCAAAATATGGTCTTGAACCAAACCGAAAAATTCACTGTGATGTCAAACTTGAACCAAACTTTTTAACTGTACATGACCTGAACATTTAATTATTAATTATTTAATATGTATTCAACAATAAACAACCGGTTGAACCGGTTTGGTTTAAACCATTTATTGGAATTTTTTTGGAGATCAAACTATTAATTATAAAATTTCAAACTTTGTGTTTGGGTTTGGTTCAGTATTTTTAAAGCTTGGTTCAACTTTCAAATATGAACAACACCTAAAGTTTGGTTCAATTTTCAAACTTGGAAAAGTTCGACCCACCTTTAATATAATTTAATAATAATTTTAGTATACCTAGGGAATAATTTGTTTGCCAAAAAAATTCTAATTATGTACATTTATTTTGTTTTAAATATTTATTTATATTTTCCAGTTAATATTGAAACTTTAATAACTGATGACCAACCAATGACTTTAATCAGCGATACAGATGAAAATGTTATACCAAACACAGTATCTGATACTAAAAAATATCAAACACCACAAAATATCAGTACTTGTGAAAAAATTTCTAAATTATTTCTGTTAGCTGTATCTGGTCAATCAGTTCATGCATTATCATATAATTGCCACAAAAAAACAAACCAACCAATTGCTATCCATCATTTGAGTCGCTGGTTAGAATGGCGAAGCAATGCTTTCACATCATCTATATATCACATGATAGGACTTCGAAATTCAAAAATATATGGCCAATTTGGAAGCACTCAAATTAAAAGCCACTCATCAAGAATAAATAATAACCTAGAATTATTATTGGATTACAAGAATTATGTTTCTATTGTAGGAGAATATGAATCTTATGAAAAAATATTTATAGAAAAAAACTTTCGGATAAATAATCGTGGTAGTACCAAACCACTTGATAATGATACAGAAGATAAAAAAAGTAAACCTTTAAACTACACAAAAGATGTTCAGGATTCATATATTGAGAGATTGGTGAGAAATAGTAAACAACGGCGTCGCACAGGTAGATTTATATACTTAATGTGTCTGGCATTTTTATTTTCATTATATGAATAAATGCAGTTCTTTGAAAAAAATATTTACAAATTTTAACTAAATTTAACAAGTGCTAAACAATATATATTATTGAGTTATTAATATTAAATAAATTTAAAACAAATCGTTAAATTTTTTATTTGCATTTAGCTATGTAATTTTATATGAAATTGAATTATCAATAATATTGATTTGATATCTTCAAGTTGTTTTATAAATATTGTTTTTAGCATAGACATAATTTTTAATATGCCAATAGTTTTTTTTCAAATATGAATAAAAGTACTTCAACATAATATTATAATATATGAAAATTATATTATTTTAAAACAAACATTCTTTCACAATGATTAATTTTTTGAGGAAATTTGATATACATAATATATATTATTTCAGCACTTAAATCTACAATTATAAATATATTTTAATTCTTAACATTGTTTATAAAGATTCAATGGTACTAAAAATGTTAAGATTTAAATATGATTCGTGTGTATGATTTCAGAAATATTTCAAAAGTTGTTATATGACATGTGGATTCAAGTGGATGCTGTTATTACAAAAGAAGCTTTTCGGACTTTTTATCAACAAAGTAGATTAATTCATTACTGTTTAACACCATTATTATTTTTACCTTGGTAAATATAAATACTTACCTATATTATTATAAATAATTTTTTAATGATCCTAATAATAAACTTTGTTTTTTTAGGTGGCGATTAGAATCAGCTGCTACTCGTGATCATTTAGTAGATGCATCTAAATTAAAAACTTTAGTTTTTTCACATGCTCCGCAATGGCACAAACGATTATGTGCTAGGTTGACAGTTGCTTACGCCCAATATATAGAAACTGATCCTCTTTTTAGTGGCTTCCAACCAATTCAAATTGGTAAATCCCGTGTATATAATGATGGGTAAGTGAATTTGTTTTTTAAAAAAATACAATAATCAAAATAATTAATCTCGTTTTTATCTTAGTATGATAATGGATCTGGATTGCACTAAATTCATTACTCGTTATTATAAAAAAACTATACCTGGAGTTTCTGGTGGATTACTTTTAATAGAAATTGGAGTATGCCAGCCATTTTATTACATCAAGCTTAGTTATATTGAAAGAGCTAGAATTACAAATCTTGTTGAGAATCACAAAGAAAAATATAATCCGGTAAAGAATATTAAATAATTATTAATCTCCAATACATTCTAGAAAAAAAATGCTATCTTACATGCATAGTTATTTTTAAGTTTTGTTTGTATTTAATAATATTAATTAAATAATTTATATTTTTTTAGTATTGTCTCCTTGAACAATCTGAAAATATTATTCAGAATATGCATTTACATTCATTTACATATGACTTTCATGTACGGATACTATCGGATAGACTAAGTAAATTAGTAGAAAGACAGAAGGCTGGGAAAAGATGTAATTATGGCTGCGATATATTAATGCTATTGGATCATAAAAACTCTATACAAAATAGTGCCAATAAAACGGGAAATAATAATAAAAAAAATGCTATCGCTGGATTTCTAGATGATTTTTTGAAATATTACACCCTTCCACCATTATATTCTAATTGTTTAGTACTAGCAGGTATTACCATTAATATTTCAAATGTATATCAATACGATTGTAAAATTTCATTTTTAATAATTTTTAGGTGTCATCAAGCGTACTGAAATACCTGTTACCGGCCTCCAATTATATGAATACTTGGTAGAAAACTGTTCAGAAGATTGTGAAGGAATGGCTGTGTTAAAAATTGGTGATAGTTCATCAGCAGATGGCGACGATGGGGCATCTCTATTTGATGATTTTGAAGATCATGAATTTCTAGATTCTCAACATATTTTTGGCAATGATTTGACTGTAAGAATGACAAATAAATTTTTTTCAGATAACATTAACGCATTTATAATAATAATTTACTATAGGATTATATTCTTGTTCATCATATGGCTGGTAGTGATATACAACGAAGACAAGAATTGGCAAATAATTCAAATAATCGTAAATTGGGAGTGGAATCAAATGAATATTTTACTGATAATCAGTATGAAGTATGTGGTTTATTTGATGCAACACTTGTAATGACATTGTCATCAGTAAAACAATTATTATTGGACACTAGTAATGAAATAACTTTATCATATTACGTGTTGTTGACAAATAATGAAAATTATAATTTGAAAAAGTATGTTAAATTTTAATTTTTTCAGTATAATATAAGTAGTGAATTATAAAATGTTTATATTAAATATGATATTATTCATTTTTTAAGTATAAATTTAGAAGCATATAGTGCCAAAACACCTTAATCCAAAAAATATTAATTTAAACATATTACATCAAACATTTTAGAATAATATAATATTTTTTTGATGGCATAATTTAAGGCGTCTGGTGTCAATTTAATTTTGTACACAAAAATACGCTCTACGGAAATAATAAGCCTGTTCTGTAGAATCAACCAAATTTGATAATTTTTTTTTAAACTTATAGTGGGTAATATTCTACAGGCCCATCAATCTCAGTTTTTAAAATTTTGATCTCAAACTTTATAATATGTCTTTAAAATTAAATGCAATTTTAAGCGTTTTTTTTAAAATTATATTTTATCCTTATTTCAAACTAAATAAAAAAGTTCAATGCGGCCAGTGGGAAGTTTTCTTCTTTCAGATAAATAATTAGTTATCAAAATCCAAAAATTCTACAAGGCCGGAGAATTATTCCCATGAAGTTATTTTTTGTGATATAATACACCCTATCAATCCCCCCTAAATAAGTATCGGGTAGTAGATTAGTGGAAAAGTATTACAATTTAGGTGGCAACTAAAATATAATATTTAATTTTCAAATTTTATAGAATCGTGAAAAATTTAATTAACTGGCACTTTAGCACCTTCATTTTTTTGGCACTGACATTAAAATAATTTATTTCAGAACCCAGCTTTATGATAGTGATTAATCCATTTTAGTTATTGTTTAATAACTGATATTAGTTGGACAACCCCATGAAATATCTGTTTTATTATTATTTAAGCCACTATTAGTAAAAACTATCTAATTTAAATTTAAAAATTTAAAAATACATCATATTACCTACATTTTATACTTAATTAATTTATCAATTTATTAATAATATTTTGTATATTTCTATTATATAATACTTAAGGTCCGCACACACTGCTGCGGTAGACAGTACGGTAATGATACGGTAAACAATATTTTATTTGTGCGGTAATCTTTACCGTCGGAGCTTGCACACTGATCTGGTAACGCTATGAGTTACCGGAACGTTTTTCGTTACAACTTGCACACACTGCTAATGTCCTAATTTTCTTATTATTAATTGTAAAAGTTTGTTATAAATTATAATATATATAAATCAATATTGTGTATTATTTTGCATTGTCATAACTCATAATCCAAGTACAATTTTATGATTTTTTATAATACCTATGTCTAAGATTCCCATTCAAAATAATTGATTTTTCTAATGATACCTATTCATTTTATGTTCAACATTATGAAATTATTTATTAATTTAGTTAATACTTTTAAATTTTAATGAATATATTATGTTATCATGATTTCTTAATTATATATAGCTTTTAAAATCATTTAGGTACTACATTATATTATAAGGGTACTATATAAGTACAATTATAAGTGAATATTATGAAGTTAAAATGGTTAGTTGTTCTATATTTAATATTACAGGATATGTATTAGGTTTTTTCTTTATAAAAAGTTCACTAGATTTACTCAAAATCTAAATATATTTTATTAATTATAACCGGTGTGCTATTATTGTGACATGTCCAGGGGTGTTATCTCAAATTGCTAGGGTAGTACTACCGAATGTAATTTGAAAATACAAAGTATACCTACCAACGAATTCTATTTTAAATTTTGATCTGTTCTTGTTCCATGAACTTTAAAATTTTGCTATTCCAAAAATCACTTCATTAAATTTCCTATAAGTGTAAATAAGAATACTAGGTATAAGAACTGTAGGTACTCATATAGTGTTATAGTGTTTCATAGAAACTGACAAATGTAGGCACCTACCTAGTATATAATTTCTTGAATTCACTAATATGAATTACAATGAAATTACGTATTTTGTATACATTGCTAAAGGTGGATATTACGCTAATCAAAATGCTTTCACTTAAAGCTAAATTAAAAAGTAATTATATAACTGAGTTAAGTTCATATTTTTCCAGGTGTTAACTTTCAACTTAAGAGTGATGTATAATGATTATTAAATCTTAACTTATAGCTTTCTAAATGTTGACTTGACTTAACTTAACTAACTTAAGTTAATTTTTGCCCACATTTGCAGAATGGGAGTATAGGCAACTAATATTTGTTATAAAATCTTATTTTAAATATTATGATATACCTACTGTAATTTTAATACTTAATTTGAATATTAATAATGTAAGGTAGTATGTATAACATATAGCACTTAATGCCATAATGATAATATAGTTGTACAGCTAAACACCTTCATATTATGTATGTCATAATTACAAAATAGATAAACATTATTGCTATTAATATTTATCGGCCCGGTAGACAGTAAAAATTGTGCATGCAACGTTAAAAAAATATCGGAGTACGGTACAATATTTTTTACTGTACCAGCGATTTATCGCAGCAATGTGCGCATCTACATTTAATTACATTCGTTTAGTTTTAAACTTTACCACACAAAGATTATCGGCGTGCCTACCGTTCACCGATCCGATAATATTGTACCAATGTGGTTTGTCTCTTACAAAACTATGACCTCAATTTTATCGCTACCATTACCGTACCATCTACCGCAGCAGTGTGTTTTCCGCTGATATAATATTATTTACAAATGTTCATGTACAATTTTTTTTTTTTTTATAGAAAAAAAGCAATTTCACTTAAAACCGTCTACAACGTGCAACAAAGACATAGTACTCCTATTCGTCCACCTGATCGTAGATTTGACCAATCTAATAACGCATTACTGTCTGCTAGTGTACCTAGTAATAGCGTTGGTAATTCTATGACATCTGGATCAGCTACTTGTGGTGGAAGTTTGGATGAAAATAACGCTTTTCAAAAATGGTCTCAATTACCACCAAATCATTTACCATATTTTAAGAAAAAATGTAAAAAAAATAATGAATATGATGATTTAAACGAACATCATCAACAAACTATCAAAAAAAGAAACCTAATAAAATTCTATGAAAAAAAAGCAGCAGAATTGGTCGCACATACTGTAGATACAGCAGCTAATCGTTGCCGCATACATTTACTATGGAAATTATTTGGCATACCAATTGATCAACAGGTAAATAATAAGGAAAAAATTGAATTTATTTATTTAATTTTTATTAGTTTTTGAAGCATCAACTACTATGGCCATTAGCATGAATTTATTATTATTATATGTGAATAAAATCTAAATTTGTATGTTTTTAGAAGCTTGGGATCACTGACGTTACATTTAACCAACTAGAAGAACTTGTGAATACATCTGTTTTTGTAAAATCATTATCTGAATATGACCAGAATTATAGCTATATATTAAAACTACTTCTTAAACAACCACAATGGTTTACTTTGTTACATAAGATGATCTCAGGGCAATCTACATTATTACTGGAGACAACGTCTACATTACCACCCCAGTGTCGTATTTATAATAGTAATAGATCAGAACATCAATACATAGTAGTCTTACCAAATCTAACAGAATTTGATGAATTTGATGCGTTTGTAATAATTGATAATGGAATTGATTCATCAGAGAAACTGGTTTCCACGTCTGATTCATTAGTAAATGTAGTTTTTAGAAGAAATGTGAGTGGTTCTGATGAGGTGGCTGCACTGGTAGAAGCAGTTGGAGATTCAATATGTTATCTTATTTGGCAAACAATCAAATAAGTAGCAGAGTTTTAATAATGTATCGTTTTGCTACATAATCTTAATGAAAATCTTAAATATACCCTAGATTAAATCTGTTTGTAATATACAACTATACCTAGAATAATTTTGTGCCATTTATATAATGTCTAGTCATTTAATTTTCCAAAAATGTCGAACACCAAGCTTAGTTTACAATATATAAAAACTTATAACTAATAAATATTATAAAATATCCTTATTCAATATTACTTTATTTAATTTTTATTAACAATTATAATAATATTTTTATATAATAAAATAAAACTTTTCTCTCCTTGGTAATCAAAAATACAGCAAGAATGTTTTTGGTTGTTAATGATTACATTTTAATAATCAAGATGATTTGAGAATAACTGTATTTTTCTAAATTATTATAATAAGTGAATAGGCCAATATTTACACAAGTCTGATGTAAAGAATATTAAATTTTGTTAATTTTATGCAAGTGTGATTATTTACAAACTTATAGTACAATTTTATTTTTTAATGACTGGTGATGCACATATTGAATATTATTATAAAGTTAAAGTTGCTTGTTATATTGTATTTTATTGTTACCAATTAATGCGAATGTTTGTATATAATGGCGAATTCCAAATCGTACAATTTATTACTTTTGCTCAATGTCATTAATTATTTTTATTATTTTGTTGAATTATTGGTAGTAAGTAACATTTTTTTATTTCAATGTACTCATTTTTATAACTAAGTTTAGTTATTTAATTTATTAATATTATGACGTATCTGACACGGTTGTTGTTTTATCTTTTATAATAATTGTATGGAAAACTGTTGAACTGACCCTGTTATTTTTATTAAAGTATGTTTTTTTATTCAATCTCATTGTATATCAAATATCAACTCTTGATTGTATAAAATATAGATATTAACTGTTAGCCAATTACTTAAGCAGTAATTTATTTATATTTAAGAATTTATTACAAGGTTTATATATCAACTGTTGTTTATAATAATTTTTGGATCTACCTTGTTGTTTTTAATACACTATATGCATTTACAGCAAAATTGTAATACAATTATAGTAAATATTTGTTAATCTTGTTTTCATTATTGCAAGTTTAAATAAACTTTTCTTTTAACCATAATTTCTTTGAGCCTTTACTGTTTTAGCCTCAAAATATTTAATAATAATGTTTTATAATTTTTCATGCACATTATCTTCTACCTATAATATCATGTAATCAGAAATACGCAGAGAAATTTATAATTAACAAGGTGCCAAATGAGGTATTTATTTAATTTAGTGAGGAGGGGGCGATTTTAAAACCATTTGTTAACATTTTTATAAATGTTAAAATATTGATTTCAATCAATTCAAATTACTAAATATTTACATTCATTTTATTGTGCAAATAATTTATTTTTATTGATTGTACGTCTATTTTAATTATTTGATAAATTTGGAATTTAGTCAAACACACATGTTATTTTGTAAAAATTATAATATGTAGTATTTACGTATTTTACATTCTGCAAATCTGTTAATAATTTTCCTTGGATCCTGTTCTAATTTATCTTACCAAAAATTTTAAATATTATATTTTAGGTTTATTTAGGAAGGTAGTTATTATTAAATGGCATTTAAGAGCTCCCGAAATAAGTTTATATATTTACAACACAAAATATGAAGTACTCTTCATAAAAAAAATAATAGTTTGTTAAATTGTATTTTGTTTGTTTTTAAAATATCTCAACCAAAGAGCTTTGTAAACTCATATATTTATTCAACTTAGACAGTAAATAAATTTAGCATAGAATCAATTCATATATTTAATAATCACCTATAGGCCATGAACCTATAAACTAATGGACAGCGCTTAGAGAGAGAAGTCAGGGGTTCGATATAGAGCGAGAAAAGAAACAAATAAGTAAATTACAGTGTGACTACTGCCAAATAAAAAATTGTGTTACAATAAAAACTGCCAATTGTTATATTTTATTGGTAACATAATAACTGATTTATGGTTACCAAACTTGTAGGTTTGTAACAACCATAATATTACCTATTTATATTATATAAATAATTTATGTTTATAGTTGATAAAGAAAATGGAAAAAAAATAAGTATTTCCTCCATGATTTACTACTTTATGTTCTTTCTTTCTTCGTTCTCTCTTCTTTCTTCTTCAGTTACTTGATTCCCTAGCAATGTGGGCAGGGGTAGTAGAGTGCGCTGTCTACTAGTTTATAGGTCTGTATGGTTTCAAATTTCAACAAACCGTTCCTCCCCCTACAGGCTACAATCAGCCTACAAACAAAAAAAGGTGGGTAAGTGGATGTCGCTCTGCTGTACAGTAGGTGTCAACTGGGTCACTGTATAATGGATATTATTAAATTTGAATTCAATGATATAATATCATTCTATACGAAAAACGATTCTGAGCGGTGATGGTTAGTCAGTGAGGATATTTTATATTGTCATTACTTATTATTAGGGTTCGGATTTGAAGGAAAATGCCTTTCTTTTATTAATCATAATAGAAAAATAATTTTTATACAAAAATGTGTTTTATTTAATTTCTTAGACGATGGATGCATTTTTTTTTTGTCTTTTTTGCCTTTTTTTGCCTTTTGTACTTATAAATGCCTTTTTTGTGTTTAATTTTCAGTTGATTTTATAATTTTATACACAGCTTACGTATTATCGCTACAAATGCGTTTTATTCTTCGCAATATTTAAATTGTAAAAATTGAAAATAGTAAAGCCTTTCATTAATAAAAATACCATTAAGTCTGCAGATTTCAATTACGATTTGTGAAACTCGTTGGTTGCGGCAAATATCCCTATGAATAAATTGAATAATGACGTTTTTAGATCTTTTTTATCAAAATATTGCAACAAAAATATTCCATGCGAATTGACATTGCGGAAAGGATACTTCGATAAATGCTATGAAGAGGTTTTGTCGAAAATTCGTGTCGCTGTAGGTGAAAAATATTTTAAGCCCGAACCGTAACCGTTTTGCTGATGACAGCTTGTCAAAATACATGGTAGTCAATTTTTTTTTTAATACCAACTAGTTTATTTTACATTAAATTAATTGGTATAACTCAAGTAAGTTAATTTTTAAAATTGTTTTTAACTAATTCTTAGGACAAACCTGGTTAAAGAAAAAGTTAATCTATTTATAAAAAAAAGCATAAACTTAAACTTGTGTGTATTTGAAAGTGTTTAAAAATGTTCACTATTTTATTTTGTAGTATATTTATGAATTGCCTTTTTATATAAATTAAATGCCTTTTTTTACATTTTAAATGCTTTTTTTATTAATAACCTAACCGTATTAATAATAAGTTATTATTAATACGGTAGGCAGTAAGTTGAATTAATATTATAAAACTACAACAAAATAAAATTGTTATTCTTGGTTATTTAATAATTTCCTCCAAACTTTAACATAAAATAATTATAAAAAAGAACCCATGATTTATATTTTTGAGATATTTTGGTTACGGAATAACCTATTTACGTGGAACCTTGTTGTAAGTTTTCAATCCTTAGCTATAAAAGTTGAGCATTAATTTATACATTTTTAAATTTTAAATTTGATAAATGTTGTCAAAAATCGAACTTTAAATGATTATAAATAAAAATTGTGCCTATGTATTTTAATATTTTTCAACTGCTATTTGAGTAATATATCAGGCGCCTTGTTTTTAGCCCCACAAATAAAATTTTATCGATACTTAGAAAAAAAAAACTAAAAGATTGAAACTTGAAATTGTACGTAAACAGCTCAAAACAAGTTTAAGAATAGGAATTGATAAAATAAACTTGATATAAATCTCAAGTGTCTACGATTATTCGTTTTTGAATACAACAAAATAAGAAAATCTTTATAACATGAGAAATCAAGTGAATATCCAATGTTGTAAATATTTGAATTTCCAACGCTCATAAAAATTTAATTTGACTTTCTTATAGACATTTTTGTAGATAACCTTACAATGAGTTTTTTTATTACATTTTAAAATGTTAGATTTAAAAAGAATAATTTTTAGGAATTTCTAACTCAAAATAATTTGCACAATTTCGTGATTTTTACACCTTTTATCAATATTTGAACTTAAAATGCTTATAAATAAAATTGTGACTACCTATGCATATCCATGGATTTTTAATATTTTTCAAATGCTATTTAAGCAATATATCAGGAGCCTTGTTTTTTACCCATCAAATAAAATTTTATTGACATTCATAGAAAAAAAGGTGGGTAAGTGGATGTCACTCTGCTGTACAGTAGGTTACAAGTGGGTCACTGTAACGGATGGTCTTAAATTTGAATTCAATGATATAATATCATTGTATAAGAAAAACGATTCTGAGCGAAAACGGTTAGTCAGCCTATGATATTACTAAGTATATATTTGATGATATTGTTGTGAATAAAGTAATTAATAACCTATTTACGTGGAGCCTTGTTTTCAATTTTCAATCCTTAGCTATAAAAGTTGAACATTTTATAAATTTTTAACTACAAAATAATTATTAAATTATAAATTTTATAAATTTTGTCAACATTTGAACTTTAAATGCTTATAAAAAAAATTGTGACTACCTATGTATTTTTAATATTTTTTAACTGCCTTGTATTAAATATTCACTCTTTTTTACCTAACAAATACAAGTTTATTGAAAACTGACAATGTCCGTAAACAGCTCAAAAAGTCAAATTATTTTCAAATTTTTATCGTGATTAGAAAATGCTAATATAAACATTCAGTGAAATTTTCAAGTATCTACAGTCATATGTTTTTTAATTACAACAAAATAAGAAAATCGTTACATGAGAAATCGAGTGAATATCAAATGTTGTAAAAATATGAATTTCGAACGCTCATAAAAATTTAATTTGACTTTCTTGTAGACATTTTTTTTTTTTGATAAAGGTAGACAAACTTATGGATAATCGTGTATTACATTTTCAAATCTTAGATTTAAAAAGAAAAAATTTTATGAATTTTCAACTCAAAATTATCTGCAAATTTTTGTGATTTTTCCGTATTTTGTCAAGATTTGAACTTTAAATGATTTTAAATAAAAACTCTGGGTAAGGATTTTTAATATTTTTCAAATATCATTGTAACAATATAGTAGAAGCCTTGTATTAAATTATCAAGCTTTTTTAACCAACAAATAAAGTTTTATTGGCATCCATAGAAAAACTGAAAATATTCCTAAACAGTTCAAAACAAATAAAAATATTTTTTAAATTTTATTGTGTATAGAAATTGCAAATATAAACAACCAGTGAAAATGTCATGTAACGTTCATTTGTTTTAGAGTTACGACAAAAATCAAAATTGATTTTCTCAAAAACAGATTTTGCTTAAAATTTCCCGTTTTTCCTTAATTTTTCTTTTGTTTTTCACGGCGTTTTGAAAACTACTGAGAAATTTTTACTTTTGACACCCCCCAAAGTACCAACTAGATTCACTTCAGAAAAGATACTGTTGAAGAAAATCCAAGCACTGTTACTGTTCTAAAAGGTGATGACGGACACACAAAAAAAAACACATTGTAAATTCAATACATTCATCGTTCCACTCAGAATCCAAAATACTAAAAAAACTGGAAATTAATAATATCCGTAAACAGCTCAGAAGAAATATTTTGATTATTTTATGGTGTATAGCAATTAGCAAATGCCAGTCTTGGGTAAAATACTTTTTAAAAGTATTTGGAATAAATACTCGAATACTCATGAAAAATAGTTTTCCGAATATGTATTCGAATACACCATAAAAATAGTATTCTGAATAAAGTATTTAGAATACTATAAAAATATTCCAAATACTTTTAAAATATTTTTTGTTAAAGATTTTCATATTTAATCCAAGGAAGAAGGTAGTCACTATTTACACTATTTAAAGTTTTATCTGCCATAATTGTGAACTCGCAAATTAATGATTTAACACGTTGAAAACAAAAATACGTAAAATATTATATAATAATAATATATTATGTCAGTAGTCAGTATAATGTGTGATGTGTCACTGTCCGACTGTCGCACTTCATTCTGCATTTCTAAATGTCTTAATGGCTTGTCATAGAACATAGACCATAGTTAGTATGGGTACAACGATGTGCAGACTACAGAGACGTCAGAGACACAGACGTTCAGTTACAGTAGATAAAATGTATAAGATAAGCACCATAAGCCAATACGGAAATACCCATTAGTCTTTAATATACAAATTTATTTATAGCATTCTTGTTAATGCAATCGGTATCGCTGATCGGTAACCACTAATCAGTAAACATGATATGAACCAATACCTGTTATAATTTTATTATTGTATGAATGTATGATATTAAATATTGAGAGATGTTATCAATTACCTACAAATTTCCAACACAAATTATACGTTTTCTATTTTTTGTTTTAAATTATGTAATCAAAATCCTAAAAAAAATATATTGTTATACTATTAAAGTATTCCGAATATAGCATTTGGAATACTTTCGAAGGTATTCTGAATACTGCAAAAAATACTTTAAGGGAAAGTATTTTCAAAAGTATTCTGAATACCTAAATAGTATTCCGAATACTGTATTCGGAATACTTTTTTCGGAATGCTACCCAAGACTGGCAAATGCTGATTAAAAATGTTCAGTGAAAATTTCATGTATCTACCGTAGTACCGTTACCTATTAGTTTTAGAATTACGCCAAAAATCAAAATTGATTTTGTCTAAAAAGTAAAAATTCCCGTTTTTCTTTAATTTTTACGTTGTTTTTCCCGGTGTTTATGAAAACTATAAGGAATTTTAAGTTTGTACTCCCGAATGCACCAACTGATTTCACCAACTTTCCCATCAAACAAAATACTGTTGAAAAATATCGAAGCAGTTTTACTGCCCAAAACCGTGATGACAGACACAAAAAAAAAACTCATTTTAAAATCAATACATCCATCGATCCGCTCATAATCTAAAACAGATGCTAATGGCCATGGTTGCCGGGGTATATTGGTATATCTATGTATACTCAAAAACTACTTAACCGATTTTGCGAAAATTTCAAATTGTTCTTGGAGATATTATGAAAAATTAAAGAGTAGTTTGAACCACGTTCAATGTATACCAAGTACTATTTTATATAATCCACCACAAATTAATTGTTCTTCTTGATCGAGTTAGTTCACAAAGCGACGTAAATTTGCCTGTGAACTGAGGTACACCAAAACTAATATACACTTATACAATCTAAATTTTGGATTTTTAATTTTGTTACGGGTGAAATCGGGTTACACCACTAAAATTAATATAGCCTCAAAAAACGACTGGAATGTTTTAAATAAACATTATATCAATTAGCAATAAATTAAAGTAATCTATTGTCTATTGATAATTGATAAATTAAATAAATTGTTATATACAAGTTATTAAATTGATTAATTTTTAAACTCCTATAGGCCATAGCCTATGGATAGCTAAATGATAGTTCACACGTGATTTTGTTGTGTATATAAATGGTTGCAATTGGTTACATATTATATTAATATTATAATTAGAACTTTAGAAGAAATATGGCATATACCTAAATTTTGTACAAATGTATTTATTAAAAATACAAATCTTTGGCCTGAACAACGTAATTAATTTACATTTAATTTGTGATAGTTTTGAATTGTATTATAGACCAAATAAAATTGTGTATAAGTAGTGGATGGAAGACAAGTCTCCCACTCTTTTTGTTCTTGAAACCATTTGGGCTCAAGCCCTATGCATTTGAGGACCCTATTTACGAATACGCCTACGATAACAATATTTCATAAAAGAAACGATTTGATTTTATTTTAAGCGTCAACCGTGGAGGTTATAATATGAATATAAGATGTAACCAAAAGTTTATGTATTGTAAGGACCGTGGTATATATTTCAGTGCCTGGTTGTGCCGATACGCACGTGATAGGCGCCCAGCACTTTTTGTCAAGGGTGGGCATTAAGTCATTAACGAGTTAATAAGTTAAAAGATAAGTTTGACACAACGCAAAGACGGATTAATAAGATGGAAATGTTCAAATAAAAATAGTAGTTCCAGCATAATAACGAAAATTGATGAATATTGTCATGCATCAAATAGTGAACATAATCATGTACCTAAGTAATATAATGAGAAAAAAATTTAAAGACAAACTTTAAAAAAAATAAGAAAATTATAAGCGAAAAGCTTAAGAAAATACATCTGCAAGTCCTTTACAAATTATTCTTGTATAGTTATACCACTTATACCTAGACCTAATAGCTAATAGTTACTAAATAGTGACGTATCACATCAATGCGTATGCAATTTATGGCAAAAAGAGAAAACAGGTTCCCAATTTATCCTACTAGGTACTTTGAATGAATCTATATCACAACATTTATTTAAAAGTGGTAAATTCAATTTTTATTTTTTTTTGTGTCTTTCATTACTTTTTAGGGCAGTAAAAATGCTTGGATTTTCTTCAACAGTAACTTTTCTGATAGGAAAGTGAATATAGTTAGTACTTCGGGGGGTCAAAGGTAAAAATTTCCCAGTAGTTTTCAAAAGCGACGTGAAAAAATTAAGGAAAAACGGGAATTTTTACGCAAAATCTGTTTTTGAGAAAATCGATTTTGGTTTTTGGTGTAACTCTAAAACAAATGTCGGTAGGTACATGACATTTTGACTGAATGTTTATATTAGCATTTTCTATACACCATAACATTTTACAAATATTTTGAATTATTTTGAGCTGTTTACGGATATTTTCATTTTCCATTTTTTTTAGTTTTTTTTCTATAAATATCAATAAAATTTTATTTGTTGGTTAAAAAAGCTTGAGAATTTAATAGAAGGCTCTTAGGTTATTGTTTTAAAGGCAGATGAAAAATATTAAAAATCCTTAGTCAGAGTTTTTATTTACAATCATTTAAAGTTCAAATCTTAACAAAATACAAATACCTAGGTTGTAAAATTATAAATTACCTTCTTTTTAACTGAGTAAATTAATATTTACCAAGCCCGGATTAAGGGCGGGCAGGGGGGCATGGGCCTACAATACGGATATCGAAGAATAGCGGGCCACTGGCATAACGGGTAGTACGTTTTCCATAATATATGTGTAGTGGATATATTATTATTATTTGTCCCAGGGCCCAAAATTATATTAATTCGGGCTTGATATTAACTTTTATCTTTCAGAGTCAAATACATTATTTGTTAATCATTATTATAACATAAAAATATATAAATATTAAATAGGTAACTAAAAAAGAATTTTCTTAACACAGCCTTAATTATCTCAAGTTAATTGTTTTCATTGACTAGCCCAGCTTTGTATATTTGTTGTATAAATGTATAATATATATGTATAGAATTGAGTTTAGGTACATAATATTTGTCTGCACTGTTTGCCGTAATCGTAAAACTGATCGAAAGGTATTATAGGTACAAAACAATAGGTAACTCATATTGCATGTTTGTATAGCTTAATAGTTACCCCCCTTCTATTAAACATACCTACATATTAATATAATAATAACAATAATATGTGCAAGTAGGGGTATCATCTATGCACTAACGTGTAGGTACCTATCGGATCCGCAAAAACCTCCTGGACGTCGCAGATATAGGTTAGACACTTATAGGAAATGTGACATTTCGCGCGGTTGGGTTGCATTTCTTGTTTTTTAATATCATGCAAATGGGCATAATAATAAATATGTATGTTATATTATAGGTACACGTGTATGATTTACCAGATATACACGTTTACGGATATTATTATGTATTGTATATCGTTACGATGAATACGATAGGTGTACGATATAATATAGACTGCACGATTATAATATAATATACCTACCTATAATATACACACTACACACACCAGTAATGTGTATTATACATATATAAAAGTACAATCGACCGTCAAGGTTATTCAAATTTAGCGTTGCTGAAGTAGTGAGGTCACACACGTATACATTATAGCAGACTATTATATATATATAATCCTTTCTATATTATATTGTTACACGCAAAATGTGTAGGTATCTATATATTTATATGTATATAATTTATTATATGTACGTATATAATTATTTGTGTAACATACACGACGGTCACAGAACATAGACGTTTAAATAAATGTATAATATGTAATTATGTTTTTAAAAATAACAAAAAGACGCTGCATGTATTGTAGTGGTCTTTTATAGTGAAAGCATTTAGTGTGAATACACATAGTGCACTTGTAGCTCTAAATCCAATTATTGTAAGTTGGTAAGTACCTATATAAATACGTATAATATGTACAGATTTACTTACTATACTTTTAACTATATGCAGTACATCATCGTGCACAGACCCACGGACAACGCCATATATAATATCGAACGAGAAGTTGAAAATAGAGCAAGTTGATTTAGTCATTTTTCAATTATTAGGAACGCTATACCGACAATATTAGATATATCTTGTCAAACGTGTTAACGACACACCTAAAGAGAGATAGTTTACATTATCAAAATATTTTGATTTTTTTTCATTTTATTTAGTTGGTGTTTTTGATTCTTGAAAAATAGTGGTTTATGACTAATTCTCTTCTATCCATATTCTGTCTAAATTATGATGCATGTTTTCAGAACAATTTTATTGTAACTCCGTATACAGAGACTATGGTCTTTATAAACAAGTGCAGTAGTACAAGCAAAGATGGGCATTGACTTGTTAAGAAGTTAATTTTTTTTAACTTTTTAACTTAACTAGTTAATTATTTTTGTTTTTAACTTATTAACTTATTCAGTTTAAATGTTTATTGTTGCGTAACTTAACTTTTTATAGTTAATTATCGTTGTCGTGCAGTTAAGTTAATTTTCTTTTCGATTCATGCGTAATCAACTACACAATACTGATTCGTCAACTCTTTTCAATTTTGGTCATTTATTTTTGAATTATAAATTATAATAATCTAATTTTTTACATAGCGTGTTAAACGTCTAGGTAAATGTTTATGTATACCAATTGGCAATTACTATGGCAGTCTATGACTTAAAAATATTGTACCTTGAACAAAATTAACTTTTTTTAACTGAGATAAGTTAATTTTATTTTCTATCTTAACTTTAAACTTATCTAGTTATATTTTATTTTTTGTAAACTTTTAACTTAACTGAAGGTAATTTAATTGAATTAACTCAACTTGCCGCAGTTAATTATTTTCATTAACTTGCCCACCTTTGAGTACAAGTCAAAATTTTAAATATCCCTGTAAAGTGTTAAGTATTGTTAGGTATTATTAGCACCTATAATATATTATTATATATACAAGGTGATTCATTTAAGTATTTAAGTGTCTCATATTATTTTTAAAAGATTACAAATAATGAAAGTATTACTAAATTATTTTTACATTATTTTATGTTACGGCAATCCAAATTGTTGATAAGAAATGTTTTTATATGTCTTTCGTAATATTCTTAACTTTAAATTTTATCCACTCTAATATTAAAAATAACAAGAGTTAAACGGATTATTCTTAACGTACAATTTGCTATGTTATGCGTTAGTAAGATTGAGACAAGTTCAGACAACACGTCAGGTACATAATATTATTACCACGCAGGTAATACAATCTTATTTTTTACTAGATTTATAATTTTTAAAGATTTTTAATAATATAAAATTTTGGTTAAATGAACCGCTTAAATGAAGCCGCCTGTTCGACATTTATCAACGTTTTTTTATAAAAAAAACAATGAGAAAATCTTCCAACGCTTTCTCACAATAAATTAAAAATAATAATATAATTTGAGTATTTGACATATTTTTTTTCTGGAAAGCGATTTAATATTACTTATTAGACACATATTTTAAACTTTATAGTAATATAATCTAACTAAATGTTTAACATGTCGTATAGGTTATGTCTTATCGACTTATTAAATTTGTTATAAAAAAAGCTAATCAGTTATTCTATATTAATATAATTACTTAAATTATAAACTATTATAAATTATGTATAGGTATTAACCTAAAAATATCAAATATATTATAATTATTTTTAACAATCAATAAATCTACCATATGTAGGTACCTATATTTTAACAATCAGCACACATTTCAGTGTATTAAATGTATAATGGCTTATCAACAATATCAAGTTTATTAAAAATGATAATCAACTATTTTATTACCTATTATAATAATTACTTAACCAAATATATAGTTGATATTGTTATAAAAATGTTAACTATATTATAATAATTATTAAATATCAATATAAATAATGTAAGTTGTCACAATCAGCACACATTTCAGAGTAATTAAATGTGTAATGGCTTATCAAGTTTATTAAAAATGTAGATTAGCCATTTAATCACTATAATTACTTGAATTACTAGTTAGTAGTTACTAATTACTAGTTTATTCACTGTGAAGTATAATATTTGTATAAAAGAAATATCTATTCTATATCTTTATGGTTATAGGTTATGAAGTTAGCACCATCACATCACTAAAAGGAATCCAAAGTGGTGCAAATATTTTGAAAATGAATTGTTACTATTTTTGGAATTTGCAAATCAAAATAGTACTTAGGAAGAATTGTTGGAAAATTAGTCCTATCCGTTTCGAACCGACACGTTATAATAACGTTATGTTTGACAAAAATCGATTGAAATTTGCAAACGTAATTATAACGAATAGCGATAATCAAAAATAATTAAATACCACAAAACCAAACATAACGATTAACAAAATATATTTTAATTATATTAAACAAAACATAACCGAAAACGTAATTTATACAATACCCATCATTAAACGAAAAATTACGCAAAAAGTAATTTATAGAATATCATTGAACGAAATATAACGCAAAACGAAATATTTTGAAATCCATTTATTTAAAAGGTCTATTGCCTATTGGTTTCGTATATAAACATTTATTTCATGCAAACAATCTAAGAATTGATTATATTATATTCCGTATCCGCATATTACCTACCCACATTAGTTATTATTTTTAAATTTAATAGGTATTAACATTATTTTAAATAACGATAAACGCAACAATTGTGTAACGTTTTAATTGTAAATAACATAAAACGGAATTTTTTTTCAAATGCAAGCTCTGAGTAAATCAATTGCAAACCACTTATTGGTATTTTAAGACAAACTATGAGAGGTTGACAGAAATTAGTAAAACTTTCGACAAAATTTTCGGGAGGGGAGGCATGTTTATCTTACAAAATAATTTTAAATTTAGTTCTGCCGAGTTAACGAAAACAGATTATGTTGTCAGTCATAACTGGTGACTATGGTAAAAATATTTTCAGGAAAATAATATGTTTGTCAAAATATTTAAAAAAGTTGCGTAAATAATTAAGAAATATTTTAGTTATATCCTTTGGCCAAAAGTTCATATTTTTGAAAATATTTTATAAAAAACATTTACAAAACATTTTAAACATATTTTTTCAAAAAATATTATTAACCGCGTACGGCGTAATACGGACACACGATACACGGTACCTATTCAACGGATTATAATAATAATCATAACCACTTCCTATAGTTCTTATCAATTGTCAGTAGTCAGTATTTAGGTATAGGTAAAAAAACGATTAATATAGTTATATCAGTTCGAGGAAAAAAAACTAAATCTATGCGTACTATATGATTTCGTAAGTATGACATAATGGAAGTACCTACAAACAAAAAATAAATAATTTTAATCATTCTAGTTTACCTATCAATTTTTAGGTTTCTCGCGTTTTCCAAATGTGTTTTATGTTTAATGCGAATGTATAAAAAGTCAAACAAACTTCGTTATAAAATTATTGGTAAAAAATTCACAACGTACAATTTTTCTGTAACTCGAATTTTTTTTTTTTTAAAAGTAGGTTTTTGTATAGAATTAAATATTTTCAAATTTATTTTTACAAATTGTGTGGTATTTAACGGTCAATATAATGGTAAAATCAAAACTCGGCTATCATACTTAGTTTTGAAGTCCTTGTACGTAAACCTTGAAATTAGGGCAGTGACGACGCGTGTTATAGCATTCGTCGTTAAGCTCCTCAATGGTAGGCGCCGTCACTACGCTCCAAAATTTGAAAATATCCCTCGACCAGTGGAGGATATATCCTAGTTCTGAGGGGGGGGGGGGTGGAATATCAAATCCACATGGATTCAACCCATCTCATTATTTTTTATTGTATTAATGTATAGTGGTGGTGAGAATCCTACTTATGCCTAAATTTTTTTATATTTTTTATTTTTTTTGTTATTAAAGTATTTTTATTCAATCTGTTTCAATACATGAACAATAAGAACAATTGATGAAAAAAGATAAAATAAAATAAAATAAAAATAAATGACAGATTATCCCGTACCTATGTAGAGGCCTCCCAGCGGAGGTATTACGACATGAGTAAAATTTTATTTTTTAAAAGTAAATTTACAATTCTTACAGTTTTGTACAATGAGTAGGTTTGATTAGGAAGGTTACCCAGTAGTACTGGTAACACCAAGCAAAATTACAATATAATAACATATAATAATGATCTAATAAAATCTATATTTGTTGTTTGAAACTATACTGCGACATCATTAGGTACAGAACAACTTAATAGCTTCGCGGTGTCGTGGTTTTTTTAATATTGTTAGTTGTTACCCATATTTTATTATTATTATCACATAATCGTCGTAGGCGTACAGAGCGCGACGGACTCTTCGGTGGCGGCGGCAGCGTATAACGACGTACCTCCACGAACGGCAACCAACACGCACACCGCTCGTCGGCGCGTCGTTTTCGCCTCCACGCACCGGGTTACCGTCAAAATGGCCGATGCGCCGCCGCCGTATCCGTGTTTTTATTTATTTACCATCACCCGCCTCGCATCGGAGTCCGATCCACCGCTACCCCCCTCACACCATCACAAATCGCCGACCGACCCGTCGCCCTACCGCCACTCACCGCCGTGCCAGCGCGTGTTATTATCGCGTGTTCGCGCGTGCGTGTGCGTGTGTGTTAGTGTGCGCGAGAATTGCTGCGCGTGCGTGTGTGGTGCATGCGTGTGCGTGAGTTTGTATGTGCACTCGCGTATGTGTGTGTGTAACATTGGGTTTTATTATTGTCACCAGCGACATCAACCAACCAGCACACTGCCGTCGATCCGAATCAGTGCCATTTCGCCCGGTAAAGTGTGTTTTGTCGTCTTCGTCGTCGTTGTCGTCGCGTTATTTTCGTCGGGCAACGATCACGCGATATTAACACTCGTCGTCCGCGGTCATCGCGCCGTCTCGTCGTTGCTACGTTATCGCGCGTTCTGGGCCGTTACTGTAACGAGCGAGCGAGCGAGCGCACCCGCGAACGTCTTTCGTTCCGATCACGTTGGTTTGGACGCGCGCGCGTTTACGTTGTTGTTGTTGTCGGCCGCCGTACCGATCCCCGTGTACTGAACATTCGCTGCGACATGCCATCGCTGTAGTCACCAGTCCATACTGCCTGGCCCTTTCGGTGCCCGATGCCCGTCGCGCACGTTTTACAGTAAGCTAGGTAAGTCCTTCGAGCTAATCCAAGCCAGAGGCTGCGTCCGTCTCGCTAATGGTCTTGTCACGTGCGTTCACAGTCCGCAGGCTGTGAAGATCATGCCACAAGAAACGACCCAACTGCAATCGGATGACACTGGCGGTGGCGAAGGAAATGGCCGAAACAAACGCAGGACTGTGCCATAACGCATGGTGACTATGCGTGCATTCGTCTAGTACCGACATTACACCTCAGTGATTAAAAAATTGTCCATGTGAGTTGTAACGTCTGTTTAGTAAACATTTTGTTAAGTTTTCTCAGGTTAGGTGCGCCGTGTATTACGTTAGCTTTGTGTTAAGCACGCCTTGACAACAAACAATGTTCATAGATACCTACATGTTTTTATGTTTATTCCAAATCATTTTTTAACATAACGCCAATTGATGACGTCAACCAGTAATAATCATTAAATTACTTACTTGCTCTACGCTAAAGGAACATAAAATAATGGCTACCTATGTGTTGCATTAATTTTTTTACAATGCTAAATCCAAAAAGCCTTAAAAAGATTCTATTCTCCCTATTTATATTTTTTCTTAACATCTTATAAAAATTTTAATGGTTCGAGAAATTATGTAGGTCATTTTACTGTTAAAACTACAGAAACATAGTATTATGTACTGATTTGTATACATTTAACCATATCTAAGCATGATAAAGACAAGGATAATGGCAGTATAGATGTATATTCAACACGTATTCAATTCAACGTTGTTTCTAGTAATGACTTCATACGAAGCTTTATAATATTTTTTTGTCTATAAGAATTATTACGTAGAATTGACAAGGACAAAGGTTAAAGTCTGGTTAAAACATTAAATAATTCTATTTTTGATTAGTATGCCAGTTTACTCATCATATCTTATCTTAATGTATGTACCTTATTGCAACATTGCAATGATATGGCTTGCCATTTTAATTGGTAGTAATAATTGAATTATTGATTTGATTTTGAGGATTTTTGAAATTGTATATTCGGTGCTTATTGATTATCTTCCCAATTAGGTATCTGATTACTACCATAGTCTTGGACTACCTGTGGTATGGGTTACCCGTGTTCAGTCAACCACACTCTTTTAATATTAACACTTTAATCCAAAACCACTATAAGTAATTGGTTTGCCGCTGCTTTTTACGTGTGTACAAATCAATAACTTCATTCACAGTATCTTCATCGAGTTCTGAGGGTCCTTCTGTACTAATTTTCATGCAGCATTGCAAAGTCTCTTGTCCCATTCGATTTTTTATTTTGTTCATAATCCTATCCATCGTACTGAAAGTTATAAATGTACCAAACAGTTGAACGTATCTTAACGGTAAGTCGTTTTTTAAAAATTACCTACGATTTCTACACGCGATATTGCGATAACGTAGGAGGAACCTACGATTACGATATTACGATTATTATCGTTACACATTAATTGGCAAAAAGGCAATACCCAACAAGTTATTATTTTTATTTTATTTTATTATATTAACCTTATTGCACAACATTATACTAACAATCAGCCGATAACTCATTTCACATATCGCATCACATGTAGTTTACGTAGTATTGTCATACATTTTTTCGGGGGGATAAACCCCCCCTCCCTGAAATAAACACTGGTCGTAACCATCCATCCATTTCCTTTTATTTCCTTTGCCAAAACCTATAACTTAATGTTATGATTACCTATTACTACATTTTCTAATCAAGTGTAAAATCCCATTATTTTGAAACAGTTTCACGGCGTATTTTTTCCGTCTTAGTCGTCAGGCAAGTTCAAGGGAAAGTTCTATAAATCCGAAATTGCGTTTGCCTCAAAAACACAGGTGTAGAGACATACTGGTTAACTCTATGAAATAAATGAACTCTCATAATTGCATTATCATAAGAATGAAGAACTACTGGGCGCTCTTTGTGTGATATTTTTGAAACATTAACTTAAGCAACCATAGTCTGTACAACAGTTTGCCGCTACTAGGGTTCACTATAATCTAGATCTACAAGAGGGAGCCTTATTACATTGTTCTGTGCCTTATCGTAAAACATATTGAATAATCCATGTGTTATAAGCAATTTAATACAGGAGTTGTGTCACCAGTATATCTACAACCGTGCATAAAAACAACAATTAGTATCTACCTAATAAGTAATGATCAAATAATTTCAAAACATAACCGACAGGTGATATAATATAATATAAATAATACTATTTTTTTGGTACATAATTAATAAACTAACTATATGCAATCAGTAAGTAGGTACCATTGATAGTAACTGACAACTGTAGTCGAAATAATCTGTAACTTATCATTAATTTATTACAGCAAAAGATAACTAGATAACTCGAATCCCTTGGGACAAAATAAGGTTTTACTTTTAAAAAAAATTTAGGTGTATATTGAAATGCAGGGGTCTAGAAATTTCTTCAGGTTATCAAAAATTTGACTTTTAGACGTTTGAATTATCAAGGTTCCGCTGTATTTAAGTAATATAGGCAGATTAGGCACAATATATAGGTAGCAGATATAATATAATACGGGTGGACAACATATTAAAAACAAATTCAATCCAATCAATAATTTTATTATATCATTACCTATTTAAATTGTACCTACACAGTACACTTGTTAGGGCTCCTGAAGTCAGTAGTTGGTGTAGACACCACCAGGAAAGTACTAAAATATGTCATCAGTAGGTAGGTAATGCCTAATGTTATGATTTATGAACAGTGCTCAGACTCAAAAACAATAAAAAATGATCGAATATGCCTTAAAAAAATCTAAAATATTTACTACATTTAATATCATGCTTTATGTTACAACATTAAAATGATAAAACAGTCACTTAAAATAAAACACAGAAGGTACCTCCTATTGGCTAACCTATTCACTTTCATTTAAGTATATTACTGGAATATTTTTATCTTTTTATAATAAATCACTTGGGGAGCGATAAGCAGCTTTGATTAGCGGTGATCAGTGAAGTGTGTTAATAATGAGCGGCCATTCATAGTTTGACATTTTACTTTTGGTAATAGAAAAGTAATACCTAAGTACAACAATGGTCGTTCGCTGATTACATATGGCATCAATACACAATTTTACTCCACATTAATTAGATTAAACATTTATAAATAGTGAACTAGTAGAAAAAATTAAAAAACTCTAAAATATGCACAAGGTAGTTAAATATGCAAAAGCTAGAAATCTCAAGTTCTGAATATTAATGTTACAATAAAACTCCTTATTATATATTTCTTATGTATTTAGTCCTGAATAAATTGTTACATTGCTAACCTAACCTATCTATTTTTCCCCATAAATACGCCGCTGCATGAACATAATAGAACATAATATATACTTATGCGAGTACTTATGTGTTCTAGATAAACAATTAATTATTTTTTATTAATAAAAAAAAAGTAGGTAATTTCTTTTTCAGAAATTAATAATTAGTATTGTAGGTATCTATTAATATGTTGCAAACCAATCAATCACAAATTATTTAATGCTAAATTTATTATTGACTAAAATATTAGTTTATTAGATACTATAAAAAACATAATAATATTAAATTTTACTTTTGTAATTTAAATGAAAACTTTTTAATTTTTCTAAATAGGTATATTTGTCAATTCCTAGTTTTATTATCAAAAACGACTAGGTACTCTAGGTGCTTAAAATTGGTAAAATATTAAGATAATAACTGTACCTATAAATTAAATATGATTACTTATCCTGAAAACAATAAATAATACTAAAGTAATACAAGCACAGATATCTTTAATTGTACATTAAAAATGTAATTAAAATTAAAATTTTATCCAAAACTAATGTTTACCTATAACATTGTAGATCAGCAAATATATTTTTATACCTTTCTAACTAATCAATTTTTTTTAGTTGTAATATATATCTAATTTTAATTGTATAAACTTTTATTTAATTTATTCTATTATATTAGGTACCTATTTACAATATTACTATAACTGAAATAATTTAAATTCTGTAACTTGTTATGCAGCAAAAATGAGTTTAAATGAAATTGCACACATAAAAAAACTACCCTCCAATTTTTTTTTAACTGAATAAATAGGAAAATTGTGCCTTATAAACTCTACTTAAACCAGGGTGTCACAAACCTTTTCCAACAAGTGAGTTAAAGTAACATTTTAAGTATCTGGTGATCGACCACTATTTATATTATTACATTCAGTATAATTGTATAATAATATTCTTTTTTATTATTTATCCATTCAATAATTATGTTTTTCTTCGCTAATAAATATTTTACTTTGTATTTAAAGTCAAGTGTAAAAGTATGTTTAAGATTACACACATAATCATAATATTAGTATAATTAATCGTTTATACAATCGTCCAATATTTCTCTAAAGATCAACTGGTGGGCACCCCATAACTAAACTCAGTGTCACTAAAAAAATTTGTAAAATTATGCATGCATTATTGTGCAAGAAATACTTATAGAAGACAGATTTAAAATAAAATATTTTTTATTATACTTAGTCATTTTATATTTTTAATATATTATTACTAGGGAACGGATTTTAATTTAGTATAAAATTAAAAATATTTAAATATATATTTGTTTATTACTTAATAAATATTTATTTATAAATGTATAATATTTAAATATTTAAATTGAAAAGAACATACCTAGAATTATTAAATAATTAATTAAAAAATATAAAAAATTAAAAATCTATTCTGAATCATCATAGTCTTCATGTGGGAAACAGTTAGAAACAACATATAGCTTGAAATTTTCAAATGTAAAGTGGCGGCGGTTCGGTCTTAACATTGCTTTGTAACGGCTGAATGACCTCTCCACATCAACGGACGTGACAGGTGCATATTTCATACACATTATTTCTTTTGGAGTGTATTCAATTTCTGAATAATTGTTATTTGGAGTTTTGTTTAATAGTATGTCTCTTATTGACATTACAGTATTAAAACCTGTGTTTTTTTCCAATACATTTTTTAATTTTGAATTGGTCAAAACTCCAATTTCTCCAGGAACCCGTTATAATTGCTTTATGGCATTATCAACTATTTCTAATCTCTCCGTTAGTGGCATTTTAGAAATTTCTAATTTTGAAATAGTATCAACCAAAAATCCAAAATTAGTCGAAATAAATGCTAAATTTTTGCAAATTTTTACTGTCTATGAGCTCAACAGTTTTTTTTATTGCCATTGCAGCTTCGGGATCTAAATTTAAGATATCCATAACATTTTTAAATGCAACATTTGTCAATTTAAAAAGAGGAATGTCTGAACGTATTAGTGCACGACACAAATCATCATTAAAAACTGACTTACTATTGGTAGATGCGGATGATGTAGAAATAACATTTTGTTTAAATTTAAGCTTTCTGTCTTTATTGCCTCTATGTTTACTGGTATTGATGTGCTGAATAACTTGACCACGTTGGTTGATAGATACTGATTTATCACAAGACTGACAGTATAAAACTTGTCCATCACTCCTAAAAGTTTCATTCGGAAATTCTTCCAAATAAATACTAACTTTTGACCTTATTGTGCGAGCTACTTTGGGCATATTTAAATAGTTAACAATATTATATTATACAAACTACACACACGGACACAATACGAAAATAACGTGATCGAATAACGCTCATACGAATACTGATCGAAAAGTGAACGCATATACTCGTTTACTGAAATTACTCCCTACTACTTAGATAACTAGATAAGATATCGAATCGTTGTCGTTTGATGTCAAAAGTGTACAGTACAGAGACCTAATCGTAATGCAAAATAATAAACTAAAAATGGAAATTCTTCAATAATACAGAATACGTATATTTATTTGTAAAATAATTAAAATATACACGGAAATTCTACAATATTACATGATTTATGTATTTATTTGTAAAAAAATTTAATTATTCTAAAATATTTAAAAATATTTAAAATAACAAACTTTAAATTTAAAATTAAAATTAGCATCAGATAACTTGAAATTAAATGAAACGTATACATATATCGAAAACTTTCCTATGCTATTATTACATAAAAATATTTATTTAAATTAAAATCCGTTCTCTAATTATTACAGTAGAAGCCTCTTATTAGGAATACAGATAATTGATACAATCACGTTATTGAAACAAAATGTCTAGAGACTACTACAAGCAGTTGGTGTATTTTTTTGTTTTTTTATTTATTCTGTTAACAACTATGTTTTAAACAGTATATTTATTTATAACTTAATTTTAATTTTATATGAAATTTGCTTATAACACATCACTTATTAGAAACAATCGATTAATTGACACATTTAGCTTTGGTCCAAATGTGTTCCTAATAAGCGGCTTCTACTGTAGTTACAATATTATGCAACAATTTCCAACATTTTCATTTTACCAACCTGATAATAATAAAAAAAAATTAACTTAAATTTGAACTGTACTTTTCACAAACACATTAAAAACTTGAAAAGTTGCTAATGCAATAAAGTTTAAGTCCTAATTATGAAATAGAATCTATATACCTAATTATTGTAATCATAATTTAATTATTAAATTTGTTGATAAATCAAACAATTTTTAAACAATTTTTTTCCTTGATTGTATTTTCTAATACATTTTTTTATTTGCGTTTTTGCTTATGAATTCAATGGTGAATCATGATTTTATTTTAAACAGGTCTGTTCCTATCACAAATATATTTGTTTAATTGCTTTAATATCTGTTACCTACATAATAATTGCCCATTGTATTTATTGTATGTATTTAATAATTTCACACTTTTACCATTAATAATTGTGTAGGTAAACAAATTTTATTGTACCATTTTAATTTAAACATTTTCTTATAGGAGTTAGTAAAATATTTGTCATTCAACTTGAATTAAATGAAAAAAATAAAAGTTGTATGCCTTATTACAACTTTTAAGTTTAATTTATATATATATTGTACCTACCTATATAATGTTCATAAAATATATTTTCTATCTTAACGTTTATTTTAATATGTTCTTGTTAAAAATTATATAAACTGTGATTTATGATGGTATTAAGGGTTATCTAAGATAGGCTTAAGATAGATAAACATAATATTATTATATATGATATATATATTAAAACTTAAAATTATCAAAATGTGCAATATAAATTCTAACTTCTATCCTTCTAACTCATTTGTCATCAGTACTGTAAATGTAACTCACGATAGACTCTGCCGTTGAAAAAATATTTTAGTGTTTCATATACCTGATAAACGAGTATAACAATAACACTGAGCTAATAAGTGATTTATTCAAAAATATAGACTCAACCTCTCCGGCACTAAATGTAAACTTTTGGGTAGTTTAAATTCTAAACCTTGTCCAATTTTGATTGAATTATTGTCATCGACTGATGTTAATTCAGTTCTCAGAGCAAAATCAAATCTTCGAAAAATGTAATACTCCATCTGGTGTAGGTACCCCAAGGTGGTAATTTATATTTATGATATATAATGTCGTCATAAAGAAAAATAACTTCTAATTATTTAAACCTTAAAAAATTGTTCACATTCATAATTTAGTAATTATTTTATCAGAGGACTTAGCTTCACATATTTACCTAATTATTAGCAAAGCTACTGTTAACTTATAATTTTTGAAAAGAAATTTCTCCGAATTTAATTATCTTAATTGTTTATACCTTTCTCTTGCAAGATCTGTTTTTGAGTTTGGCTTAGTTTGGTTAGTTATCCAGTAAAAGATGTTGCCATAATATGTCAAATCCCTACCTTAAATTTAGGTGGCTAAATACAGATATATCATTTATCTCTAAGCTACTAAATAATAAGATATAGACTGATCTACAGGAATAAATTTGTCTTTTAAAAGTGCCAGTTTATAATGTCTTGTCAGTCTCAATTATTTTTACTAATTCAGACAAGAATAATGTTGTAAAATACAGTCCACTTTACTGTATGATAATTTCTTGTAATAACATTTCTAATTTTGATTTTTTTCTATGATAATATTAAAAAATCAAAGATATAGGTACTTATTAGTTTCTAAAAATAATTTTTTCTCTGTATTAATATTTCATTTTACAATATATCTTTATTAATTTCAACTAATTATTATCCTTCTTTATTACATTGAATAAATATCCTCTTGTATCTATTCTTAATTATTGTTAATTTGTGTTGTATGCACGCTATATTCAGCGTATATATTTTCTGTACCTCATTGCCCTTCAAGGGCGTCACTTAATAAATAAATAATTAAGTAAAATAAATAAATAGGTATATACAACCAAATATGTAATAAAAATAAAATTTACAAAAAGAGTTATTTTTACAATTTATGATTTGGTTGAAAATATGTTACTTATATAAAATTTAAAATCAATTTATTAGATGTGACTTAGATTTATTCCTCACTTATTACAATTTTGAATAAAACTAATTGATAAGTTAAATCATTAAATTTATACATACACAACTTTGGTTGTTTAATTACCATTAGTGCCTACCTATTTAATTAATGTGGTTAATATTCTATTTAAACAGCTCCACAAGATTTATTATCACATAAGCTTTCGCGTGTGATGATCAAGGAGAAGCAATACATCGAAAACAAGTCTTCATCATTTAGTAGTGAAGGGGACCCTAGTGCCGGGGATGATAACCAAATGATCAAAACACCTGATAATAATAGTGGTGAACTTCATCACGATTTGGACAGAATTATCAAAACCGAATCTGATATGACAGCTTTAATAGATAATGCTGGCGGGGATGTAGCTGATAATAAAAGTGGTGTTGGTGGAAGTGCAAGTAGCAATACTTCTCCAGGTTCTTCTAACACTGATCAAAAACAACAGCTAATGTCAAATGATATTTGCCTTAGTCAAAGTGAGTTAAAATTCTAGATTATTTTGTTAAAAAAAAAAAAAAAAAATGCTGGTACTAAAATTATTATACGGTTTCTTCAGTTAAGCACGAAGATACCAGTAATAACAGTGGCATTAAAGTAGAAGATAACAATACTACAAGCACAACGACAACTACTGTTGAATCTGACTTTGGTATGACTTTTATTATTTTATTTAATTTTAGATATTAAACAATATTTTTTTAGAATCGTGTGATCGAGTTGTACTATCTTCAATGAGTAGTGGCAGCGGAGGACCATCAGATTTAATTGATGGTTCTGGTGGAGTACAACCATTAATGAGCAATGTCTTAGGTGCAAATGCTACAGGAAACAAACAATCAAATACAACTAGTGGAAATATGGATGCCCAACAACAACAGTACATGCAACAACAAAGTCAAATTTTTGTATTTTCCACGAGCTTAGCAAATAAATCAGCTGAATCTGTATTAGCTGGCCATTATCCTACTATTATAGCTTATCATTGTGCTCAACCACGAACAAAAAAATTCCTAGAGGTATGGTGAAATATTTTTAAATGTCCACTGCAAATAAATGATTACCTATATAAAAATAAAATTTGACACATTTTTAATTTTATTAGAAACATCCATTAAAAGTTAACCAGTTTAATAGACAAAACCCTGGACAGTGGATGAATAATGTGGTTGCATCTCAACAACAAATGAAACATCAACAACAACTTAACAAAGGTATGGCTCCTCATGGCGGGCAACCAAAATATGGCGGTGGTACTCCTTATTCAAGAGCAATGAAAAACAACAATAGTCCATCAGGTGCCTCAATGGAAAATCCAATGATGCAACAACAACCTGGAGCAAGAATGCCTATGTGGAATCATCATCAGGTATAGTTTTAATCAAGCATATCTTATTTATATTCAACATTTGTTTTAGTTTATATATATATGTATTAATATAAATATCTATGTATCTTCATGACATTACTGATTACTAAATGTTATAAGCAGTGCCGTACCTAGAGGTTGGCAATGTAGGCACAGAACTGCTAAAGGTACAAAACCAACCCACAATACTAATTTTCTTATTGGAAAATCATTTTTTGTTTTGAATTGTGTTAGTAAATAAATTTGTAATACAATATATTAAGGAAAATAATTGTGTATTTGTGAAACTCCAGAATATTTGGTATACATATTAAAATTATAGTTTGTACACCAGCAGAATTCTAATCAAAGGTAAAAAGTACAATATTTTCATAATGTGCTTTACTATCTTTGGTACATAGAACAAAAAGTGTAGGCTAGCTACATCATTATTTTAAGTTACAGAAATCAAAAATGCATGTAGGTTCCAACAAATGTATTTTTTCTTTATTATAGATGTTTTGTAATTATTATAATAAATAATATACACATCTCTATGGTAGAGATGAATATTTTTAGTACAAAGTGTAAAAGAAAAATTATGTACGCTTGTTTAAAAATACGATATTAGTGTAATATTTATTGCTACTCTCATGCATTTATTATAGAATAATAACTTTATGCTTTCCTCATACAAAATATAACTATATATATTGGGTAAAATTAATTTTAAATATTGAAAAAAATCTTACAAAGGGAACCTTATTTATTGTGCTGGATATTTACCTATTTTAATGTTACATTGACCTAGTTCAAATAATTATGAGTTATGATCATAGTAATTTTTCAGTAGATTAATTATGTCTTCTGATTTACATTAGGTATTTTAGGCCAGTAGGTTATTCATTTTAAAATGCCACTAATAATTTAGAATTATTGATTTCATAAAACGTATTTTTAATCTTCCTAAATTATTATACTAGGAAATTTAATAAAACATTATACACTTACCTAATACATATTATTGGGAAAAATAAATTTTAACAAAAATAAAAACTATCAATAGTTGTGCTTGCACTTGAGCATAACATCATAATATATTTTTAATACTAGCTTAAAAATAAAACATAGTGTACATAATTGGTAATTTTTATAATTAAAAATAAATGGTACCTGTAGTATGGAAAATCTAAAAACTTTTGGTATGACATTTGTTTGTTAATTATGTAATGTAATATGTCCATTGTTACTACTTATCATAAAATAATTATTCGACGGTATGATTACAATCAGCTCTGATTTTGATTATTTTAAATTATTAAAGTAAGTCAATAATACAACCTAAGTTATAAACACAAGTAACTTACAAATTGTCTTGAGTTAATCATGTTAAATATCAAATAAATTTAGTGTTAAACCTTTTTTACATTGATACAGATATACTTGAATCTTAAGTATATCATAAATATAATCAATCATTTGAAAAATCAATTATTATTCATTCAGTATTCACTAATAATAATATGAAATTTAATTTGAAACTGGGAGTCTTAAAAATTTTTAAAATGTACTTATAACATAAAACTATAATAATATTTGTAATAAATAATAAAGTTTGTGTGATAAAAATAATAAAGTAGATATTTAAAATAGTAAATTATAGTCTCTAAATAACCATGGAAAATTCATTGATAATCAGACTTCAGTTAATATAATTATTTTTAACATCCCCTATTTCACAAGGTTTCTAAAACCTGAGTAACTATTAACATCGTGATTGTTCACATAGGGTAGATATTGTTGTTGAATTGAAAATAGTGTTATATTCCACTATATTTTTATGTAAATTATTATATGTTTTTAATTTATATTAAACTATAAAAAAGTCATAATTTTATATTTATAGGGAAGTAATATCAATGATTCTGGACCTCAACAGCTACAACATCCTTCAAATCATAATATGATGGGATCGATGTGCGGTCCTGGTAATAATGGTATTATGGGTATGTCGAATCATGGTGGTGGAGGACCAATGGGTCCTGGAATGTTAATGAACAGCAATAATTCAAATCAATCAATGATGGGTCCTGGTCCTGGTTCAATGATGAATCAGCATGGTATTTACTTGAAATTATTTTAGTTTAAATGTTCTTACTAATATAACTTAATTTTCAATTTTAGGAAATGTATGTTCTATGGGGCCAGGTAGCGGTGGTGGGATGCCCATGAATGGTATGGACTTGGATTTAATGGATCATCACAATCCACATCATCAACAACACCACCCAAATCCACATCACCCATCTAATATGATGGATGGGGGTCATAGACCAATGATGGGCGGTGGTCCTCATCATCCACATCATCCTCCTCCACATCATCCTTCTGGTGCACTTCACCATAGAGGTTCTCTCGGAATGGGTGGGCCACCTCACCACCATGGTATGTCTGACATGATGACTATGAGTGGCCCTAATAAATGTCAACCATCCACAATGGATAGTCTTATGTCATCATCTGGTGGGCCACCAGTATCAGTACCTTCAGGCCCAGGTGATTCACCAGGTGGCCACAATTCTTTAGCTTCTATGATGCCATCTTTAGCTGATTTTGATGATCCTATAGGTAGCGGAAACTCATCTCTAGGAGCAACATCACACCATTCATTAACTGGTGAGTATTTCATTGGAAACCATAAACCCCATTCACAAATATTTCACAGATCATTATAGTATAATAAATTATATTTATATTAACAAGTACATAAACAGTTATAGAAGTATGCATAGTAAATTTGTGTGTCATGTAAGACAAAAATTGACTATGCTTCCGGCATAAAAGAGTTACCAAACTATAAAGCCTCAAAAAAAAAAGTTTAAGATATTTTTTATTTTGTGCAAGTTGATATAATATATTTATTAATATAAACATAATAAGCTGTAATTATAAAAAAGTTAATTTTTTAAATTAAGTTATTAGGTACCCTTTTAACTTTGTTTTTTAAAAATTGTACATATTTTATAATACTTTAATTGTGTCATAGGTGTTCAAGTACCTGATGAAAATTTGACTCCACAGCAAAGACAACATCGTGAAGAACAACAAGCGACTTTACGAAAACTTCAACTAGTGTTATTTCCCGAAAACTCAAATAGTGGCGGAGGACCTTCTCAACAGCAACCCCCGCCTGTTACATCGTCTTCCTCTTCTGTTGGAGGTCCGTTAGACAATTGCAGTGGAAGTGGTATGGATGATTTAATGCCATCTATTGATGATGATTTAGATGTAGATGCTGTTGTAACAGCTGCAGCAGCAACTAATTCTGCAGGTGACCTCTTATTGCCACCTAAAACACCAACGTCGTGTTCATCTGATTGGCCAAAATCAATGTTTGGCAATGAAGATGAGAAGAAGAAAGATAATGGAGGACGTTGTGGTCCACCACCTTCTTATCATCAAACAGTAGCTCGATCTGCTAGCGTTCCTATTGTTTCCGTACCAAGTTGTAGCCCTAACTCACCATTAGCTGGCAATGGTACTGGAGTAACAAATAGCAATTTGTCGTTGCCATCTCCTCGCACATGTTCAGCACTTAACTCTCCAGCTGGTGGTCGACCATCCTCAAATATGAGCCCTACTGCTGTACGATCTCCTGGTAGCAGTGGATCAAGACTACAATCCAGTAATCCAGGTACACCAGTTCATATGTCGCCTGGCCACAATTCTTGTTCATCTATGAAACAACAAAAAGGTCCAATGTCCAATGAATTTTCACCCTCATCTAACATTGCTACTCCGGGTCAACCTAGTGGTGGTGGTCAACAATCTCCTGGTATATAGTTAACTATAAATTAAATTATTTTATTTTGTTACTTATTATTTATCATTACATTTTTAGACGGATTATTTTGTCACAACAATAAACAGCTATCTAAAAGGGGAGATGAACCTAATTTAATGCCTGTTCCTTCTCCTCAGCACATTCAGTACCTTAATACATTTGATGGCCAAGAACTTACCATTCAAAAACAACCTAATACAGGTTTAAAAGATTCATCATCATCTACTACTACAACTACTTCAACAATGTCCCCCTCGTAAGTCAATGTAATCTAATTGTATTTATAAATAAAATAATAGAATATGATCAAATCTTTGTAACAATATCAAATGTTCAGTTATTACAAATTCCATTAGAATTAACTAATTTAATTAACTAATTAACTAATTCTCGTAGAATGTCAATTTTGTACATTCAATTAATTATTTGTTAACTTATTCATGGTTTATTGGAACTAATAATATCTTCAATTCAATCAATTCTATAATTGATTTATAATGATCTTATTATTAATTTTGTGTGGATATTATCTCACAAACTTATTTTATCATACAAATAATTCACATTTGTCATTATTCTTTTATATTGTAATTTCAATTAAAGATTTTATAATATTTTTCTTATAATATATACTAAAAAATAATAATTGAAGAATTGATTAATATTGATTTTTATTTGTGAGATTTGAGACTAAGAAATTTAATTGCATGCCTATTATTAATTGCTTTATTTTGTATTTATTTACAATACATTTGATAATCAATGATGCATAGAAGAGTTTGTATTGTATATGAATTTGAACTAAATTTATATTATTAACTGATAAACTGATAAAGACAAATGTTTTTTATTTTATATAATTGGGGGTAATACCCTTGTTTTAAACAGATGATAAAATTGTTATAAATCATTCTAATATAGTTATGTTTTTATTGTTTTAGAGTCCCTACATCTCAAAACAATATGGACATGATAATGACTGATTCGAATATGAAATCGTATAATATTGTTCGTCCTGGTGATATGCCTTTAAATCCTTCTGCTGCTGCCGCAGCAGCAGTTGCAGCTGGTCTTCAAACGTCCCAACAGCAACCAATGAAACATTTTGATCCAATATCTTCTTTGGCTCAAATGAACCAACAATTAGCTAATAATGTTGCTGGTGGAGGATCATCTCCAATTGTTAATCATGGTGGTGGAGTACCTTCTTTGCATCATCCTGGTGGTCCAGGACATCACCATCCTGGAGGTGGAATGATGTCACCTTTCGGTGGAGGAGGTGGTCCACCAATGCACTTGATGGCTGGTAATAGTGATCCTATGTGTGGTCCAATGGGAATGGGCAGTGGTGGAATGCACGACAGTGGAATGGGTGGTCCTCCTGGTAGTGGTGGTCGAATGATGTATGGTCCAGGACCGGGGATCGGACAAGGACCACCACCACCCGGTCCTAACGGAGGTGGAATGTCGATGGGACCAGGAGGTGGATTACCAATGGGAATGCCTCCAATAGGTGGAGGTAGGAATGGTGGTATGATGATGAATTCCTGTGTTAGTGGTGGTCCATTATCACCAAAATCTTCGTCAATGATGCAACAACAACAATATCAACAGCAGCAACAACAAAGATTAATGCCTAGGATACCAGCAGGAGGTGGACCTGGAGGCTTATATAATGGTGGTGCTAATATACAGGTGAAACCTAGTGCACCAAACACAATACAATACTTGCCCAACAATTCTAGAGGTGGTGGTCCTAGAGGTGCTCCTCCACCTCCTCAAAATCAACAACAACAGCAACAACCTGGCTTAGATTTTTTGCAAAGGTTTTCTGGTGGACCTGGTAATGGAAATCCATTGTCTAATCTAGATGGAAAAGTACCTACTCATAATTTACAATATTTTCCAAATTCTGGTGGCGGCGGTTACAATAATAGTAATGGCGGCGCTGGAATTAATGACATGATGTGTGGTAGTGGTGGTCCTTCTGGTGGAGGTGGTATGGGTGGTATGCCCCCTGGTGGTCCAAATAATAGTCGAGGAATGATGCGTGGTAATTCAGCTGGAATGATAAGACTAGGAAGTAGTAACAGCGGAATGGGAATGAGTGGTAGTAACTATAATGGAGGACCTTCGGATAACATGTTTGGTGGTGGTGGACCTCTTCATCATCCATCAGCAGGCCATCCACAACAACAAATGATGATGATGGGAGGTGGTTCAGGGGGCCCTCCACCTCAGCAACATAAAGGTGGAGGAATGATGGGTGGACCAGGTCCTCCAGATGCTACACAACCTTTACCACCATCAATGGGTGGTGGAGGTGGTCCAGGACCGGGTGGCGGTCCTGTAGGATTTAGAGGTCCACCTGCAACAAATTCATTCATCGGTCCAACCACAGCGGATCCAAATTACGCCCAGCAATTTCATAATTTCCAGCAACAATTATATGCCACTAATACTCGAGGTGGAGGTGGAGGAGGGGGTCCATCAGGACCTGGTGGAGGAGGACCTCAACAATTTTTTGTGTCCAAGTAAATAACAATAATTTGACTTTTTCCAAAGCAATAACAATTATTTATATTAGCAAATTATGTGTGTTGTATTATTAATCCTCTCCCTTTTTTTTAATTATATTTTTTTAAGCTGCCTCCCAATTGTATAAGATTAACAGCAGACTGATAATCCTTAAAGATAATTATTTTTATGTGTATTCACTTTGTTTTCAAATAACACCCAGAAATTTAAGTTTGAAAATAATGTAAAAAAAAAAAATAGTTAATTTGTGCGTGTATACAATATAAGTATTATTAAAATATATATGTATATAATATATATATTTATACTAAAACTGTATAGACGTGGACATTTATAATGGAAAAATAACAAATAATCCGTCTCCACCACTGCTACTACAATTTAATAATTTATTATTATTATGATGATTATTATTATTATTTTTATTATTATTATTATTATTATTATTATTATTATTATTACATTATTATATTATTATACTATTATTAATATAAAATTATCGTAAATGATTTATTTTGTACGCCAACTTGAACACAGCAGCAGCAATAATGAGTGAGTGGGCGTGTTAGAGACCTCTATAATAATATATATTTTTTTTGTACATTTTATTATTATGATTATGATGACGCGCCACTCCAGTGTAATATAAACAATTATTATAATTATAACAAATGTGTTAAATAATTTTTGTGGTTAATTTTTTTAACTAGTTGCAATAATTGAATACAATTTCCAATATAATAGAAACTGCAATAAGGCCTTTCTATTGACATGGTTCTTATCATAACCTTTAAAAGCCATATTAAAATGAAAGGGAAATATGCTTACATCATCTATTAAAAATACTAAGTACAATATATACTTAAAATAATGGCCTTTATGTGGCAAATCAATGCTTTTTGAAAAATATTGATACAAAAACATAATAATGGATCGTTGTAAACTTAGTGCACAGTATGTGCAGTAAAAAAAAATAGTAGTAATTTAATTATTAGATATACTAGCCAACTATTTAGTTTTGTCACTAAAATTAATTGTAATAATATCCACAAACAGTCTATTATGTGACTTAAATTGTACTTTAAGGTAAAACAAGTTGCCTTAACCATTGGCATTATTATATTATGATTTGTTATTATTCAATTCATCAATTGTAAATATGTTTTAAAACATTTGATTTTTTTTAACAGTCAAAATATTTCTTAATAAATTGGTTCTGATTCTGCCCGTTATAGCATTAATTCAATATTATATTTAATTTGTTAATTTATTGTATTCAAATTGAATCTTTAATTTCAAATAATGATTGAAATTTGATTAATTTTGTAGCTCAACTTAGAACTATAATACTTAGTTTATATTTTTAAAAATGATAAATTTAATTACTTATAAACGGGGCTTAAATTTAAAATAAATATATCGTTATTACGTTTTCGGGTATTTAACATTGTACAGTTTTAATGTTTATCGTTATTGTACTTTTAAATGTAATTTGGTTTTCTGTTTAATGTTTAATTTTTATATAAATTTTATTGTGATTTTTGGTATAGGTAGATCATTAACCACACTTTGTTGACGTATAAAACTTTAGAACTATCAAATTAGTAGAATTTGTTGTCCAAGATAGTTTATTTTCAATCATCCTAGAATTTTTAGTAAGTAGCTATAACTGGCAAGTTAGTGTTAGTCTAGGGGTCAAATATTGCATATTATGGCATAAATGAAAGATGAAAAAATAGATTTTATTAAAAACAATATATATATTATTTTAACAATAATACAACTTGAAATGTCATAATAATGTTATGTTATATAAGTATTTAGTAGGTAGGTAGGTAGGTACACCAAAGTACCAAACCACGCGTTTGCAGTTTTGTATCTTATTGAAATTTGATTTACAGAAAACTAATATTTTATTAAATTCAATATTTATTATTCAAAGAGAATAAAGTATTTCACAAATATAAATTACTGTTAACATAGATTTGCCAACTTTGAATTGTTCATAGTTATAACTTATAAGATTCATACTTATATAAACTACAAGGATTAAAAACAAGAGTAATGTTAAGTTCAACGTAAAAAAAAAAGCATTAACGTTATTTGCAATTTTTTATGTTACGTTTATTGTTTATTTTTATTAATTAATTATGATTAATGATATATTATGTTTAATAATATTAGATTATTTTTGTTTATTTTTTTTTTTCATTATTTTCCGTTAAAAGCACTGCTTATAATTCCATAAATTAATATAAGTCACAATGTTTCAAAATGTAGCTTCAGATGTATTAAAAAATACACAATATATAATTTTAATTCCAATATTGTTGTGCTAAGAACTTATAAGACTCTAAAAACAAAAAATAAAATAAATAATTTAAGTTAAATTTTTTTAAATAGCGTATAAACTATTATTAATCAAACAAGAAAACCTACTATTTCTTAAACACGCTAAATGAAACAAATTGTCACAGCAACTTGTTATTTTTTGTCATAGATATCATCCCTCATAATATATTATACTATAGTCATGTCAATAGTATCGGGCTTATTTGTGAGAGATATACGGCATAGTACGATATCCCAACTTATTACCGCTATGAGAGAGAGATGTGTTCTCATCTTTAAAATTTAGTGATTTGACAATTTAAAGACACTGATTTTAATTTGTGCAAAATTCTGTTAAAAAAAATTTTAAGTGTTGACATTCTGTTTACTAATTTAATTTTACCATTGTCTGGGTGTCCTCAAACGAACAATTGGTACAATATTTATTTTTCGTAAAATTTATGCTTTGGTGACCTCTGCTAGACGGTGCTACTGTCTATCGTTTATGGAACGACCAGTCCAATACTATAAATCAAAAGTATTTATGATTATTATATAATACAGAATCATCCTGCTCCTCTCACTAATAATTTTATCTGGGAGATCTTTAAATATAAGTTGTAAATCAAATTTTGATAAAAATTATTTTTAAATTGGACAATAGTTTACAAAAACGTGTCAATAATTTAAACATTTAACTTAATTACTCCCATATACAGGGTAATTCTTTTATCATGAACCATTCATTATTTTAAAGAGTATTAAAGTTTTTGAAAATATTTTTTTACATAGTTTCAGTTTATTACAAAACAACGTGTTTTTTGAAAAATAATATTACAGATTTCATTTAATCTTCAAAAGCAGAATATTTTTCTAAGTATTTAGATACATAAAAATCGAATTTAGCCATTTAGAATGAATAGTTAATGAGTTATAACTTATAATTACCTATTTCAAGCTATACCTAACTCATAAACTACTCACCGTAAATTTGATTTTTATGTATCGAAATACTATGCATAAGGACATAAGAAAATTTTTCTACTTCGGAATATGAAATTAAAATTGTTTGTTGTAAAAAAAGTAAAAAACTTAAACATTATAAAGATAAAAAATTAATGCATTTTTTGCTTTATACGTTATTATTATTTATTTCAAAAACTTTTTACGTAGCCCGTAGGTACCACAATATAACTTTTATACAGTAGAGTAAAATATCATAACGATATTTGTATTATTTATTATGATGAGTATTATAATTGAGATGTTATAAGATTGCTATATTTATACTACACCACTGAGGTCGTAATTAAATACATCTGTGGATACAGGTAACTGTGAATGTAGGTATTGTACTTTTTATATTGCAAGGAAATGTTTACCTAAGTTAACATTTTAATAATTTTTAATACATTTTAACTTTAAAAAATTATAATTCAATATTAAATATTTAAATCTATTGGAATATTATAGATTCTGTATTAGAACATAATAAATTTAAAAAATGTTCCATTTCATGATACGACTGCCGCTTCAGAGCTCATAGTGGTAGTGCCATCTGGTGGTTATCGCCACCTTCGAGGATTCTACTAAAAACTTTTTCCTGCGGCAACCATTTGTGATTAAAATGCTTTTAACGTTCATTGACGGAGTTTTTCTAGGAATCATGGCTCAAGATTTATCGGGTTGGTGGTTGGTCTCGCTGACATCGAGGTGATGACATGTAAATAAATAGAAGCCTAGAACGTAGGCACTAAGTATGGAAGCCCGCTAACACATTTTAAACATAGCATATTTGCATGTATTATTAACACATTTTTAATCATTTAATAGTTGTGTTTATAACGAAGTGAGCTGTGAGATTTTTAAAAAATAATTTGCTACCCGCTGCTCACAAAGGTCTAAGAGTACGAAGACCCCTGTAGGTTATAATATAATAGCTATAATAGGTATAATGTAGCGCAATCAATGAGGACAGAGGCCATAAGGTGTTAAGGTGGACCTTAATATCATCAAAATGTAAAATTGATGATTCTGAATATTTTATTATTAAAAAATTGTAATACAATATCTGTGCTTCCTCTGTGTAGCTTAGTTATTGTGTTATAAAATGTACACTGGATACAGTAGCGTATAGCCAAGGGGGGGACGACAGTGCCCCCCATCCTTCATTAGTCGTATTATACATACAAATGGTATTAACAATTGTATTGGTTTTTTTACATTTTTAAAAAATAAAATGTTATCAGTCAATTTTTAATAAACACCATATGAACAAAACAATAAACGATAGCCGAGGTTATCTAATAAAATTGTCGATTTAAATAATTCATGAATAAATAGGTACATCATACATTTTTTTCTCGGTGCAGCCGAAATTAAAAATGTATGTTTTTAGAAGCACATTTTAAATCAATTTTTGAGCGTCAGCTCACTTTTTTATTGCTTTATGTTTCATACTTTTATAAGTACCTATCCTAGAATAAAAACAACTAGTACCTATATAAGTTAAAACTTCTTCAATTAATTTTCAAACCTAAATATGTACCAAACGATCAAAAAATGGAATAGGTAGTTATATTAAGATAATTCCGACCTATTAATCAATAAATAGGTATATATTATTTTAGCTAACCTAACCTTAACTTCATTGTTTGAAGTATTTTTAAGACTGGACATATCAAAATAGTAAAAACAAAATAAATCAATAAATAATAACTACCTATTGGTTTTAACTTTTAACTTATATTATTATATGAATTAAATATCACAAATTGAAAATTCCAAGCAATAACTATTAAATAGTTTTCATAATACATAACAAAAAACAAACGTTAGATTATAGTTAATATTTAAAATACAATTGGTGTAATTTATGACTTCAGAGATTCTTGATTATTTTAACCATGCCCATTTTTGAATTATTATCGTCATTACTATATTATTATCTAAAATGTCTTAAAAACCAAGTATAATCAAATCACTTAAGTCAGAACCACCTACTCATAGTTGTTCTTAAATGGTTTTTATTGATTTTAGACTACTGAAACATTGTTCATTGGAATTGGAATCTGTGGTAACCGATGATATAAATGCCAATGGCAAAATGCATTTGCCATAGAAATTATAGCCATAGAATGTATTGGCTACATCCATAAGATAAGCAGCTAGGTAAAGTACATTAACATTTTCAGTTTGGATTTTGAAACCTATTAATATATTTATCTCACGTAATGTGCTATTAAAGTCTGTTACTGTTTTGTTTTGAAATAATGAAAACGCTTTATCTACATGTATAGACAACAATTTTTCGTTTAAAAATATTATTATAACATTAGGTATATTATTATTATTAAAATTATACTATAAGATTAAAATATTATTAGGTATAAGTGTATAACGTTATTGTAATAATTTTATGCATCTTCTATATTATAGTGTTATATATACTTATATTGGAACATTTGGAACTCATAGGTACCGAAAATAATTAAAAAATACACGAGCAAAAAATCATTACGTAATATTTAATATAAACTATATTAACGTTTAACTTAAAATATTATAAGTTGGGAATCCCTATGGAACATTTTTTTTTTAAATGTATACAATTTAAATTCATATTTAATTATATATTTTTTTTTCATACACGTGACACATCTTGTATATTATGTTGACATATTTCTTTGGTCCCGTCAAGAAAAATAGTTCGCCATGGCCACGGTTTTTACTTAGGTATGAACAGAGGCGTATTTTCGATTTTGGCGCTCCTTTTTTTCTCAGTTTCCTATTACTCATTGTCACAAAAAAACTTTAAAGTCCCCTCTAATTAACAATTTATTTTTTCTTTGTTAAAAATGCAGGGCTTGAAACCGGTATAAACCGTTATAAAACCGAAAACAAAATCAAAACCGAGACCGAAAAAAAATTGGAAACCGGTATTAACTTCAAAACCGAATCCGGAAAAAATTGGATATCGATATAATAATTAAAAACCAAAACCGAAAATATAATTTAAAAAACAGTAATTTTTTTGAAAATCTTTGTATCTTGACATTTTGGAAAGTTAACTTTACACAACAGGCGATTCGAACGCTCGATCCGGTGATTCAAAAAAATTAATAAACTAAGAATGAACGTAAATAGCTCAGGACTTGAAACCGATTTTAGAAACCGGTATAAGCCGTATAAAAACTGAACAAAATCAAAAATAAAATCGGAAAAATTGGAAACCGGTATACAAAATTGAAACCAAAACTGATATTTCCTAATACTGGTATAGAAAAATTTAAACCTAAATCGAAAAAAATAAAACCTGTGTACAAAATCGAAACCAAAACCGAAATTTTTTAATCGGTTTCAAGCTCTGTAAAAGAAATAACCCAAAATGTATATTTTCCCCTTATTGTATTTATACTTCCACTAATAAGTAATAGGAGAACACTTTAATTTTACCATTACCACTCCATTAATTCCTAATAAAAAAGTCAATTTTTATGATAAAATAAATTATAAAACAAATTATAATTTTAGATTTAACCTTTTTTTATGACAATATAATAAAATTCATTATATGTTTATATTATTATATAAAAATATGTATAGAAATGTAAAAGATATTATAGGAAAGATACAGGATATCACTTATTATCAGTTATCACTAATATAATTTTTCAACAAATCCAATAAAATAAAAAAAAAAATTTTTTTTTATTATAACCTCTGGTGACGGCGCCCCCTTTGAGGACACATAATTAGGCGCCCCCCCCCCCACCCCCTCCAAAAAAAAATACATCACTGGGTATGAAACGTTTTAAACAAAACCACTTGTTCCAACCTCGACGCGAGCCCATGACGCGATATTGGTTGTGTACAACAATGGAATAGTTCGTTCAAATAACGTAACAGTATCGACTGTCATACTCCATCGATTTTCTGTGGCGCGGGTACACCCGGAAGCCATATAATATACAACATAGGTAGGTTATAAATAATAGTTATAAGCTTATAACTTATAATTATTATCACACCGTTCCGCAATTCACGTGCCCTTACGGCCCGGCGATGGGCGATTGTAAATTCAACCATTTTAAACAATATTGTAAACCGATTTTTAGGTATCTATTCGATTTTTGGGTAAAGTTTATAACATGTAAATTCCACATCTTCGCCGATTAGGTACAATCGATATCATTAATATAGCTGTCCCGAAATTGTCTCATCTAAATTTCCAGATTATATAGACCGGTGTTGAGCGTTGACCAAACTTTTTTACCGAGACCCATACGTTTTTTTTGGGGGGCTAAGAATTTTGAATTGATGTTGGTGATGGATAATGTTAACTTATATAGTGTTCGTGCAAAACCATAAATACAATTATTATGTTATTTCTATTATATTGTATTAAACGACATAATGACGATAACGCTGCGAAACATTTTCATGTCTGATTAACGACGTTAGGCGTGAAATAGACAAAGCAATGGGAAAAGAAGAAATATCTATTCAATTATATTTTATTTTACATAGATAGGTACGTTACATTTTTAGATAAATGTGAATTATTTTTTTTCAATTTTTAATTTTTTTTGTATATTTTCGCGGGCCAGTTAATAAACTATTGCTATAGTTACTAGAACTAACTATAGTTCTAGAAATTATGTGTCGTTTGCTCATCGACTGCGCGATAATAGCTAATTAGTAATTACTACATCTCAAACTACATTACAGCTAATTTTTCAACAAGAACAGTAAGCAAGGAAACATTAATTTTAACCTAGGTAGCAGTATTTTTACATATTTTTATTCATCATTGCATATTGATTTATTTTTCTAAGAGTTCTATTGCAATGAATATTTATTATGTGAATATTTCGCTTAACATAAAGCTAATTATACTAATATAAAGCTTTTAGCTTTTAGTTCAATTTTAAAGATGGGTAACCTAGTTAATTTGTAGTTGATTGTTATATGGTAACTTAATTATAATTAGATAACGAAATTTACCTCAAAATGTTTATTAAAAAACGAAAATGTTTCCCTACCCCAAGGAATTTATTAATATTGGGCCCTTTGCAGTTTGTGGACTGGATTCTTCTTTAAATCCGTCACTGAGTTTTGCTAAATGTCATATACTCATATCGCAATGTGAACGCGTATGAAAAATTATTGTACACTAAAGGAAGTATTTTTAATTCGTTCGTTGAATCAAAAATTAGCAAGTAGGAATGAAATATTCAGCGAACGTAACAAAGCTTTACTTTGTTAAAACAACATTGCGTTTTGGATACAAACGAGCTTAAAGCCCTGCGAAGAAATGTGGTGGTGTGAAAATAAAAAGTGACCCGCACAGTTTTAAAAACTATTGATTCTGTAAAAATTTGTTAGAAACCATATCGCATCATTATAGATTTATAAACCTAAACTTTTAATTTAATTGAACTATAGTTAAGTATCAACTCATGATCATAACATTTTTTTTTTAAATTAGTGTAATAGAAAATATTATGTACATCTATAATAAATTTGCATATAATATAAATGTTAAAATATTTAAAATAATGTTTGGAAGATAATTTGAATCGCCTGCCGGTGGTGTCTTTCGGGCAGTTCTAAATGATTCTTAAAATGTAATTAATAAATAAGATTTACATATTTTATTATTTATGTAAAAAAAAAAACGTACCTATTGGTGGAATTTGCATTTTTTTTCAGGTAAAAAAGTACTTGTTGAATTTTGAACATGGAAAAAGGGGGAAAAAGGTCGTTATCAGTGGAATTTACATGCACTCAGTCCCGATGTACTTGCTCGTGACGCTTTCTCCGTCGTATAAGGTATAATACCAGTTGGTTTTATTTTTCTTTCGGTTTAATTTTTCCAGCGCCGGTGTTGATCGGCTAGCAACCTCGTACGCACAAACACGCCATAAGTTGCGCATATCGTTCGCCGCCGCCATCATTATTATTAATCATTGTCCGTATTCACTGTAATCGTACCACGGATCGAACGGAATATTATTAAAATGGTGAATTCAGGACTTGGCGCCAAGGGAGGAGCTGACACTAAATAAGAATTGAATATTGTTACTGAGCAAGTGTGTGAAGAAAATAAAAAGCGTGTAAAAATTGTTTAAAAAAGTTGATTTTTGATTGATATAATATTTTTGTACTTCGCATAATAGAAATTTTTGTAATTTCCTGTTTTTCTTTGTGAGTTCATCTGTTATATCGTCAACCTTAATTTGCAATGTCATGTGAGTGGATAACATTGCTAGTCCATCCAATCTGCCCTAAAAATCAAAATTAAAATTAAATAACTACTCAGTACCTGTAGACTGCAGTAATATAGTATTATACCAATAGTTATTAATTATATTATTCATTTATTTAGGAGTTAATATATATTATATAATAATCCAAACTTATTCATTGTAGTTTTCTGACCTCCGATATGAGTATTGACACATTTAAAACGATAAATTGTAAAGGTAATGTATTTTTATGTTAGGGCACAGAATTCCGTAGTTATATACATCGGGTGGATACTTTGCAGGTATATATTTTAATATTTTTAAAATAAAAGGATTCCCCGACATCCAAAGAGCTTTGATATAATAATACATTTTTATTGTTCCGACTACAGACTAAAAATATGTGTTCATGAGAATTTAAATAAAAGGAAGTCATATAAATGAAAATTGAAATGTATTTTTCTAATATTGTCCACCTAAATACCTACGCCACTGCCCACTGGTATGTACATATTAGATAGTATGCAAATGTTAGGGATTTTTTAAAATTTTAAACTCAACTAGGTAGTTAGTTTATTATTTCAATTCTAATCAATTTAATAATTAACTGTAAGTTTTTTTAGTTGATTTTAAAAATAGAATCTACTTTGAGATAAAATAATGTTTATTGTTGACTATAACTGTGATTAAAATTTAAAATTAATCTAATATTTGGCTGTATAAAATATTTTTAAATAAAAATATACAGATAAATATTAATTCTTGATTTAAAAATGTAGTAGACACAAACATTTTTGCCTAAACCACTAAAGCTAATAGTGTGCAATAAGAAGGAATACCTAGTAGGATAATTTTTTTAACCAAACAATCAGATTATTATTTAAAAAAATTTATAGTTATACAATTACTATGTCTTACTTAGGTTTTAATTATACAATAATTAAAAATAATAAGTTAAATTTTTTTCAGTAACTTGAGTTTATATTCTTCTACATATTATTACCTTTAAACTATTTTAGAGTTAAATGTATTATTAAATAATAAATAATATACAAATGAATTCTGGTTATAGAAGTTAAGTAAACGTTAAGAACGTTTAATTATGAGTTAATATAACTAAAAAAATTTGGTCTTAACGTTTACTTATCTTATGTACAACCAGAATTCATTTTTTTTCATTATTATTCACTTCTTATATTATTGTCGGTGTCGTGTGACAAAAAATTAATACAATATTTATTAATATAATAGATTACTACCTATCTAGAACTAAATCTTTTCATTTTTTTCCCCTGTTTGAACAGAGAACCGGGGACGGGACTGCTTTTTCATTGCTTCGACCACTAGAACTCAATCTTACCTTAACTATTTTATCTCCATGCAAATCTTCTAGTAATTAACTGTACAATTTATACAAACCACATTTCAAAGCATGCCTTTAAGTTTTAAACCCCTTTAGACTTTAAGAAAAATAGTTTGACTATAGAATATAGGTATATCTATGATGGGGGTTAAACGCTCCTAACCACCATAATATAGTTTATCCAATTGGTCGGATTTTAATCAAATAATGAGAATTATATTGTATATTTGTATATAATTCAGTATTATTTCATTAGCCAAAAATAATGTAATCTAAGTAAAAAAAAAAAAATAAGGAAAAACGGAAATGTTTACCCAAAATCAGTTTTTGACAAAATCAGTATTGGTTTTTGGTGTAACTCTAAAAAAAATAAGGTACATGAAACTTTCTCTGGTTTGTATTAGCATTTTTTACTTTATCAATTTTTCAAAATATTTTGACCCTTTTTCAGCTATTAAATTAATAAGGCGATTTCGATTTGTATTAGTTTTTTTAACAATTGTCGATAAAAAAATGTTTGCTCGGTGAAAAACTTAAAAATTAAAAAAATTTGAGCGTAAATCCACAATATTTTTTATGAGCGTTTGAAGTTTGAATTTTTACAAAATTCGCCAAAATCACCAAAATTTGCAAATTATTCTGATTCAAAAATGAATAAAAATTTTTCTTTTTATATCTAAGTTTTTAAATCAAATAAATAAATAAATTTTTATGAGCGTTTTTGGAAGTTCAAATTTATCCGTAAGGTCGTAATTAGGTACTTAATGAATTCTTATTAAACGATTTTCTTATTTTAAAAATGTATAATTCAAAAACGAATATCTGTTGCTTTAAAGGTACTTTAAATTTTCACCAATTATTTATTTTATTATTTTTCATACATTCTTAAAAAGTTCTAAAGGCATTTTAAATCAAACATTTTTTTTAGTTTTTTTACTATAAATGTTAATAACATTTTTTTGTCAAAAACCTTGAAAATGTAATACAATATTCCTCATACTGTAACGAAAAATAATCTAAAAATTATACGAAAATGGTCTTTCTTAATAGATATTTTAAGTTATTTAACACATTAATGACAGTGACCTATACACTGCAATACTTACATTACAGCAGAGCGGTACCCACTATTGCCCACCTACACCAACCTTTTTTTATTTTCAAATATGTATTCTAAATAATTACTTTTTATTCGCGTTTTTATTCTTAATGTCACAAGATTTTTTTTTTATCTTTAGTTTGGTTTTATCGAATTCAATCACAATAATCCCTGCCACAAGATATTTATATTGTAAAATATAGAAAAAAATTCAAAAATGTCTTATATTTTTAATTATTAATTTTGTTTAATTACCTATAATTGATGTTTAATAGGAAAATGTATTGAAAAAAAAATTTTATTTATTACCTAATTAATTATTATTATTTTTTTTATCAGAAATAAGTTTCGCCACAGCTAGTATAGCTATTATAGGCCATCAGATGATTAATTTATTTTTTCCTTACACGCCTTGAAGGCGTTTCGTAAATACCACTTAACTACTTTTGGTTAGTCTCTCTCTGTTATCTACGACTTTTATTCTTGCTGTTTAATATATCATTATTTTATCATTCTTAACACAAACTACAACTACCCTGCAGCGCTGTTTTCCTTGTAGTCTCTTATTCCAGATGGTTTATTGATTAAAAAGTTATTGATAAAATCGTGGTTTGCTCCCTATGCATTTCAATGTATTATTTCGGATATAAGTACATTTTTAATGTTTGGTCTGTTGAATAGACTTAAAAGTTCCAATGTGTAAGTTTTTCCTGCGACAAGCATTCTTTGAATGAAAAGTTAGATGGTGACAATACAATAAAACTATTTTATGACATTTTTGAGAAAAAAAAATTTAGTACCTATGAATACTTTCACATTATTAATATTCAATCAATTTTTGTTAATATATTCAAATACATAATATTCTAAGTATTTTTTCTATTTGTTTCAATACATTTAAAAATTATTGTTTATTATATCATTTTTTAAAATAAATATTTTTATGAGTTTCAATAGAAAAAGTCAAATATGTACTAAATTTGTTATCACTTAAAGCTTGAAATGTATAGATTTTTTATAAGTTAATACCTACCGTTTTATTGTAATAACTTTATTATAATTATAAAACAAAAAAGCCATTGTATAATTGTGTAGTTTTTAATTTCAACAATTTTAATTTTAATTATTTTAGTTGCGGTAGAGAAGTTGCAATATATTAAAGTACAAACTATATTAATAGTATTCTGCAACATTTGTTGTTTTCGGAGTAGGTCACTAATATAGCTCAAAACCTATGAAAATAAGAGATATTATATAACAGTAGAACATTTATTTGGAAAATGTAAATAGTTCGGCTGGACGCCCTTCAAACGGTTGAATGTCAAACCATTGAACGACAAAATTTTGGACGTCAATATATACGTTCAAGGTTTTGAATGTTAAAGATATTGACATAATTTTATAATCAGTATTCCAGACGCAGACGGTGGGGCGTTGGGTGGCGGTGTCTATACAACTAAATGTACTTTCAATGTCCGTATAGCCGCTATACAGTTTCAATTCCCGTCCCGTTTATGTTTTCTATTGTTCCAACATGTCAGACCTATACTAACTAGTGGCGTCATTTCAGTTTTTAATAGGAGGGGCAAAAGTTTTAGCCCATATAACTGAATCAAAAAAAGCTTCGCTCGCAAACCAATTTTCTCTTACATCTCGATACAATTCCTATCTTACATAACTTTGTGTCTGTGGCAAAAATAGCATAATTTTAAGCAAAAAATAAGCGAATGACCTAAATAATATTATGGTACCTACCTCAGTGGCGCATTTTTATATTTTTCTGAGAGGTCGAACAAATAAAATTACAATATGAAACATGACTGCTAAAACGTAATTGAAATTTCGAAAATTTTAAATAATTTATTTTAATTTATACAAATTTTTCAAAATCATCGATCGATTTGAGAGTGATATCGTTTTGTTTTTGAATTTCCATAGCAGCAAGTATATTATTCTTAAACTAAAAATAGTATAAACATAACTAAATACAGTATACTATATTTAAACTAAAAAACTATAAATATTAATTATTATCGTGACAATAGTTTTCTAGTGCTTATAGTGCTTAGGTACACAATATATTTTACTTCCTTAAAATTAGAAAAATATAGTTATGTTATTTCACCAACAACTGGACTGTTTTTACAATCAGACAGTGGAAAATGCCCAACTCCCATGCGGGTTATTATTTATTTCTAAATAAAAATATCTGATTGGAAAATGTTAGAAAAATAATAATATTAATAACAAAAATAAAACTTTTAGTGATTCACTGCAATATAATTACTTGTTAGAGACAATAATATTATTTAGGTCTGTTCAATACAACCGTCTACGATCGTTATAAATCCGCTAAATAATGTACACATAAATTAATAATTATGACTTACAAGTAGGCACTTATATGTACCGGCTGTCCGGCTACTTCACAGTGTGTTACATTTGAGTACCTGCCTAACAAATGTTTCAAAAAATAATATTCACAAACTAATTGGCTGGTTCAAGAAAACGAAGCTGAGAGGCGACTTATTTTTAGTTTTCACGTTTTCAAAAACTTTGTCAATTTATTACTTAATCACTGTCTGTTTGTTAGTACAGACCCTTATAGGGTCTTGTTATACCTTTAAAATTAACTCTGTTTTGCTGAACGAGCTGATGAACAAATTTATCGATATAAACAACAATAATGTCCCAAGGAATTTATGTATATACCTACTGGGCGCTGTGCAGCTGTGCACGGCAATGAAATAAGTTAAATTGCTTAAATAGTTACGAATAATAAAGCAAACAGAATAATAAAATATAAATTATATAATCCAAACGACTTAGACAATCGGCGATCTAAATGGTAAATATCTTACAATCGGTGCATCGCACGGTATATGTCGGTGCAACTGGACTCGAAGCGAATAGCGTAATATAATTTATTAGATAGGTATACTATTTATACAATACAAATTACAATTAACTAAATATCGAGTGATAGAGGTGTATAATGTGAATTGTTTTACATTCTCGGGGGAGCGAGTAATGTATTTAAGTGTGTTTGTGTGAGTGTGTATTTTTTAGTCAGTCGGGTAATTAATTATGTGTATGTATGTGCGCAGTAGCATCACAGACCATTATAATATACTATTTAGGAATTGGGGCAGAAGAAGCAGTGCTCCAAAAGTTTTATGCGGCAACTTTTTAGATGGGAAATTTCATTTAGATGGTACTTTGGAGAGGTCATTTTTCAGAGTGGCTTCCCTGAGCGTATAAGGGAAAACTACCGACAAATTGCGAAAAACTTATGACATTTATGTACGGTAAACCCGTTTTAACGGCATCGATTTTGGTCATTTTGTTTTAGTTAAAAAAAATAATAATAATCCTATAGAGACTCACATTCTATTCCCTTATATTTCGCCGTAAGGTGTGAAATAATTTTCAATAATGTCAATAATAATTTATTGTCTTTATTTCTATACAATTTGCCGTTTTTATTTCCTATTCAATGAATTCAATAAGTTGTATCCATACATTTCTCATAATATTATTACCTTTAATAAACATCATAATATAATATTATATATTGTATGTACAAGAATAAAAATTCCCAAAAATCTTAGTCAATATTATTTATGTATTATATATTTTCACAAATAACAATATGATTTTTGAGTTGACAACTTTCGTTTTCACTTGATCGAATTTAGTTAAAAGTATATATAAAAGGTATATAGGTGTTTTAAGTTTGAATTGAAGCGAAATTGATTATATTATCATACATTACGACTAAATAATAAATACATAAGGTATTAATGTATTATAATTTTTTTTTTAAATAAACGATATAGTCATATTATAAAAGTATATGACGTAATGTTTGATTTGTGTGTTTAAGACTATAATATTGACTATTGTACAAGGTTACAGTAATATCTTATTCATTACTATATAGTAACACATAATACACATAATATTATATTGAAACAATTTTGCAAAATCTTGGTAATTTAATTTTTTTTTATGCAATTTAAAAATTTTGAAACGTCGTATAAACATTATAATAATATGGTAAACCAAGCCGGCTCGGAATCGTTTTTCAATCGCAATGATTTATCATGAGTTTGAAATTTTGAACAGTAATACGCCACTTTATTATATCCTGCCCTGGTTTTACACGTGCATAATAATATAATACGAGAGAGACTTTATCATATAAGTGCCCAACTGCACCCTATCTCTATTGTCTGTATATATCTGGCTCGGTTCGTTTTTTTTTTCACAAACATAATATAGTATACAATTTTAAAATTTTTTTTTCAAGACGTGAACGTATATTCAATTGAAGCTCTTTCATTTAGAATATTGCACAAGTTATTCGTTTTGATTGTATATTTATTTATCTTGTAGAATCCGTTTATGTTTGTATATAATATATTATTGTGGTTGATCGCGATTTCGAAACGATACGTATACATAGTACACACGTGTAACGATAAATTGTGAACAATTTTTTTTGTTATTTAAAAAAATCTCTGGTAACATCGAATTTCGAAATCCGGGGCAGATAACATTCGTCATATTATATCATTGTCGGTCGCAACTATAAGCGGCTCTGGAATCTCCGAGTACACCACCAGAGGAGCCATGCTGCACGTGTACCTATTCCGCCCACCGATTGGCGTAGCGGTATATACTCACATTTGCATAATAAAGTACGACTGTTTATTTTAGGTGTGACATGTTCGTGAGAATGTGGCATAGAACAATATTATTATTATTGTTATGAGTTTGTGAATATTTCCGAGTGCTATTCGTATAAGTTTGTAACCATATTGTACTTAATTATTCTATTTCACACCGTTGATGTAATTATAACGACACATATGAAATGTAGGTACCTATATATTATTACTTGCAGTGCCTTAGATCAATATTATAGTGCGATGCAGACGACACGATGGCATCGATGCTCTAATGTTATTAGACCGCCCGCCCCACCATCGCTTTAGAAAAGCACTTAATCCAGTCGATAGCGTGGTTGTCATTACGTTATGCATGTCATGTGTAAAATATTTAGAATAATTTTAAACTTCCGAAACCTTTAAGTTCAAATATATTTGTATGGTATTTTCAGAAAATCATTAGATTTCAGTATGTTAAGTATAGACCCTCAATTCTCCGAACCTCCGTTATACAAACCCACCCCATTATGCGAACTGCAGTTCAAGCATACGAACGCCGGAACGTCAAAATGTATACCCGTTGCAGTGCTCGTATACACGTAAATAATATATGATTAGGTAATAATTTAATGTGTATAAAAATAATTATAAATATAAATATCAAATAATATTAAATAACATTTTCGTAGTATGTTTGAACATATTAAATTTTATCAATGTATATATAATATGTATGTGCATGATATATATTATATGGTATTCCCATTTCCCAGTGCACAAAGTTTCGCCGTTTCCGAAATAGGCGCGGTGCCAATTAGTTCGGACAATGAGGTTCTACTGTATATACACCTACATAGTGCAGCACTATACAACAAAAATACGCTATCGCCTAAGGCATAAAATATATTCTGATGTTTTTTTTTTTTAGGTGATATACCTATCTATATGTGTGTGCTTATGCGTGTAAAGTTTTACCTTTATTTTTTACAACCAACAACAAATGTTTACAATAAAATTGTGTTTTATGGCTTATACACCGCAGTATTGGAGTTATTGGAGCTTACCTATCTATTGCTTCTATAACCATTATATATTCAAAGGTACCATACATTCATAGATAGTCATATTCTTAACAATTGGACTAGCTGTGAGTCAAAGCTACTTCTAACGTCCTCGACGATATTAAGTCAGTCACGTCTGTAGTCATTTAAAATGTTTTCCATAATTCAAAAAACCATGCTTCTAGATTTAATTTTTTAGATATACGGCTTTCTTATATGAATCAAGTTTACAAATATTATAATATATTTTGAAACAGTAGTATCAGTTTAGCACTTGCATATTTATTAATAATTTAACTTGCTTAATAAGTAATAACTCGTTTTAAATTAGACAAGAAAAAAACGATTTTTTTTAATTTATAAAAAAAACCACTACTTTACATTACGATTTTTTCCAAATTATTTATTCTTCTTCCAATATCTACCTTAAACTTAGAAAACATATTTAAAAATATTGAATTAAATGTCTACAACACGCTATAGACTATAATTAATAATTTGTTGCTTCCTGCTGTTCGCTAACAATATGGATCTATATTCTATAACCGTTACGAAGGTAAATTTAACTGTATAATAATTAATGTGATTAGCGTTAATATCATACGATTGAAAGTTGTTAAAAAAAAAATATAAACAACAATTAAAGGCAACGTCCACTTGGTGTCTAGGCATGTAATTTATAATTTTAAAACCAATTAAACTAAATAATACTTAACCTATTAGACAGAATAAAGTATTAAAATGAACGTAAGTAAACCATAAAGCCTAAAGTTTTTTACACTTCAGAAGGAATATTTATTTAAATTAGGTACCTCCTATTAATTAAAAATATTCAATAGTTTTGATGGTTATTAGCACTATATAAAGTACATATAATATTATGCACAAATATTTTGATTCCAATAGACAATAAGTTTATGTTTATCTATTTTTAAATGTTATAATTATTACAACCAAATCTTATATTGTTATCAACCGTCTGCAATTTATACTATCTATACTTAAAAATATAAAAATTAATAGGCCAGCATTTGTTACACGACGAGAGTGAACATTTTGATATTTTGAGATTTCGGAAGCCCCCGGGTGTCTTATAATATAAGATCAATATTCATCCTCGTCGTGTAACAAATTCTGGTGACCATTAATTCATATAATATTATATCAAATTTAATTAATGATAAAACCCCTTGCTGGAGTGAGTGTGCTATATGAAAGCAGTTTATCTCTCATCCGCAGTCCGGAGCCTTTATTTTTTTTAATATAGGAGTGGCCGTTATAAACACAGAAACCGTCTCGTCTACGTCATATCATCTATATCAATACATATATATAGGTACTTTAATGTGAACGCATTATCGTATATTATATTGTATTCGTCAACCTATACATATTTTCCGGACTGCAGCTCCGTTTCATTAGCGTATCGCAGATTTTTAGACACGTCGCACGTATAGGTATAAGTATTATAATGCACTTCCGTAATTTAGTAACAATACGAGGTCATCTACAGAAAAATATATGCACATTAAAATATAAAAAAATAAAAGGCCCTATTTAATCAAAATATTAGCAGGCCACCGGGGCTTCCCTGGTATACTTACCACGTGGTCCAATCATGTCTATATTACTGAGGTAACCGAACTTATACCAATCAGCAATCTTAAATATATCTTAAAGAAGCACAAAACACAAAAAATAAGTTTTATTTTAAGAGGACGCTACACGATCATTTGTTGTCTTAGTCTTACAAGTGCGTAACGTCGTAACATACCAAATAATGTACGCTCAGGAGGACGCGTTTAGCCAGGCAAGTCACCTAGGGGTGGCTTTAGTGGGCCAGACCCCCTAAGAAAAGTTAGTGGCCTCGAACTGCCCCCCTCAATTTTATTTTCAAATATTTTAAATATTACGGCGTTTAATTGTCCTGAATCCCGGATTTATACTATAAATGTATAATATACAATCGTATATCTGTATAATTAACAATCGTAAATTTTAATTAAATTCTAATTTCTAATTAAATTTTATAAATATAAGTCACCCGACAATTTGAGATAACAGGTCTAATAATAAATTGAAAACTGGAATAAACTATTTAAGAAGATGCTACACACGCATGGCGTGTTGTCTCCGTCTTACAAATGTACAACATCCAAAAATTGTTTTTCACGGTATAGAACCACTTAGGCTATGTAGTGATGGTAGTTAAGACTCTAAATTGATGTACAATATAGTCGAGAACATTATCTGTGAAATTTTATTTTTATTTTTTTGATATCACTTATACGAAAAAAGTTTTGATTGTTTCAAAAAATCGATATCGAAAAAATAAAAATGGTATTTCACTAGCCAATGTTCCCATTTTTATGTGGCGAAAATTTTGTTTCTTAATAAATTATAAGTTTATGACTGTAGCCTTCTTGGTTCTTGCGCAAAACAGTTTTTGCTATGTTTTACATTATTGTAAGACGGAGACAACACATACGGCCATACGGGTGTAGCGTCCTCTCAAACTTATTAACCTATACAGACAATACATTGTTAAAATGTTGTATTTTTTTATAGATATTGTTTGATATGGATAGGGGGTGGATAGAAGGTAAAATAAAGCAGGGAGTAACCAACAAATGTTGGCCCCGGACCTTATTGAAAAATACTTGGCTACGTGCCTGCGTTTAGTTCCGTTAGTTTAAAAATTAGAGTGAATCGACCCATTATAAAACTTGATGGTAAGTAGATTTTCTGTTTTTGTATGTGGGTTTTTTACGATAGTTAAATTTTTAGTAAATTATGCGTGTATAATATAGCGTAAATAAAAAATGCTCATAACTCACTTAAAAACGGAATTGTCGTAAGAAACCTACGTACATGTTCGTACATGTAAAATTTTCTTACCATCAAGTTTCATAATAGGTTGATTCACTCTAACTTTTAAATTAACCGAGTTAAACGTGATCTGCTGAGCGTAAATTTGGTATGTTATGCACTTGTAAGACGGAGACAGCAAATATCTGTGTAGCGTCCCCTTAAAGAAAGTTCAGTTCTAAGAATAAATAATGGTATAGGTTTAACGTTTCTGCTCACATTACTCAATGAGTTTTTAAATCTTAAAAATTGTACTTTGGATCAAAATGTAATCGGCCTTATATTAGTAACAGGTTGAGATGTTATTATATGTTAGTGTCATGAAAAATAATTAGACATTGGTATATGATTATAAAACATCGAATATCGAAAAATATAGACAAATAAGTCTTACAAAATATATTGAATTTTTAATTATAAACTATACATATATTTTATAACTTATATGAAAAAAATTGTTTTTTATCTTCTTACTACTATTATTATTCATCTAAGTTTTGAACAAAATATGGCAACGTCAATCAGTTAGAAGGTTCTTAAATGCGGTTAAATGCGGAAAAACTTTGCTCGGAGCTCACTGAAGTAATTGGTGTTCATTTAAAGTAGTCCATGTCACTAATGTTTATATCTTGCCGACCGTCTGCTTATCTTGAAAAACGTTTCTCATTAAAAATCTCAAAATATTTAATGTGGTTCACCACATTATTTTTTTCTTTAATAATTTGGACATACCATAATTATAACTAAATATTTATTATTTATATCCATGTATAAACCATATAAATCTACATAAATTCGGTAACTACCTGTAGTCATATACCATATTATACCTAGTATTCTGTATAATGGACAATATATTGTCCCTAGTCAAAACCAGGAACTTGAGAATTTGTCAAGCTCTGGTTTAAATAATTAAACTAGATAACGTTTTTTTAAAAAAAAGTAATTTAAACTGATTAAGTATCCAAAATCAAAATATACCTACTAAATTTCTCCAGATCTCCACAATTGCATAATATTTATTTTCTATCAAAATGTAAATAATCTAAACAAAACCATGGTAAGTACCATATTATTTCATAGTTCATAAACAATACTTTTTATGTTACACGTGTATAAATACAGACAAAGATTTTGGTTTTTGGTGTAACTCTAAAAAAACTAACAGTAGATACATGAACTTTTCAATGAATGGCCATTTTAATTATAATTTTTACGATTTTTGATATTCAGCAGTAAATTAACGAATTCCAATTAATAGATTTTTAATATTTTGTTGTAATCAAAAATTAATAACCGCAGATACTTGAAATGATCATCAAATATTTATATTAGCATTTTCCATACATCAAAATATTTTAACTCTATTTGTGCTATTTATAGCCATGATAATTTTTTCTAATTTTGTAAATTATTTTTCAGTTAAAAATACATAAAAGTTTTTCTTTTCATAGCTAACATTAAAAATGTTAATAGAAGATATACCCAACAAGTTATTCTACATTTATTATAAAAAAATTCAACTGAAGGTTGAGCTATTTATATCTCTGAGATATTTATTAATTTTTTTTTAATTATTAAATTTAATTATTCATACAAGTATGTTATGATAACACAACGTCTCCACTCAGGATCGTTTTTCGTATGCAATGATTTATCATTGAATTCAAATATAATACATCACTACTATTACATGTTTGAGAACTACTGTACAGCTATCAGAACTAAGAAATTGTCAGAAATTGTCTATTGAAAAGTCAAATTACATTTTTATGGGCATTTGAAGTTCAAATGTTTACAACACTTGATTTTTCATGGAACGATTTTCTTAATTTATTTTAATTTGAAAATGAATAACTGCATTTAGATCTATACTTGTAGATACTTTAAACTTACACTAAATTTGTATAATATCGATTTGAAAAAAATTTCAAAATATTTTGACTCGTTTTGAGCCGTTTTTTTGAGCTGTTTTTTTTTCTATAAAATTTTTAATAAACATGTCAATAAAATTTTGTTCGTAGGGTCAAAAAGCTTGAACATTTAATAAAAGGCTCCTCGCATATTGTTACAAATTACAATATATCAGTTAAAAATATTAAAAATACATAGGTATGTGAGTTTTTTTTTATAAATATTTTAGGTTCAAATGTTGACAAAATGTATCTAATTGAAAATGTACAAATTATGTTTTAGTTAAGAACAGTCTTGGGTAAAATACTTTTTAAAAGTATTTGGAATAAATACTCGAATACTCATGAAAAATAGTTTTCCGAATATGTATTCGAATACACCATAAAAATAGTATTCTGAATAAAGTATTTAGAATACTATAAAAATATTCCAAATACTTTTAAAATATTTTTTGTTAAAGATTTTCATATTTAATCCAAGGAAGAAGGTAGTCACTATTTACACTATTTAAAGTTTTATCTGCCATAATTGTGAACTCGCAAATTAATGATTTAACACGTTGAAAACAAAAATACGTAAAATATTATATAATAATAATATATTATGTCAGTACTCAGTATAATGTGTGATGTGTCACTGTCCGACTGTCGCACTTCATTCTGCATTTCTAAATGTCTTAATGGCTTGTCATAGAACATAGACCATAGTTAGTATGGGTACAACGATGTGCAGACTACAGAGACGTCAGAGACACAGACGTTCAGTTACAGTAGATAAAATGTATAAGATAAGCACCATAAGCCAATACGGAAATACCCATTAGTCTTTAATATACAAATTTATTTATAGCATTCTTGTTAATGCAATCGGTATCGCTGATCGGTAACCACTAATCAGTAAACATGATATGAACCAATACCTGTTATAATTTTATTATTGTATGAATGTATGATATTAAATATTGAGAGATGTTATCAATTACCTACAAATTTCCAACACAAATTATACGTTTTCTATTTTTTGTTTTAAATTATGTAATCAAAATCCTAAAAAAAAATATATTGTTATACTATTAAAGTATTCCGAATATAGTATTTGGAATACTTTCGAAGGTATTCTGAATACTGCAAAAAATACTTTAAGGAAAAGTATTTTCAAAAGTATTCTGAATACCTAAATAGTATTCCGAATACTGTATTCGGAATACTTTTTTCGGAATGCTACCCAAGACTGGTTAAGAATGTATATAATGTTCAATTGTTATAGTTATGGATTGAAAATGTAAAACAAGATTCTATAGTTCATTCTGTAACCAAAAAATCTATGAAATATATAAACTAAGTTTTTTTTATAGTTATTTTAAGTTCAAATTTGGACGAAATTACATATTAAAACCAATAATAACAATTTAGGTTATTTTGTTGTAATTTAAAAATTAAATTCTTGGGCACTTTTAAATGCAATTTTTTCGGCAAAAATTAATTTAACCTACCGTAGTACTAATGTTTATCAGTAAAATAAATTACTTAAATATAAATAGTATCATTAATCATTATACAAACTTAGTAATATTATAGGTTGACAGATCGTCATCGCACGGAATCGTTTTTCGTATACTATCATTTTATATCATTGAATTCAAATTTAACACATCAATTACACTATTACAGTGACTGCTCTAGCCACCTAATGTACAGCAGAGTGTTACCCATTTGCCCATTTTTTAGTTTTGGTTTTTTTGACAAATTTGTTCCCCCGAAATGACTTATCGTTGACAGGTCGACGGCGTACGATTATTAAATTCTGTATTCGACGGCAATTCTAAATACTTGACAAACAATTCAAACATATTACGAGGAATATAATTTCTTTATACAAATGTAAGTATTTGATATCTAAGAAGTTTTTTTTAACAAGTATGAGTATCAACTAGGTCCACTTTCCTATCTGAAAATCAAAAAATTTTTTCTACTAGGTATAAATAATGTATACATAATTTTAAAATCAAAACATTTATCGCTCTAAAAGGTAACTAAAGATAATATAAATAATAATTTTAATATATAATATTTGATGACTGGAGAAACCAATTAATAACTTTAGGTAGGTATACTAATACAAATTACAAAACAATTTAAAATTAATTTATATTTAGACTACATAGGTATTGTACGATTTGATTATGGTAAAGGGAAAAAGAAGTTCACACATATAAAAAATTGTAAAATTATGATTATTGACACCGAATCAAATAATATTTTAATCTGTAATAGGTAGGCATTCGTAGTCTTGGTCGTTATCTCGATTCAACTTTGGACTCACAATATCAATGATCTATGATCAACAGGTACTTATATATAGACTATCTGAAATATATACAGTATGATTTTTAAGCATGCTCATCCCAGTCCCCAATTTTTTCCTTTAATAGTAAGTACATATTTATTCAAATTTTGAGTTTAGAATTTTTAAGTTTGCTTAAAGCCCAAATTTTCAAATTTCTGACAGTCATTGTACTACTTAATAGGAGTATCCTGTGTCGATCCAAACTTCTATTTTTTAATGAGAACGCCTCTTTTTACTCCTAATTATTTAGTGGATGATTTTCTTAATAATTTGTATGTATCTGAATCAAAATTCCAATGAGTTATTCTCTATCTGTTCTTTCTGAGTTATTTTAATGTTTATACCAAGCATAATAAAATAATCCTTAAAAATGGTTTTCCATGAATATAAACTATATGTAATATCAGTTGCAGTATTTAACATTTATTATACTATAGGATCATTTTTACAAATTATTTATATTGATAAATCAATATAGTAATTGAAACTAATTATTAACATTTTTAAATCATCTAATCCATCACATCTACTTAACCCATTACCATAAACATATTATCCGTAGTGCATACATTTATATAACTAAAGAACTGCTAGCTCAATCTCGATTTAGATACATTAAAATTCTCAAAAATATAGCTGCTGAATAACAAGAGAAAAAGGGAATTCCTATTTAAAAAATAGAAGATTTATTGTTATCATCCTTAAGTAGTACAAAAAATCTCAAGTATTCAAAAATATGGTTTTCAAGACTTCAAGTGTGTTTAAAAATGCCAAAAATCAGAATTTGAATATATGCATAACATTGGCTGACCATGTTTAAAAAATCATCCTGTATATAATATACAAGGTGACCCATTTAAGCGTCTACAGTAATTATTTAAAAAAGTTTCAAGTTTTTAAAATATTTTTTACAGCTTAATGTAATTTCAAAATTTTATTTTTTACAAATTGTCTTGTTATTATTATTTTCAGTTTTAAATTTTTGAATGAATTCTCATTTTTACTTTCCTATTTCTAAGTAGAGCATTTCAATGTGACCTTAAAATTGTAAAATATTGAAATATGCACTAAAAAGAATTTGTATTTTCAATCACACTTTCAAGTAACATATTTTGTGGTTACTTAACATACAGTACGATCGACCTTTAAAAATATGCAAATGCATACAATTTCGAGCCCCACTCATAAGTAAGTAGTACCTATTTAAATGGTTTAGATGAGTGAAGCAGTGGATCGACATTTTGCAACTATCATTTTGATACTACTCCGGCCATCTAAATTTTAAATAGGTACTCATAACTAGGCTGGGATTTATGCATTTGCATATTTTTAAAGGTCGATCGTACTGTATGCTAATAGGTAGTAAGTACAAAATATGTGTCATGAAAGCGTGATTGGAAATACGAATTCTATTAGAGTATATTATTAGGTAATGCATATTTCATCATTTTACAGTTTTTACTTTTTAGATCATATTATTATATATTTTGGTCTTGTTATGCCGAGTATTATGGTATATTGCACTATTTTATAACTTAAGTAAAAACCTTGCGTACATTTTCGAAAAAAAAATATTGTTTCAAAGAGTTCCAATTCAGTAGATTGTAGCATAATAGCATAATTCAAAGTCTACCTATCCAATTATTATTTAATATTTTATACGAAATAATTTATTATCTGCATTTTACTATAATTTTTCTATTGTTCTTAGAAGATTATAATTATACAATAATAGATAATAAATTAATATTTAATAAATATAGCTGTTACTTGTTTTATATTAATTAAAAACCAAAACCATAATTTTTTTTTGTTAAAACAGGGTTTTTACGATCATATTTGGTGTATAAATGGGTATTAAAAAACAAATTTCGTGATTTTTTGGTGCATATTTAATCCGAGCCCTAATTTTAAGTTTTAATTGAACACTATTTGTAGGAAATTCAATTTGTATGTATCGAAGTAGGTACTTCAAAAAAATATTCTGCTTAGGAATATGTAATTAAAAATGAATGTTGTCTTTTAAAAAGCATAAACTTGAAAAATAATACTATAAATAGTATTTAATTTACTTGTATGGCCATGCCTATAATGTAAATATTATGGAATTCAATACGACCATCTTTTTTACGATACCGGAAAATAAAATGGTCGTATATTTATGAATACTGAGCTGCAGCTCGCGTTTGTATAAATAAGGCGAGCGCTATAATATAACCGACTGAAATCGGTAGATGACGGACAAGACGTGTCCGAAATACCTAACCCCGTGCACTGCATCGATTATGCTACTCTAACGCCGCTTCAAGTCATCACAAAATGATCCAAAAATTCGTAATGATATTGAATTCTACTCGCTGCGAATCCGACTGTTATTATACTACCGATATATGTTTCGGACATTTTAAGATAATGTTTTTGCGGGATCGTGGTTAAAGTTTATTTTATTTATCGCCAGATTGTTTCCAAGTAAGCATAGTATATATATATATATATATATATATATATATATATAGGATTAGTATCATGTGGTACTGCTTGGTATAATAAAGGTCCAAATAAGAGTATAGAACCCATGCACAACACTTTTGCTGTAATAAATATATTATACCTAAGTAATAACTAGGTACTATTTATTTTGTACCTATACGTATTAACTCGTTCGATTCGGTTTCAAATGACAATTTATGTGCAGGACAAACCGGTATCTACTGTTTTAAAATTGGTTCAATATATATACTTTGATGTTTTGAGAGAGCCAATTATCTATATAGATCTGTATATACTATCTATATAGTGATCTATTTAACACAAGAAAGAAATAACTACATATTATTTCAAAAACTATTACTGCTATTGAAAATATTTATCTACATAATTTTAAGTCATTAAAATACAACATTTTTCTAAAAAAAATATAATATATTATACTGTTTTGATCATTATTTTTAAAATTTTTCACATTTTATATGACAACGTGTAGTTTTAACAAAGGTGGGCATTAAGAGGACGTCGCACCCATATGTGTTGTTTTCGTCTTACACACGGACGACATAGCAAATTTTGGTTCTCCAGTTTCGATGGTGTGCTGCTAGTTTTGAAATTAGAGTGAATTGACATATTATCAAACTTTTAGGTTACAACAGTATCTGTGTTCTCTCGTTGGTGTCTTACGATATTTTAAATTTTTAAGTGAATTATGAGCATTTTAAAATTGTAATATCAAATGTATTCATAACTCACTTAAAAATTAAAATATCGTAAAATACCAACGAGAGAACATAGATAATGTTGTTACTTAAAAGTTTGATAATAGGTCAATTTAATCTAATATCAAAACTGACCACACTCTATTGAAACTGGCGAACGAAAATTTGCTATGCCGTACGTATGACGGAGACAACACATGCGGGTGCAACGTCCTCTTAACTCGTCAAAAAGTTCAAATTAAGTTAAAAAGTTATTATTTTTAACTTTTCAACTGAACAAGTTAATATATTTGTTTTTAATTTATTAACTTATTCAGTTAAAAACGTTATTGTTGTAACTTAACTTTTTATAGTTAATTATCATTATCGTGTAGTTAAGTTAATTTTATTTACGTAGATAATACTGATTTCTTGACTCTTTTTCGATTTTGGTCATTTATTTTTTAATAATATATCATAATAATCTGATATTTGCACAGTGTTAAACATCTTGGTAAATGTTTGTGTAAATCAAAATACTAGGGCTCTTCATGATTTAAAAATATTACAGCTTGAAAATTTTAACTGAGTTAAATTTATTTTATTTTCCATCATAACTTTAAACTTATCGATTTAAATTTTTTCTTTGTTAACTTTTAACTGAAGGCAACTTAATTGAATTGACTTAACTTGTCACAGTTAATTATTTTCATTAACTTGCACAACCTTAAATTTGAATTCCTTATTACAGAGTAGAATATTTTTTGGAGTATTTCGATGAAAACTCAAACAAATTGTTGACAAGTAGTTTATGAGTTATAGCTATTGAATGTTTTGTTGAGTGGTACAAGGGTACCCAGCAAAATGTTGGTCCACTACTCCGCTCAGTCCGCTCATGCATAGGCGTAGCGTGATGAATTTTTTGTGGGGGCTTAGCCTCTTTTTTTGTGATAATGATTCGGATACAGAACATAATGTCCTACAAATATAACTATAGAAAAATGTAAAGGAAAACAATTTAAAAATGACTAAAGAATCCCATTTTAAAGTAAAATAAATAATATACTACCATACATCATATTATTATCAAAATGAATTAAATATAAAAAAAAAAACATTTTAAATCGGAAATTATTACTATAGTATAAGGTTTGAACGCCTACTTTTTTGGGAAAATATATTAAAGATATCTTCAGAATTAATAATATTAGCTAAGTCCTTTTCAATATGAAGTAACGATAGAGTTTTTCAGTTCTCACATAATATAGATGTATAAAACAGTAAACTTTTACACAGGGGACTAAACAGATTTCCGAGGGGTTTAATAGAATTCTGGGAGGGGGGCTATAGCCCCCGTAGCCCCCACCATTCTACGCCTATGCACTCATGTAAACTTTAAATACTTTGTAAATTATAAGTTATAACTTATAACTAATAATTTACTAGTTCGAAATTTGATTTTTATAGATCAAAATACTCCGAATTATTATTTTGCTTAGGATTATGAAATACAAACGTATGTTGTCATTCAAAAATTCAAGAGTTAAGAACTTAAAAAATTGTAAAAAATATTATTTTTTTCCTTAACATTTATCTTTGTAACGACTTATGTAATAGAAATATTTTTAAATAATAATATTTCTGAAGTGAATTTAGTGATTTACGCAATGTGCCGCAGCCATTATATTTGAGATTAGGTACTGCACGTGCCGTAAATTTGTGAACTTGTCAATTTATTATCTTGTATAATGTAGGTTTTTAAATTTTTTTTTATTACGAAATCGTACATTTATTAATATAATACCATTTCTAATACGTGCGTTACAATAAACACGATTAATAACGAACAAATAGTGGTGACTTATGTCTGGTCGATTAAAGATAAAAAAAAGTCACGTGTCCGTATAAATAAGAAGACGAAACGAAACGATTTCAAACATTTAAATAAATAGATTTTAATTTATTTTGCACATAATACATGAATTTTGCACTGCATTCAGAGACGGGCTGATAGTTTTGTGTACGCAGAGTGCAGACAGGACATTTGTATGTTATCAGTCAATAATAGCTTCTAGTGTCTAAGCACAATTTAAATAAATTTCTCAATATGCCCTCACGCATTTACAATATTGCATAAGAACCATACGTTTACGGAATTACATTTTTCTTTATTTTGTGTATTTTATTTATTAATAATTATTATAATTTTTTTTTTGTTACATTAATTTATTATACAATTTGTAAATATATTTTTTTACAATGAGTACAAGCGCTGTGGGAGTTGACGAGTTTGTAGGCATTCATAATTTTAACACTATAATATGACTATGATCATTAATTATAAACAGTTATTTTTAATCATTACCTACTAGGATTTAAATTCTTTAAAAATAACCAAAAATGCTCTATTTTTCCCTTGCAACGCAATAATAATGCCTTTAAAAATGTATCCACATTATTTAGACAGACACGGAAGGTTAGGTTAACTTTCAGCACTTTTAACACTTCTTTATCTTGACTAAATACCTACTAACAATAATACAAAAACAAAAACCAAAATTAGGTACGTACCTACAATAAACAAATAATAGATCCTAGAAACAAACGCGACAACGATATAACTTCAACTGACCACTATTATTTGTTATTTGTATGAGTAAGACCCGGTAAGATACCACATACGAAAATCGCTGTAGATAGAATAATAATATATAATAATAATAAGTCGAACTACATTGATAAATAGACCGATTGAAATTTGGTACGGATGAAAAATACTTAAAAACTATTAAAGCAAAAATTATGAAAACAAATTTGTAATATACCTATAATATTTTGAATTTCTTAAATTACACTATAAGCTAATTAATGTATTAATAATATTATGCATTAAACATTAGTAAAATAAACTAAAAATGCTAAAATAATACTCTAAAAAGTAAAAAGGGATACAATTAAATTAAAATACTAAAATAAAAAATTAAAGTGTCATGTTTGAAGAATCTGACATCTGTTACATGAAACGAATTATGTAAGTACTTGGAATGCATTGTCCAAGAACACCCAAAATACATTGCATTTTGCATCTAGGGCCTGTAGTTATTATTGCTAACCATATTTTGTTGGTTTATTAATTACAACAATTAATATCATAGATTATCAATCACTATTAATCGGCAACTGTCTATTTGAATGACTATCGATGAATATTGACTATGAGCGTTGTGACGAACTCAGTTTGACAAATTTCTTTTGGGTTTACACCGATTCCCTACCCATATGTTTTACGTGGTTTTTCCTTTAAAAATCAGTTTTAAGAGAAAAAAACGATCTCAAAAACATTTTATATTTATAAAATGGAAATTGTGAGGACAATTTTCAAATCAGGAGAATGCAAATTGTATGGGTCAGAATTTTTGTGGCATTTGTTTTAAACTTTAATCTTTAGCTAAGATAAAAATTCACTACTACATAAAAATATTAACGTTGGTATACAACGTATAGATCTTTGAAAATAAATATTTGTCATTGGCATGGCAGGTATGTCCTTTTAGAATAATAGTTACAAAATCAAAAATGTTACGTGGCCATTATTTGCAGATTTTAGGTCAGTAGTCAGTACCTATATAACCTCGCACAGGTGACATGCCAGTCCTGCATTGACTGCGCATTATGTTAGGCATTGTAAATAGAGTTTTTTAATTCGATTTATCAAACCGAACAAAATATATAATATAGTCGAAATTCGAATGAAGATATATTCTGTTTACTATTCTCAATATTTGGAAATAATAATAAATCATTCAGTCATGATATTGTATACACGACGAAAAACGCTATATATATTATAGTTTCTGCGTATAACAGCCGGTATAATCAATAGAAATTAGAAATCTGAAATGCGCCACATGGCCTATGAACAATTTTCAATAAGTGTCTCATTTAAGAATTAAATATTAATGAGCTCAAAATATATTCTTACGTTATATTCTAATGCATTCTTTTCAGCTGTCTACCTGTCTACATGTGTTTTAGTGTACCCTGTATTAACAAAAATATTAGAGAGGTGTGAAGGAACCTTACAAATATGTAATTTATGTTGTAAGAATTTTGTGAAATAGGTATAGGCACCGGTAGTTAGCAATAAAGAGGGCGTTATTCGCTGTTAGTTATTTACTGATGTCTGTATTTATTCCATATATGTATATACGTACACATTATTATATTATTATATACTGCATTATCTACCTGCTTTCATATTTAATACAAATATTTCACCTTCGATATTACATTTTTTATAACTTTGAAAATATCAATATAATGAAAATATTCATAACGAATTTCAGCTAGGTACACGGTTTGAAGACATTTTTTATAGTAGTAATTGTATATATAGAATAACAAGTAACATTAAATATTATATTAATATACCTATCGATGACGGTCAAACATTGTCTTTCATCATTTTTCATCACTGGTATTTTTCGTCTAAAATAAAACGTGAATTCTTTCTTAGAAATACGAATGCGAGTTATGTGATGTCATGCGTTAGACGGACGCAGTAAATGTGGGCGTGTATTGTGTACCCGCCCTCTTTGGGAAATGTGTCTGCTTTTTGTAATTTTATTGAAAATTAATGACCAATTTAATACAAATAGTTTCCTACGTTCGGAAAGCAATCATCCAAGTGCAAATAATACATAAATATGTTGTTTGGAATTCAAATCTGTTCTTAAAATTATCATCATAATACTTGAATTGTAAATAAGAATAGGTAGGTAGGTATTTATGAAAATAACACAAATAGTTTGTATTTTTACCACATACCTACCTCCGTTAATATTGAATCCTTCGAATCCAATTCGTTAATGCGTGATTATTTTCGCTTTATTAACAAGGTCTTACTAGTTAAGAAGTTCAAGTTGAAATAATAGTTGAGAACAGAAAAGCGAGTTAATAATAACAATATATTATGTTATAATATGCGTAAAAACATATTCGTCTGTCGCGAAGACCCTTCATGTTCACTAATATGACGAACAGTTTAATATAAGTTATCCAGCCAGCTCGTGTGATTATGACAAAAAAATACCATCGAATTTATTGCACGAGTTGTGTAAAAATAAGCGTTGGGGTCAACGGACCCGCGTTTACATGCGCGTCTTGTATGGATATTTTATGTACCTACCACCGAAAATATTACGATAATAATATTAGAACAGCATATTATAATGTTGTACGGAATTAAATTCATTTGGAATATAATGACGATGATAAATACCAATCGAGTGTTTTATAATAATTATTATACGATTACACTTACTTACGAGTGTGCTGACACGTAGATAGGCGTATATTATTGTATTATTACATTATGAAATAGGTAGACTTTTATTTCTTAAGATCATAGTGTTTGATTTTAAGATATTTTCGATATTGGCGAGCCACATATTTTAATATTGATGCATGACGTATCTATGATAATATGTTAAAATATTTTTTCTTCTATATAAATGTATGTTTAAAAAACAAAATTAATAAATAATTAAAAATTAATTTTTAACACGTTTTAATATCATATTTTAGACGTTTCTGGACGGGAACGAGAACGATATTGATTTTACCATTTGTTTAAATGGGAATTTCAACTTCTTGGGGTGTAATAATGAATGTTGAAAACAGACGTTCTTGCAAATAGTAGTTGAAACTTAAACATTTGCCAGAGACATACTTACCATCATATATTTATACAACTATAAACCATAGTTTACAAACACTCAAAAACTGAATGTACCACACTATGAAAGCATGTTGATTAATTTGAAAACAAAATTCATTACTTACACAAATCGTGAATGTATTTTTATGATTTAAGTAAATTTAGTCTAATTTAATATAATATATGATGAATTAATTATTATTTATTATATTTCCCCAAAATATAATGTATAGTCATACATAAATACTCAAAATATTAATTTAATATATGAATTATGTTATATTTACCTACACTTTATAAACTTTAGTATACTTAGGTATTAAAACTACCGTAAACTCGTATTAAAAATGACCACTTACTATTTATTATATTTTTTCTTGTAAAAAAAAATTAACTAGCATAATCTCTCGAAATGTAACCGTATTTTAAATCGTACGTTTACTTTTGCCGCATTTTAAAACTTATTTTAATCTACCAACTGTCGCTGACTAAACAAGATGTGATTTGTTACTACAGTAAACATGCATTATATACAATTTTAATTTTGACATTTAAGAGTAAAAATATTTTAACTATGAACAAATCTAAATAAGTAAGTTCTTTGAATTATAGACTCATCACTCATACAACTCTATAGTTTATAGTAGAACTATTTATAAATGGGGCTCTTTAGTTTTAGCGGAGATCGATCTACGTCAAGCCACTACTATCCCCTGACTCCAAGTCTGGATTCTATAGGGGCCCAAGGCAGATACTTGGATGCGAATCCCAATCAATGGACAAAAAGTACAATCATATTTTTATAAAATATTGGCCGCAATGGTTTACACACAACTTTATCATTATATACTTACCTACTACTAACACTGTTCGAAAATATCAGTTATATATCGCCATTGATATTGATTATTATTGCCTATCCAATATCTATATATAATTTATTATTTAAGATTAATCATCGATATTACTATAGTTACATTTAAAGTTAAATATTAAAATTTTAGTTTTTTTATATAATATTTTAATATTTTGAACACGTTGCTATTACCTACTTTAATATTTACGTAAAATAGATATTAGTGAAGTATAATGCCATAGAATTAACACTTTTAAACACTTACTTTTATATAATAGGTACTACCTACTTACGTCATAATATTATATTTAATAAAATAATATAATTTAAAATTTAAAATTTGCATAAATACTAACAACATTAAATACATTTGTGTTTATTAATTAAAAATTTTAATTAATAAAATAAAAAAACCCCGTTTAATATTTTAAAAATATATTATAAGAACAATTTCGAAAGACGTCGTTGTAATTTTTGGAACCTTTAAATAAAATCGTTCAAGTTTTTTTTAGTTTTTTCTCTTCTTTGTTCCACTTAGGTGCATTTTTACTCGTACACATATTATTATACTACCTATTATATTAGTACGCATACACGTGTATGTTTAAGTATCTCAAGTATCTGGTTAAAAATAAAAATAAAAAAAGGAATCTGGTTAAATTAATAATGACGAAATGGCCAACATTATAAATCGGTTTAATACAGTAAAAATTATTATTGTTGTTGTCGTCGTCAACACTTTTCTTCTGTAGAAGAAAAAATAGTGTAGATATCTATTCTAAAAACAGACAATAGTCGTAAAACGTTACGGTCTATTAACGACGCGGTATATTGTGTACTGGACATACCATTTTCACATTTGTGAAAATATCATTTTCACACGAATATGATAAAACTATTATAGTATTATGATTTTTATTCTTTGATTTGTCTTAAAATGTAATATTTTTCACTATAAAATTAAAAAGTAAAAATGTCAACTTAATTAAATTTTAAGCTGACCATGATGTGAGCCCTATGCCCCCCCCCCTTTAAGCCAGACATGTTTGACTACTCCAAAAGTATTATTTCACTTGTGTACTTGTGTCAAGTTGTTTGTAAATATTCGTGTTTATCCAATAAAACTTGTTTCAATATTATTATATAAATTATATATTGTGAATATTTGTATATATAGCATTGCACTTTGTGTTATTTTCTATTTGAATTTGTTCAGTGGCGCATTTAGGAGAGGGCAAACAGGGCAAATGAAAAGAGCATTTTTGGGGGTGTCAAAAATTATAGCTTTTGCTGATGATGTGTTCATGATTTTTCTAATTTTAATTTTTATGAATTTTTCGGTATTATTATGTATAATATATTATTAATATATATCCCTACACATTTTGTATTTTAAAAAATATTGTGAGCATCTAATTCGAAATTATATGATACTTAGGTAATAGGCATGTTATATTATATATATATATATATATATATATTATGCAATAAAATATAATATTTTCGTTCAATGTTCATAATAATTAATAACATTTATTCCTACCGGATAAACCGGATAACTTCGGTGATCGAACCTAGCTGGTAGTACGCCTACCATAGTAGTAAGCTCTAAGCGACTACTGTCTAATTGTCATAGTTTATTAGTATTATTATGTGCTTGTTCTTAACTCGTTAAAATACGTAGGATCTTAAAAAAAGAAATCAAAATTTGTTAAAGGCGGTGGTAAACCACAACTTTGTCCAACAGAAAGTGGCCAACTTCGGAACTTCAGAAGAATACAACTTACAAAATAATGATTTCTGCAAACTTTGTTTGCACCATCGTTCTTAGCTCGTTGAGTACACATATTTCTAAAACAAACAAAAAAACTAGAAAAACGTGTGGAAACTAAAGTAAATTTTTTCCATTATTTAATTATACAGGTAATGTTTTATAATTGTATAATGGTATTTATAATTTTTATTTTTAACACTGGACCCCCTTCCATGCCGATCAAAAAGTAGGGTGGCATTTTACGAGTTTTAACGAAAATTTAAGCATTTTCAAATCAAATTTTTTTGTAAGTACCTACCACACGAGTCAACTAGAAATCATTTATAAATAGGTACTTTACGTTCGTTCATAAGACATAAGTACTCATAAGTCATACACTCATAACCATTACAATAATCGTATTACAAACGTTTATTGTTAATGATACCAACCCAATCGGTGTTTCCGAATTGCGGACAAAGTGACAAAAACCACGTGAGTTGCGGACGAAATCTAAAAAGGTAACATACGATTTGCGGACACAAATATAAGATAAGAAATTTCCTATTATTATTTTTGATATAGCGATCGTGGACGTTGGGAAATTATTGTTTGATATACAGGCTGTTTCAAAAACATTTTTACCACAAGATCTATAAAAACTATGACGATAAATAATGACGATAATCTATAAATATTTTATAAACAATTTTTTCCACAAAATTAAAACAATAAATAATTCAACAACATTTTAAAAATAACGATTGCTCTTTTGCAAGGCACAAATATTTCTAACCCCACCTAGCAATTTTTTTGGTAGCTTGTCCTAAGTTCTGAAAAAGTGGTGAAGGGAAATATTTGTGTCCACAACTAACGTGGTTTTTATTAAAAAAAAGCTCTGTACGCAATTAGTATTATGACAACGAAACTCGTGTCCGCAATTGTTATGTTATAATTCCTGACCTAAATAATTCGTCCGCAACTGCCAACTAGTATGTGTCCAACCCAATATCAAATATTATAATGTATTATCTTATACTGAAAATGTTTACAATATCAAATAGGTACAGCCAATAAAGGTATTTTCTGTCTTTTCAATTCCCTCGTTATTCATCGCCTAGGTATGTGTATAGAGTATTATATCAATGTTAATTTTGGGTTGGGCCAGGCTGGACTTTGAATAATAAATCAAGGGTCGGACCGGGCTTTTTAAGTCTTGGAATTTTATTCCGGACCAGCTCTGGGATTTTTTTTGTACAATTTTTCGGGCCGGGCCGGGATTAATCATTAAGGGTTGCACCGGGCTTTTTTCTTTGACAATAAATAATAATATTAGAACCGACGTTGGTACAAATAGATACAATTACAATTCATATAATAATATCTTGATTAATGGGTATAATAAAGTTATTTATATACCATAGTAATATGTCAATACAAAATAAAACAACACACTAGGTACAAAAATAATATTTAGCTATCTGCGGCATAATTACAAGATAAAATAGAAACTGTAATTCGGAATATTTATATAAATTCATTGCGTTTGACTGAAGAATACAGATTGCCAGTTGCTACAACACCAGTCTACGGTACTATTGCTAGTGCACCCATAGTGCCTCAAAAAAATGATATGTTAGGCAGGGTCTGGGTTTTTTTTCACAGTGTTTTGGACCCGGTAGGGCTGGGTTTGAGAAAAAAATTGTTGGACCGGACCGAGCTTTTTATGAGCTTAGCATTATTTTTGGGCTGTGCCTGGACTTTTATTCACAAAATGTTTTGGACCGGGTCGGGCTCGAGGATAAAATTTATGAACCGGACTGGACCGAAAATTTACGGCCCTTGCAGGTCTATAATATATACTATCAGTTAAACGTGCTACACAAGCATAGTCACGTACGCCCATATAACTTTCATTGTAAGTATTTTTGGAGAACATATACAAGACACATGAACCTAATTGTAAAAATTGAACGACAAATATTGCGGAAAATCGTAAAAGACAAGTAGAAGATGGATTTCAACTCGACCAATACAAATTATTGGAAAGGAAATAATGAATAGTTAATGTTAGTTATGGTAATTTGGAAATGATAAGCATTATTATTTATTTCAGTTCGAAAAGTTATGTATCATAAGTCATAACTCATAAGCGAAGTAAATCGTATCTAATATTTCCGAGTTCTTTAAATATCATACCTACGTCAGTTAGAGTCTTACAAAATATAAAAATAATAGCTCATGTAAGTATTAGAAAATATATGGTTTTACTTATTATTTATTTTTATTTAATTATTCTTACTGTATTTATTAATTTATTATTACTATTTACTAGGTATACATATAATAGTATTTAATTAATTTTAATTTTGATAAAATTATTTAACTAGTTATATTTAATCTATACTAATATTATAAAGAGGAAAGATTTGATTGTTTGTATTGAATAGGCTCCGAAACTACTGAACCGATTTAAATTAAATTTGGTACATAGATAGTTTAGACACTGAGAAAAAATATAGGCTACTTTTTACTACTAAAAAAGGGCTCTAAGGGGCTGTAAGGGGCTGTAAGGGGCTGTAAGGGGCTGTAAGAGGCTATACTGGTTCGAATTGAAAAATTATTTTTTTGTTGGATAGTCCATTCATCGAGGAAGGCTATAGGCTATATAACATCACGCTACGATCAATTAATAGAAGTGCTCAAACAGGGATTTTGAGATTTACGATGGAAATATTTGTTTATAAATGGTTACTATTGGTTATAGGAGAAATAATTAATAGAAATAGTATTTATTTATTATTGGTTGCTATTGGTTAATCGGACAGATCAGGTACAAGCATGCATCAAATCGAATTTTCACACATTCCCTAGCAGGGTGGCTGAGTTGCACTTACTGCAGTGAGTTACACCAAAAAGGAGTTGAACAATCACAATTTGTCTAAGAGTTGTCATTTTTTAAGGGCCACAAAGTGCGCAGGATCAGCTATAGCCTAATATATTATATATAAATTAATGTTTGTGTGCAGATCTCTAGGAAGAAAATTTGGTTTTTTATTCTTCGGAATTTAGTACGGTTAGGTTAGGTTAAGATTATGTATTAATTGATTACATTAATCCACGGTATTATATCAAAATAAACTTGGTATAACTTTGATACTTTAGAGTTAAATCATACACTTACGTACAAACCGCACAGGGTCCGCGATCTACCGCAGGTAGATTGCCTACCTGATAATATACTGCTACGAATCAGAATTTTTATGCCAGGTAACAGAAAAGTTAAGATAAATTTTGAACATCGTACACCGAATATTAAATAACGAATTGAACAAAGTTTGAGTCATATAGAGTTGGTACATTTGACGGGCAACGAAGTGCACAGGATCAGCTAGTAAGATATATAGTATATATATTGAGCAATTAATAAATTTAACTACGTCGCATACAATTGTATACGCAATCGAGTCGAATTTTTTTTTTTAATGTAAGACATAAGTATTATTTGATCCACCAAAAAACAAACGCAGTGATGTTCAACCCCATTTTATAACCATAATATCCACCCCATTTTACAACCATAAAATAACATTAGATAAATGTATGAAATCATATTATATAGCTTATATTTCTGGTCACGAAATTAAATTTCCTCGCACCCGGGTGGGTCATAATTATTAATGATAATGTCGTACTCGAATGATACTGTTACTGCTTCTTATCTCAATAAAGATTATAAGTTTTAATAACTTCAATCTTTATGACTTGTAAATTAAAATTTGCTAATTAATTTTAACAATTTATAGGTAAAAACACTACAACTGAATACACACAGCACAGTATATTTGAATTATATACAAATTTGTATTTTAGTCTATTACTTTAAATTACTAGTTAGGTACTATGTGATAATATCTCATATTATATTATAATATATCTATAATATATAATATATTGTACATTTTTTAATAATTCTGGTTCTATAAATACATTAATCTTAAACAATTAAATTAAAATCCATAACACATTAATACTCGATGAAAATCAGTGGCGTAGCCAGGATTTCTGAAGGAGGTAAGTGTAAGGGGAAAGCATTCAAAATTTTTTTTTACTGTTACGTATTATAATATATTAACATATCCAAAAACATCTATATGAATATGAACCGGTCGATTGTTATCAATGTAATTATATCTTCTTTTTTGTATGGTTTTAAATTTATAACCATATTCTCCTTCCACGATCGGCTGATAATTTTCTATGGAGTATGGATTATTGACTGCTATGTTCTGTGCCTATCGTGTTTGTACAAATTTTATATAGATACCACAAAATACTAATGCAATTTTATTTTTCGAAAACAAAACTAATTTAGGTAGCCAAAACACTTAATAATAGGTATACCTTTTTTATATATAAATTGGCTAATGGGGGACATGGCCCATGCCCCCTCTTGGCACATCACCGACGATACTGCATTATGCTTGAGTCTTTATCAACATGGTAAATTGGTAACAATACATTAGACGAGATTAGGTAAATAAGTTCTTAGTACTTACCTATTCATGATAGTTACGTTTTATTACTTGAATCATAAAAATGTTAACTCAAAATTTCTCACTATATTGTACTTTTGTCGTGAATCAAACAAAAGTATGAATACAGCTTTTAAATTGTTATAACTTTAAAATAAAACTAAAATAAGTGTGCATTGTTATTTTATATAGTTAATTTACTTTATATATGAACTATAAAACAAAGTTGTCAGTTCTTTGCATTCTAATCGTGTAGCTACGCAGTTCGGATTTTATGATGACAGAAAGTATAAATCTAGTCGTAACCGTGGCTGGTTTAGGGTTTTGGATTATTACGTTTAAAATAAAGGAAACGTCAGTGAATTTCTTATTACAGTTTTCCTATAGATTTTTGACCTATTTGATACGGATATTGGATATAATTGAACCATATCTCTAGATGGCACAAACTAATAGAAACAGCAGAAAATAGATTTCAGCTGTGCGTCTTTATTTGAAAAATCGTATTGGTTATGGCTACTAAAAACCATAATAATAATAATAATAATAATAATAATAATAATTTGTAAGGTTTGATCTAAATGTATGATATACCAAAGGTGAAACCAAGTCCAAGATATATATTACTCTATATTGTCATTAGTATTATAATGAGTACAAATTGAACGACACCAAGGAAATTCAATTGTCTGATGCTTATTAATAATTTGATAGAGCTGCAAATACGGTTGGTAGTAATGGTACGTAGTGCAAAAATAATTAAATACATTTAAATCAAATTGTAACATAAAAATAGCGTCAGCTTGGCTATAAACTGCACGAAAGAGTTTGTTATCATCCTATGCGAAATAAATAAAAACCATTTTGAAATTAGTTGTCACTATGGTAAATAACAAAATAATGCAATCTTCTTTAAATTAGAAAGTATGCAAGACGTTCTTAAAATGTTAACCGTTCAATACTATTTCTTATTTTTAAGGTTTGAACTACAGCCCGCATTTTGCTCGATTCAAGGAATAAATATTATCTCATAAAAGAATCTGTGCATAAAATTTGTACAAATTATATCAGTGTTAGTGCCTCTGGGGCTTGGAGGTATGTGGAATGTCATCAGACTCCCAGAGGGAGGAGGGTTTAGGAACAACTCTTCACTTATTATTACACATTCCTACAGTCAGCATTTTCGATTACGAACTCATAAAGACAATTATGTATTCTTAAATTTAATTTGTATTCTTAAATAATCAGTAAGCATCAACGAAATAGCTAGACCTTTATATTACTGCCTAAAATATGATGGATGAAGACATGAAGTGCATATTAAATTCCTTCATAAAAAGTCACAAAAATGTATTTATTAACCAGGAAAGTGACTTTGGCGTTTTACCTATAAATCTTGGTTTTAAATGTTACTTATATGAGTAACTATATTTTATTTTTCTATTTCTTATAGGTACAGTTTTCTAAATACTGCATTATTTAGACTTTGTTATACCAATAATAATGATATAATGAAAAAAAATATAAAGGTCACAGGTGCATTATATTATTATAAATAAAAAAAAATTGTAGGTACCTATATATGAACAATGAACCTAAAATGTTTTATTAAAATATATACCTAAATCAAAGGCATACATTTACGCTTATATTGGTACGATTCTTTAAATTTAATCAAGGTGAAATGAAGCGCATTTTCTAATAATAAAAACCTGTATAGATTTATTAATCTGATATTATTTTAAACGATTCAACACGTGAACTAATAAATTAAATTATTATTAAATAAAATAAAATTATAATATATATTTTATGAATGGTATTTTTTAAAATCAATAAAGTGATTTATTTATTTTATTGTAACTTATTTAATGTAACAAAGACACTAAAATATAATGAAATTAAAGTTAGGTTTATTATAATACATTTTTTTATCTAACTATATATAAGTGTACAACTATTTTATTTGTTTGTGTGTTTTTAGATTTTCTAATCATTCTAAAAAAAAATTAGGTTGAATTAATTTTTGCTGAAATTGTCGCATAAATGCTTAATATTATTAATTATTATTTATTATAATATTATATCATGTATGATATGTGTTTAGCTTATAAGTAAATACCAACGGGTATATTATAGAATTATATGAATATAGGAATTAATTTTTGGATAATTTTTTTAATTTGTTTGGAAAAAAAATGTACTTGTTTTTTGTATGAATATAAATAAGTATAGATAACCATCCAATTTTGTAACTTTTGCAATTCTACCTTCAAATGCCTATCAAAAAATGATGTCAATTTATTTTCTATATTTTTAAATTTCTCTAAAAACAATTATAAACAATATACTTATTATGGACTATTAAAAATTAAAAATACACATTTTACTCTACAATTTTGTATAATTTACACTTGTAAAATAGTTAAAAAAATATTAATTTGAAAACTAGTTAAATGGAAATAAATATCTTACATAGAATAATAAATTGTTACAGAAATCCATCATGCAAACTGTTTACAAAGATGTTATTAGTTGAAGACAATTTTCCTAATCAATCATTCAACCTTATATGTAATAACTAATAAGTACAAAATTAAAATTAAAATTAAAAAATTTAACACTGGAAAAAAAACAGAATACATATTTTTATTTAGATTAAACAATTAGGGCAATATCCTTTAAAACTATAGCTTATACAGGGTCTAGGCAACTGTTGTGGAAACATAATCTATTACAAGATCAAGAAAACTTTATGGAACAGCAAAATGAGAAGTAAGAAAAGCTGTTTTAGATTCTGAGCGGAGCGATGAATGTATTGGTTTTACAATTATGTTTTTTTTCTTTTTGTTAGAAGACACTTTTTATAGTAGAAAAAATAATTTAATCTTTAGTTTTGGACGGTAGTTTTTGAACTAGTAGAAAATTGGATCTATAGTTGATACTTCGAGGGTATAAACTCAAAAGTAATTTTCCACGTATTTATTTTTCTTAATAGTCGGAAAGAACTAAAAATTTTACGGAAAAATACTCATACGCACACCAATTTCTTATAAAATCGATTTTGTTGTAAATCAATAATGAATAATTACTAATGATACTTCAAATTTCATCAAAAATATATATTTGTGTTTTGTAGACATGGTATGACTTTCAAAATATTTTGGCTCTTTTTAAATTAAATAAAATTGCGTTTGAAATGTTCGACTTTTTTGAGGTTTAAACATAAATATTAATATACATTTTATTCAAAATAAAGTCAAATAGCTTGAAAATTTAATTTAAGATTTCCATAAGTTGTTCTTACTGGAATTTTAAAAAAGTTTAGCGTACCTAAGGTCAAATTATTTTTTTATGAGTAGTTGAAGTTCACATTTTAACGACATTGGATATTCAAACATATATTACGCGTTATTACGATTTATCCCTAGTACTTAAATTATATTTTCTATATATAGACGATGACATTTTTCTTTAAGTACTGATATATAAAATGTTATACTTAGTAAAATAACTTGAAAATTGAATAGGTAGATAGGTTATAATTATGCGGTTCCTTGTAAGTGGTACTTATAGCGATTGAAAAATATTAACAAAAAAACGTAGGTAATAGACACAGTTTTTACTATTTTAGAATTTGAGCAGAGGGATTGAATTGCTTTAAAATAAAATTATTTTATCTTATTTTAATGTCTGTCTTTACCTTTTGTATCAGTAAAAAATCTTAGATTTTCAACTATGGGGTGGCTTCTGATAGAAAATTGGTATTATATAGTTGGTTTATTGGCATTTGGCGGGGTTTTTCCCCTTCAAAATTTCATTTCAAAGTTATTGTTTGCCGGGATTTTAACTTTTACGTACATTATTATATTTTATGTACACAATGTCATTTTTAAATCATTTTCGATTAATTTTAACTATGATATTGCTTACTAATACTACGAACCTATTTCCACCGTTTTATGTTAAGTCGGCATTGACTCAAAAGTTAGTAAAAATAATATATGATATAAATATGTAGTTACTATTATAATGATTAAATATTAATGATAGAATAAAGACGGCTAAAGTCAAGTTTTCCTTAAGTATTGGTAAGGTACTAACTGGAAAATAAATTATTATAACAGCAAATAGCAATGTTAATATATCATAAAATATTCTTAGTAATATAGGTTGACGGACCATCTTCTGTCAGAATCGTTTTTCGTACCTATATATGCAATGATTTATCACTGAATTCAAATTTAACACATACATTACAATGAATTACTCAATGGCCAGTTGTCCAGTTACAGCTCTGCACCTACAGCGAGAAAGTTACTTTCTTCCAAACTTTTTATTATTTTATTTACGTTTAAAGTTAAAATGTTTACAAAATTGTAGTTATTTTTGACGCAATTCAAAAAATATTAGCTGTAGATACTTGAAATTGTTCACTAATACATATTGTTATTTACTATAATAATTATACACCAATTAAATTTTCAAAATATTTTAATTAGTTTTTAAGTTATTTATATACTATGAGCCTTTTCACGCCGTTCTACTGTTTCTTCTTTGTTGTAAATTAATAACATTTAACAGGTATACCTACAGACTATAGTACTATATTATTAAGTAATATTATAATAAGTATTGCAATTATCATTGTATAATATATGTGATCTGTTTTTGGCAAAAATAAGTAGAAACCAATTACTAATAATTAGTAAATATAAAAACACAAATATAATAGAAAATGTCCTTAGAAATATAGGCAGTAACACAAAAAAATATAACAATATTTATTTTACTATTCATGATCTATACTATTTTATTGAAATATCATAAAAAATATCGAGGTCATTCAATTATAACACAAATAAAAATTGAACTATAATTTTGTAATTTTCTTTTTTACATTTATTTGTGAAGCGATTATATTATTATATTTTAAGTGAATCTTATAATTAATAGATATGCAAAAAGAAAATTATGTTTAAATATTTTTCGGAATCATTTTAATCGAATGACCTTAATACAAATTAGTTTGTTATTACTTATTAGCAGTCGTTTTACAAAAATACTGTACATAAAACTAATCAACCGACAAAACTTTGGAACCTATTGGTTTGATGGATTTTAGTTTTAAAAACGATTATGAGTTATTAACAATAGAATACACTTTACTATATTTGAATCAAATCAATTTTTATATTTTTCTTTTTCAACTGAAATACCAACTAACGAAAAAATGGTATTTTTATATTTTAATTTTTGTAGGTAATGATAGTTATAAAGTAAACAGTTTTTGAAATATTAAAAATAGCTTTGATTAAAAAAAACAGTCAACTTATAAATTAATCAATATCCGTTATCTTAATTCTTACCTAGGTCTTTAGTTGAATGGTTTTTATTAAATTAAAATCTTTGAAATGCATTGACATGTACCGACTGCAACACACTGATGTTATTTTACTTGTCACACACTAATAAGTAAAAAAAATACACCATCATGTGATTTGCCTATATTTATCTCCTTAAACACGGGCCGACTGCGGTTCCTTTATAATAAGATTTAGATTTTTTTTTAATATTATTAATATATATTTAATACATATTATGCAGTATATTAGTCGTAATTGCATACAATTTTAAAAAAAAATCTTAAAAGTATCTACTTACACCAGCACACTATTATATTCTCACTCTGACCCACACACAACAGAGACAATACGTATTCATGTGAAATCTTTTCTTTTTTTTCTCGAAATAAAATATTATGAAAATATAGAGAATAATATTTTTCTGAGTTTAATATATTGGTTTTGTATTTTTCGATTATAAGTAATTCGATTGTATTGTAAGCTTATAATTATAATTTTCTAAATTTTTTTTTTTTGTGTGTCTGTCATCACCTTTTAAGACAGTAAAAATGCTTGGATTTTCTTCAACAGTAACTTTTCTGATAGGAAAGTGAATCTAGATGGTACTTTGAGGGGTCAAAAGTAAAAAATTCCCAATAGTTTTCAAAAGCGCCGGGAAAAAGAAAAGAAAAATTAAGGAAAAACGGAAATTTTTGTTTTTTGGTGCAACTCTAAAACAAATGATCGTAAGTACATGACATTTTGACTGAATGTTTATATACACATTTTCTATACACCATAACATTTCCCAAATATTTTGATTTATTTTGAGCTGTTTACGGACATTTTCAGTTTCCATTTTTTTTAGTTTTTTTTTCTATAACTATCAATACAATTTTATTTATTGGGTAAAAAAGATTGAAAATTGAATGCAAGGCTTCTGATATATTGTTACAACAATAGTTGAAAAATAATAAAAATACATAGGCACAATTTTTTTTATAAGCATTTAAAGTTCAAATTTTGACAACATTTATCAAATTTATAATTTAATAATTATTTTGTAGTTAAAAATTTATAAAATGTTCAACTTTTATAGCTAAGAATTGAAAATTTAAAACAAGGCTCCACGTAAATAGGTTATTTATAAATTACTTTATTCACAATAATATCATCAAATATACTTGCTAATATCATATGCTGACTGACGTTTTCGCTCAGAATCGTTTTTCTTATACCATGATATTATATCACTGAATTCAAATTTAACACCATCCATTACAGTGACCCACTTGTAACCTACTGTACAGCAGGGCGACATCCACTTACTCACCTTTTTTGTCAATGCGTTTGTCTAGGTACTCTATGTATTTCGCGTGGGCCAGAAAGATAAAACAATTAGAACCAGCGCTGACATCCTCTTAAGAATAATTTATTATAATTACTAAAGGTAAAATATTTTTAACAGAATTATGCAAATATGACACAAATTATGCATGTGACCAAGAATTATTATAAAAAAACATATAGACAACAGTGGTAAATGGTAGGCAATACATAACTTATGCAATTATATATTTTAATGTATATCACACGTGAATAAGTTATTTATCTCTATCTACTTAAAACTCAATAGGGCTCACAGGTTCACTTGTACGGCGAGTTTGTGTGTATACACGAATAGTGATTAAAATTAATAATTTTTTATTTTAAATGATGATGGTGTATCGTACATAACATGTTTATTGTTTATACATGTTAAAGTCGATGTGATAATGTAAAAAAAAAATCATAATACTATTTGATTATGGTTAAGGAACGAAGTAAAAAAACTGATAATATAGACTAATGTATCCAGCGAATGGATATATCTGGATCTGGGACTTAGTCTGGAATTAGTTTTAGGTCATTAGATAATATGTAACCTCTAGTATGAATCAAACCAGAATTTTATAGACTGTAAATTACAATATTTTAAGAGCCCAAATTAGAACCGTAAGTCACGTTGAAAAATTGAATTTTTGTTTTGTTTAATAACCAGCTAGCATTGTTAAGTTTTAATATGACTTATGAGTACCTATAGTGTAATATAAATTAATCAAACTAAATAGAGAAATCATAATTGTTTTTCAAATCTAAATATCTCGGTACAATATTTTGTACTACGTAATTGTATAGAAATCACTAATTAGGTAGTCAATAATATTGTGTAATATAATGTATAACTGCTGGAATAAATCATATGACAAACACGTGCAACCCTTATATGAAAGAAGTATTATAATTAAATTCTTCAATTAATTTAGATGTGTTTTCATTTTATAGAGGGAGAAATCAATCAACAATACCTTTATTTATTATTGACAAACCTTGCATAATTTGTAATTAGTTAAAAATGTATGTCGTTAAAGAAAAGTAGTACCTAAGTAAGTAGGTAACGACCAACAAACCAAGAATTTCGTAACATTTAATCTTAGTACTACCTATTCTTGTGTGACTTGCAAAAAAAATAAATACAAACGCCAATAATAAATATTTAATAATTATAAATTATAATACAATAGCCCAAATCAAGCAATATCACCGAAGATATCGCCACTGCCTCCTGGTATCAACAAGACATAATAGTCTCTCAACTGCCAATTATTTGGATATGAGCTTTTTTTTCAAAAAACAGGTTTAAATTGTTATTATTTATGAAGTCACTTTACTTTTTCACAGAGTACACCTCTATTAATCTTGATTTAATAACTGTTTGAGTTTTGATTTGATTTATAATTTATTGGTATTGTTAATACTTCGAATTCGATCGTGTAATACACTCTGAGTAAGCCTCGCCCCGTGCCTCGTGTTTTTTGACTCGTGACCAAAAAACCGACACCACTCGACACCCACGCTTCACGAGGCTTGGCAAGGCGAGATGCGCACGACGTGTGGACCGACTACATTGCCGAGCTCACGTTACTTTACACCACCTTGGCGATAGGTGCAGAGGTGGCGTATAATACTATTTTACATCATCACTACACGTAATATTATCATATTTTATTATATACCTTACCAAAAATATATTATTTTGCACGTGACCATAGTCGATGCAAAGAACAAATGTACAAATATCAAATAATAAATTGGATTTAACTGAAATTATTTTCAGTAATATTATATTAGAGACGAAGAGATTAATTTAATTTTATATTTTCAATTAAATCAAAATAATTTGAGATAAGGATATTATTAATCGCGTGAGAGATTAATGAAGATGAAACAAAAACCGTTAAGTCACAATCTTTCATTTTACTTTAAACTAACGAAACGAGTTATACACGTCATATATTATAGCCTATAAGTATAATAATATTAATAAATAATCAACTATTATAGACGTAAGTAATTTATTTTACTTACTCAGTAAAATATCCAGGTATACCGTTCACGCTATGTATTATTATTATTATTATTTTGGTTGTAAACTCCAATTTTCTATTCTAGTCGATTGCTTGCCTTTTCTTTTAGTGAATAAGTGTCTACTCTTGCATATTTTTAATTTGTCCTATATAAGAGTTACGAGGACGTCATGAGTTTGTATAGTATAACCTACTTAAGGACTTCATATATATATATATATATATATATGTATAATATATATATTACTTATATCATAATAACTAATAACATATTACCTTAATGTTATTAGATACCTATTTGTGCTGGGTAATTATATTATTACCTTCGTTACCGACTACCATCAGTACAAATTGATGTTTGCAACAGTCCTGAATTAATTCATAAAATATAGGGAAATAAAAACTTATTTTACTCTATAATTTAAATTAAGTTTGTTAAAATAGATTTTGCCTTAGTTAATTTGGATGTTAGGTACACTTTTAAAATTGATGAAAAACTGTATTTCATTATAGGTAACTTATATTATAGGAAAAGAATAAAGTAATTAGTTACATTTTTATAATTATTTAGTTTTTTCAATAGACGAATTGTTTTTAAATTTACTGAATAAAAATGACTTGTCTCATTATTAATCTTGGATTCTGAAAAATGTAATAATTATTGATTTTGCAATGAAGTTGTTTTTCTATATGTTTTTCCAAACAGTCATAAAATAACTCGAAAAGTTTAATTTCGCACTTTTATGGAAAGAAATTCTTTTCCAGACCGTACTTCGAAGCAAGGAACAACTGCGTACAAGCGATGAAAAATAATGAAGAATTTTCAACAAGCATGGTTTCAACAGTGCTTTAAATCGTTTTTACGATGATTTATCAGTTCTTTGAAATTTATCAAAATAAAATACAATATTGTACCTATATACTATCTCGCTCAGAGTTTAGTTGGTCTAAGTATTCGGTCCAGCTTTTTCTATTTTATAATTTATATATTACGATTATTATTAAAAATCGATGTAATAGGTGATTTATCGACAGTAATTATGGTCAATGGTCCTAAAGCAAAATGTTTTTATCACAACCAATATTAAGAAAAACACAAAAAATACGCAATTTGTTAATATAATATTCTTAAAATAATAATTTTTCAATTAAAATAAGTTGTTAAGTGATCTTGTCTGTTGCTAAGATAAAAAGAAAATTCGTTAAGGGCCCAGTTTTTCAAATTTTCCATAATTCTATAAAATTTGAAAATTAAATTTTATATTTTAGTTGCCACCTCAATTATAAGACTTTTCCACTACTCTACTACCCGAAACCTATTTAGGGGGGGTTGACAGGGGGTAATATATTGAAAAAATGACTTTACGGGAATAACTCTCAAGCTTTGTAAAATTGTCGGATTTTGATGACTATTTTTTTATCTGAAAGAAGAAGACTTCCTACAGCCCGCATCGATCTCTGATTTTGTAATTTATTTCAAATAATTGTATTAAAAAATTTGTAAAAAAAATGCTTTTTATCTTGTATTTTTTTAGATATATTATAAAGTTTGAGAATAAAATATTGAAAAACAGTGATCAATGCGGGCTGTAATATATTTCCCTCTAGCAATTAAAAAAAAAATAATGAAATTTGGTTGATTCTACAAGGCGGTATCGTTATTCCCGCAGAGTGTATTTTAGAGGACAAAATGGCATCGGCACCAGGCGCCTTAAGCTTACGTGACATTTTCATTATAGTTATAATAGTTATAAAACTTAGACCGTTGATTGTTTAGTAAAGGTCTATTTCCACATGCCCGTAACAGAAGCTCTATTTACACATATTATATGGGGAGAGTACAGACTGTGAACAGGACTGGTTTTTATTTTTATCAAAAGTGTGTACTTAATCTGAATATATTATTACAATCAGTTTTGGTGTAATTATGATTTTTTCTGGGGTGGGGGTAATTGTTTGGTAACTCTTACCATATAGGTAAAATAATTTAATATAATAATATAACATTATTTAATTTTTATAATTATTATTTTATATAATATTTATTAAGATATGTTAGTTAGGTATTATTTAAATTAAACTTTTGTGGGTTGATATTTGAATAAAACAGAGTTTGATTTTCTTGGTTCATATCTAATGGTAGTTTCGGTGTAACTTTTTGTTAAAACTGTAGTTGAATAATTTGCGTGAATTGGATATGAGGATGATGGTGATGGTGTTGATAATAAGTTTTGATACAAACTGTTATTTATTTGAGATGACGGGCGCCCAGACATTTGAAATAAAGATGTAGCCGGTGTAGGATTATTGTAGTTATTGGTCTCAGGCTTCTGGTTTTCCATTATTTGTTGCATATCGATGTCCTGAACAAAAGAAAATATTTTTGAAAAATTTTTTTGCCAAATTCAAATAGTTTGGTGTAAATGTCTTCATCGTTACACCAATACCATTAAAATATTAATCAACCGGATCAGCGCTTGGAGACTTTTCTTTTAGGTCTTTCTCGTTCTATTTTATAAAATACTTCATGAGTATTAAAGAAGCAGACTGAACTGGTTTTTCTTCGCAACGTTTCTTTATCTTACCTCACGCATTTCGGTTAACGCAACTACGGTCATTTTCTGTTATGTCGGGTTAGTTGCATACCAACAATTACAAATTAATACCTATAGTTCAGTTATGGAAAAATATAACTTTTATAATCTGCTAACTAACGCTTCACCTTTAAATCAATTAATTGCTGTAGACTTAGACAAGCGACATCTATAGGATACTTACACTAAAGTAAATTTTAACTATCGTCCCTTATGTTAAAGTAATTGGATAGCTATTTAAAAATATTATAACTGAAATTAGTCTTAGTACAAAATAGATATAGGAACTATAAAAAATCAACAATGATGCATTTTAATGTTTTAGACATGAACACCAATTTATTGGTTTATAACAATTAAACATCGACAACTGTATGAATACGCAGTAATAAAAATAATTAACGATTAGAAATTATCTGAGGAGTAAAAATGTTTTTAATTTCTTTTATTGTGTGGAACAAAGCAAACTCCGTTCGTATTTTTTCTAACAATCTAAACTATAATACTTATTTCGCAGAATATCTTCAACTACAAGCCAGAGACGTATTACGTATAGTGACATCAAATATAAAATATTTTATAGTCCTTCGAAGATATTAATAATTAATATACTTGTTATATAATATTAGGAATAATAATATTGTGCATAGCCAGTTTTCTAAAAAATCAATGTTGTTAATTATTGTTGTACTTCAAAAATAAATGAATAACTTTAAATTTGCACCAAATATTTATATTGACATTTACAAGACATAATATCAGTTTCAAAATATCTATTCGCGCTTTTTATGCTATTTATTGATATATGAGTATTAAAAATTCTTGACTTATTTTAGTTTATTTTTGGTTTATGTATGATGAAACTTTTGAGTGTGAGTAAAAAAGCATGAACATTTAATTTAAGATTCGCCATAAGTTTTTTATATCCCATTTAAAAAACATTGAAAATATAATATAGTCCCTTACTTCATTAAAATTACGAAAATGTGCATATTATATAATAGTTAAAAAGGAATACAATTTATTATTTTAACATCTAAGGTCATATGGAAAAAAATGTAAGTGTTAAAGTCACATAAATATATTTTTAGTGTTCGAAGTTGGTAACATTGGACGTTTTTAATATGATTAATAACGATTTATCCTCAGTCAATTTATTTGTTATTTTGTTGTAATTACAAAAATATTATTCGTAGAGAATTGGATGTTTTGTTTCTCCGTATATAATTATTTATTAAACGCACAATGACATTCTCAAAATATTTAGATTAATTTTAAGCAATATACACCACGAAACTATTCACACCATTAAACGATATGAGTGGTATGACGGTATTAACTTATAAGTAAATGACAGCTATAAGTATAGTAATATTAAAATAATTACCAAATAATATGTGATATTTGTTTTAGCAAAAATTAAATCAACTTACCTTATTACTAATCGAGAAATAATTACAAATAGCAATGTAAATATCATAATACTTATATATAAGCTGACAGATCGTCTCTGCTCAGAATTATTTTTCTTGTGTAACTATTTAATCTCCATGAATTCAAATTCAACGCATCTATTATGTTTACCTATATACTCTATGACGAGGTACACTCGACACCCATAGGAGCTACAAGCTTAAGGCTTAGCTCTTAAATATATATATTTGATAATAAGTCACGAAAAATGTTTTTTTCAATGATGCATAAAATGGGAAAAAACGAGTATGCTGCAAGACTGTTTCTCAAATTTTGAAAATGTTTAGATTTGTTGTACCATTAATGTGGCTCGTCACTCTACCAACCTTTTATACTGTAAATCATTATGCTGATTTTGTACTTATAAACTTAAATATTTGAAAATCATATAGTCTTTAAGTATATTTCAAAATTCCAATAAACAGAATTTAATAAAAAAAATTGGATGTGTGTATATTATAGCTAAATCATACTGGATAAATATAAAAATATTGGTAATTGGTATGCATTTATATTTATTACAAGCTATTTTCAAATATACAAATTTAGTAGAAGGATGTAAGGGAAATGTCTACACAGATTAATAAGTAGATAATATAAGGGCATAGCTCCATCCCACCACCCTAAAAGAAAATTTGGTCCTATTTGTGCCTATGTTGAATGTCGATATAATCGATACTTTCAATACAGCAAAGAGAGTTCATCGATTGTTCATCATTGTAAACAATTTCTTTTTGATAGAGGTAGAAGAACTTGTTGGGAGCCTTCTATTAAAATGTCTTACATGTCAGCTATAAAAAAAAAAATACTTTTATGAATTTCTAACTGAAAAATAATTTAAAAAATTTATAAAAATATAAAAAATTCAAAAAAAGTCAAAATAGTTTAATAATTTCACCAGGTATGGAAAATACAAATATAAATATTTGGTAAACATTTCAAGAGTCTATGGTTAATTGTTTTGGAAATAGAACAAAACATCAAAAATCAATTAATTGGAATTCGATAATGATGAATGAATAAAATCGACAAAATAATGAATGACAAATTATGTAATTACAATAAAGCGTCATAGTTTTCGTTACAACATTATATATGTATATGGTAAGCAGTGGCGTTCCCATAGGTTATAGGGCTAGGGTATACTCCATATCAACGCCGTATAGGTTAGGTACCTACACTAAAGATTTTTTTTTAATAATGGGTAAACTGCGTATGCTCTCAAGTTTTTAGTGGGCGATTCGTGTATTTATTGAAAACCGATAAAAAAAATATATTCAAGTAAATATATTTATACCCAGTTGCATGAAAAATGTAAATAAATAAATTTAATGGTTCAATAAAATTCAATGGACCAATCATAAACCACTAAATCATGTAGGGACCATTATTGACTCACTATTGATTCGTTAAATCGTTTAGTGATTGTTCGTTTAACACGGCATTAATATATTTATTTATACATTCATTTTTTTAAATAAATAAAAAAAACCAAATTGAAAATTTGTTGGTATACTATTTGGTTATTGTGACTCCAACGATTTTCAAACAAATAATAATTATAATTATTCCAATCTACTGTATTATCACCACAGATATTTATTGCTTTTGACACCAATTTACAGAAATCAGTTTCTCTGCCCGACAATACATAAAGCGCAATGCATGCACAAAAGAAATATGACTGCCAACAAAGAAATTCCCAACACGAATACATACCTTTTTTGGCAGGATTTAAAATTACATTTCCAAAAAAATTGTTTTCTGAAATACAATTTTGCTTTGTGACAAAACTCACGCACTCGTTTCTTCGGTAAAATACTCTTTTCTTGAAAGAATATCACGGCATCTTTCTCGTTTGTTGATAAATCCAAGATTCGCATTTTTTTACAATTCACAAACTATAAAATAATATACAAATAATCCAACACTTTAATATACTTACATACTGGCCAGTGAATTTCTACGAAAAAAACTGTATAATTTATAATATTTAAATATACATATTGTTTAATTATATGATACGTAGGTACCCATTTAGCCGAGATAACCGATAATCGTTAATATATATATAGTCGTGATAATCGAAAAGTACCAATTTGTTGATCATAAACACTTATCTTTTATTATACCAAGGTCATAGACTGAAACTTAATGTAGGTATATGATAATGGAAGGCCTTTTGTAGCACCCTAAACTTTTTTATTGAGATTGTTAAAATAGTTGTGGAGAGTATAGGTATATGAACCCTATACAAATTGATTAGGAAAGTGATTGTAAGTATACCTACTTAGGTACCTACGTAGTAAGCATTTGCATAATCTATACCGAAGTGATAATTAATTTTACAAGACAATTACGAATAAAGGTGTATATTATGGATTATTGACAATTAAATATTTATATTGGTGCAAATCATATTTCTTTTTAATATCTTTGGCGCTTATGTCATATATTAGATATGCTTTTATATTGCCATTTATGCCCTACTTATTTTGGCACAAATAATATGTATTTTTTATATCTTTGGTGCTTTTGTCATATATCTGTCGGGACAAGAGGAGACGTCATGGTGCTCAAAAAGGGACAATTCTGTTTTAACTTTTTACTTAACACTAATTTAATATCCGCTCCCAAAGAGAATACAATCATTTTTATACCACACTGAACATGGTATAAAATCGACTTAGCAAACTTTGGTTCTATATTCGATCACCAATTTTTTTTTTCGTTTATTCGATTGAAAAATGAAAAATACTGTTATGTGGATCTTCTATTCGCTGTATTATGTACGAATACAATATAATTATTACACATAACATATATACACGAGTGTTGTAGGTACCTTCGGTGATTTTCACGAGGACAGCGTTTGCAAACTGCACTCCACCACGGCCCGTGGTATCTATATACCTACCGTCTTACCATATAAACGTAACCGGAAGTTCTGCGGTATTCACATTTCGGAGGAAACCACAAAACAATATAATATAATGTGATAAACGCCCACTGCATAATATTATAAAAAATATTATGCACCTAAATAATTCCAATAAAGGCGTTTTATGAATTTTGTTTAATGAATAAAAATTAAGATTTTTACGATGATAATAATATATTTGTACCTACCAGTTGTGAACTATTGACGATTTTGAATATTTGAATGTGTTTAAAATATTAATATTAGTGCAAATGATATTTTTAAAAATATTTTTGACGCTTACAGTAACGGTATATAGCAATAGTCTCGCAAACTCGGGTTCTGTATTTGAAAGCTATTTATTTTTTCCTTTACTCGATTGAAAACTGAAAAATACTGTTATGTGGGTTTTCTTTTCGCTATACCTATACATATGTTACGAATACAATAATCTACAACATAACATAATAATATGATGTACCTATATTGTATACTTATGATCGGTGTCTGCGCTCCCGCCATAAGCGTACTTCGGCGGTTTTCACATTTCGGAGGTAACCACAAAACGATATTATAATTATAATTACCTACGTGCGATAAACGTCCGTTGTGTTATATTATAAATACACCCCGAATAATGCCTGCATTAACCTGCTACTGGTTTTTTTCGGGAAAAATCGATAGTAATTTAATTCGTTTCAGCCGACATAACAATAATGTGTGATATAGTGTTCGTAGCAATCGCCGTCGCGTAGTTCTCCCCAAAAACCATAATAAAATTATAAATGAGGTACAACCGCCGCGCGCGCACGCACACCCGTGTATACGCCGGACACACTCGTCGCGCAATAATAATATTACACCTGCGCGATTTTACTGGCCATGCGAAGAGCATAATATTATACATATTATGTACTCTTCGGCCTCCTCCTCCTCCTCCTCGTCCTCCTCGTCCGGCCGCCGTCTTCTTCTCGCTTGGTCGCCGCCGCCGCCGATGAGAAAACCTCCGCACAACCGTAATAACGGTACACGCGGGCGAGTTACCGTTGGTTCCCCCTCGCGCCGTCGTCATCGTCGTCGTCGCCGTCGTAGTCGTCGCCGCCGTTGCCCTCTACGCGCCGCGGCGGCAACCGGTAAAAACAACGGTTGTTGCGCGGTCCGCCGCCGCCGCCGCGAGTCTTAAAATAATATATTATACAGCTCGACGGCGATGGGTCACGGGCATTACCTATTATCCATAATAATAATAATAATAATTGCGTATAATATCTATTATTATTATTATTATTATTATCATCGACGTCTTTGGCTTCGTGTGTGTCTACAATTATATAATATCACCGGAGCAGCTTGCGTTTTATGACATGAGATATTTATGATGATGATCGTCTGTCAGCGTACTTTAGCACACATATTTGTCGCCTTGGCGCGCGCGATAGTGACGGCGACGGAGGGACGGGTCACACGACGTGAAGTTTACGTCGATCGCGGCGCTCGTAGTAATATAGGTACAATCTAACCTATGACCTATAGGTACCCATCAAACCACAAATAGAGTCATCGTTCATCAGTCCATCGCCCACCATATAGGTATAACTAGGAGGGGGCTATAGGTGTTAGCCATTCTAAGCGTTTTTTTTTTTACTTTATAGCCCCTCGTAGCTATAAGCCAAATCCTTGCATTAAAACAAAATCTGTCATGGATTCAATATGGAAAAATAATTAATAGTTTAGTTATATAATATATTAATTTACACGAGTCTACGCATGAGGAGAATCAAAACATTCATCAGAACATCAGGTCGACTACTACGAGCCAATAAGTAAATTCAATAATTATCTGGCTATAGTTAAATATATTATATAGACAGAGAATTATCTGACAGGGTTATCGATGATGATATTTTCTAAACATTTGCATCTAAATATAGGCGTATACAGTTATACAAAATATAATGTATTATACTTATTTTATTGTTTGCATTTTATTTTTAATGACGAGGGAGAGCCGCTTTTACTCTATGGTTTCATTTCAACTTTGATCTTACAGGACTCCCTGTGGCTTCTAAACTCTGGTGACGCTCGTGATGGATGTGCGAAGGGCTTTGCCTCCAAGGCTTATTTTGAACTTTGGTTTTCTAGGACTATAGGGCCCTGTAAGGTTGTGACTATTGCCGACCGTGAGTTTAGACGGCGATAATAATATTATTATGATGTAGGCACAATTTGCGCGTTATCGCACCCCCTACCGCGTACAATGATATTTGAAAAAAAATGCGTACAAGACGAAAGCGGAATTGTAATATTCTCGCGCGTGTAATGCGTACCCAAGCTCTGATGACCGACTTTACAGCAACAAAAACAACAACAACAACAACAACAACAACAAACACGACGACGTGTTACAGCTACGTAAGATAATGCGGCCGTTTGTATAATATATTATGCCTAACATCCTACCTGCAGCAGCAGTTATGTAGGTGCGTGTATTATATATTTATATTATTATATCGCCGCTGCCGTAATGCACTGAAATTAATGATGATATACCGCTATGATAATAACGATATTATTTTCCATTTTTACGGTATATAATTCGCCGTTTTTTCGCCCGAGCGATCGGCGGTGGACGGGAGGGGGGGGAGGGGGCTCTCGGCGGCGACCGCGCGCGCGTCCCCCGGACGGACGGATGGATGGCTTGAGCGGCTGGTCTGCAAGAAAACCGTTTTCTCCTGGTGGGGGAAACCCGTCGCGGCGGCCGTCGCGGTCCGCCTCGGGTTTCAAGTTCAATGTCTGCCGTGGTCCTCAGCAGTCGTCGCGGTTTGTAGTCGAAAATTTGCGAGTCGCCGCAGTCCGCAAACTATTATTATTACCGTCGTCATCACCATCACAGTAATACCACGCAGTGACATCCGCGAATCGCGCACAGAACCGGTCCTACGCGGTACAACTTTAACTGCCGTGTTCGGGTACGACAAAACACCGTCGGGTCATCCGCGTACCGTCGCGAATTTCGAACACTTGCGCCTGCACTTCTGTCGCACCCACAACTGCGGGTGTTTTATGTTACTATCGTACGGTGGTATTAAATAGTTTTGCGCCGTCGCCGAACATAATAAAAATAATAATATAGGTACAATATTATATTTCCGTATACGACACACAGAGTATAACAATAATATCGCAAACCCTAAGTCCGAACGTCGGTTGGTGATTTTCCGGTTTTTTTTCGACCCGAAAACCGTTTGCACGCGTACCGTTTTAAATGTACGACAACGGCGGCGCGAAAATCTCGCCCCAGCAGCCATGTCTGCCAGACGTCTAGTCACGGGCACCACGGACGCCACCAGCACCAACAACAATAACAAATACTACTACAACAACCGCTTCGGCGGGACAAGGCCTCCGGCACCAAGCAAACCGCCCGCGTGCGGGATCCCGTCGTCGTCTGCAGCTGCAGAGCCCGGTCGGCGGACAACTCGTTGCCACTGTATTAGCTGACGAACGTTTTTTGTTTCATTCTCTTATTAAATTTTTTTTCATTCTTTATTGAACATTTTTTTTTTATTTTTAACCGACGGCACTATAACGTAACGACGTTTATATTTATAATAATAATAATAATACGTATTTCACTGACGTCCGTCGTCGTCGTGGTTCCACGAATTATTGTAAACCATTTAAATGTATATCCATTGCGTCCGGTTCGTTTTTTAACGTAATATTTTAAACCAAATACGATATAATATCTATTGTGATATCATATATTATTATACCGCCGTTTTTATAATAATATTTCCGTGCGATTTACGCAGTCGCACGACGACTGCAATCGAACACCGTCGCACCGTCCTTCGCGGCGCGAGAGCCGTACAAGAAACACTGTTGTGGTGAGCACCGGAAGACCATCGTTGTCGTCGCGACCACCGACCACCAACGGCCGCAACGATGCCGAGCACAATCAGAGGTAAGCGTCAACGACTTTTACATTATCGATTATTAAAATATTGTTGAGCATTTTACTTTGGCCCCTTAGCGGGTTTTCACCGGTAGAATTATATCAATGTCTATCGACAAACCTAAACATATACCATTATCGATATTATACCTATGACATGTTATACGTAGCGCGCCTTGAATGGTTCTTATAACCGATGACGTCAGCCGCGAAGTTCAGTCGCGGGTTTCCAGTGTTTGGGCATTTTAATCGATTTTCTATCGACGTCGGCACTTTTACCGCCGCCGACGTTTATTGAACAATTTTTACCATCATCATTATTGTTATTGTTTTTTATTTTTTTGCTTCGGGTACGACGACCTATACGGCAGCAGCACGCGAACATTTTTCCACATTATTTCGTATATTATTATAGTCTTCGGCGTCGTCGTCGTCATGTACACACACACACACACACACACACACACACACACGCTCGCGCGCGCGCAGACCTAAGAGCACTCACGCACACACTCACACACTCCAAGTGTAAATGATATTATGCGATATGACGATATATAATATTATTATATTATTATATCGAACAACGCGCGCACGCGTAGTTATGTGATGACCATGTACTATGTGTCATTTTGCTGATGTGTCGAGCGGGGACCGGCAAAAAAAATTCGTATAACATATATTCTATAGTATAGTATAGTCGATACACGATGGGCGCGCGCGTTTCCGAAATTTTGCGGAATTTCGCTAGGTGGACGATTTCGACAATGCAAGCGCAGAAAAAAAATATTTCTATGCTCACCACGCGCACCGCTGCCGTCTCCGCACACCTTTATAAACATAATATGAATCTATATTATATATAGGTGTTTAGAAAATGTCTTTAATTTTTAACGAATCAATATTATTATATCATCATCATCGCGATATATGCGTTATGTGGTGGGTGGACGCAATATTGTTATAATTTTTATTGTATACTATAGCACTCGAGAGTATATTAAAAAAAAATAGATAGGTATAGTACGCATGATGTCTAAAACGAGTAGGTATACCTAATACTTATAATTATAGGTTCTTCCTAATTGATCAGTAAAAGCTAATAACGATTACCTATACCAAAACTTTGTAATAATATTATAATACCTATGCCATTACGCGCACACGACAGTCGTTATGTACGAATTATATTGAGTTTGTATGTGCAACGGGTGCTCGGTTGTCGATTAGCAAGCAATAAATAATTAGGCATCGAATGATATAATTGTAAAAGAAAAAATCTATTTACGAAAAAAAAAAAAAATCGCGTTAACAATGTGCGTAATGAATAATGATGGACGAACAAATTATGTTTACAGTAGTTGTCTGTCATTATTCAATTATTATTATTAAAAGAACACGATTTTAACTTTACTTTTTATACTTGTAAGAACTGTGCATTCGTGCGCATATGTATATAATTTTTATTCACTTACTCAAATACAGTATAGTCATTCTAATTTCTAGTATATTGTACTTCTTAAGTATGCAAATCCAAAGGAACCGAAAATGAAACGTTTCAAAATATAGGTACCTAAGTTAGACGTCTTGGAGCGACTCGTAAAACATTTGAAGGAAATTTACCTTATTATAATGTTTTCCTGCAATTATCAGGCACGGTTGTAGAGGTTCAATATTATATGTCCAAGTTTATGTCATTTATTATCAGCAGGTTCTAGGTAGTATATAACATATATAGAAACATTCCGTTAAAATGTTTACACTTGTTTTTGGATATCCGAATGATCAACATTTTACTATAACTTTTATCATACTAACATGACGTATGGCTAAGTTAATATTATATTAATCATTAATTCTATACAATATATAGATAACGTGACACCAAAGTTTTTTGCAAATAGTGTATACCTCTATTTGTATAGAACTTGTACTCAATGATATTGTTATATATGTAATTTAATAACAATGTACACCAAATATGTTTATATATTATCATTGTCACAGTGCCCATATGTTATCGATGTGTTCACTGATATGTAAATTTTGTAATGTCCATAGATAATATTTCCGGTTTTTGAAGTTCACAGCTGATACGGCTATATGTACTCGTAAAACGCCTTTATAATGTCAATTTATTTAAAGTATCTTTTTTTGCATTTTTTTTTTTATAAATACTCACAGAATTTAATATTTATTTAATAACTTTACTCGAATACTACTACCACTACTAATTACCAATAATAATAACCAAATTAAATTAATGTAACTATTCATTGTAATCATAAAATATGTGATTATTATATTCATCACTGTAAAATGTCAATCGTCTTCGCCCCTATAATAATATGACGTCCCCAATATTGAGAATTAACAAAACGGGGGTGTATTACCGCGGGGTTGAAGCGTATAATACGTGACCATATTAACTTATAGTTTATAACGAATGAATGACATTTTGAAGACTAACCTAACCTAACCTAAGATACTTTAATTGACGGTACGCTGCAATATGAATGGTACATATACAAAGTAATATAACAAGACGTATATTTTATTATATAATGTAATTTTATGTCCTTCATTCATTATATAGTATCGTATGATACTATATCTTGTTTGAATATTTCTTTAATGATATTAGTATATTACTCTACAGTCTACAGTCTTCAGGTGACTGTGTTGGTTTTACTTTTGATAGGTCACTACATTTTCAGACCCACATTGAGAAGGTCACATGTCCAAGGCCTTAATACTTCTTCGATTTGTTAAGCTGAATTCAAGCTTTCTAGTTCTTTAAAAACTTTATACTGTTCATTTGTCCGGTCCCTTTTAATTTTTGAAATATAACATGGTTATCTGAGACTCTGCAAATACACTAAATGGTAGTTGTCAACTTGAAAGGGTGCAGTGCAACTTTTCGCCTCCATTTCACAAGATTATAATGCGTACCCCATAAGTATATGCGCCAATGCTGCGTCGTCTCATTTTGTCCACGGTTCATAATATGCAATAGAAAAAAAGTGGTAGTTTAATGTTTCTCGCTAAACTTATTAATGGTGAAGTTGAATAAGTTGAACAAGGGGTGTCCTGTTGTATAAAGTTAACTTTAGGGTCAGGAAACCTTTTCCCGTCCCGTGTTCCCATTAGCAAGTATAATTATTCAACCAATCGCTTTATTGTTAGAATGATGAAACTGGCCAACGAGGACCCATTATTATTCTTTAGTTTAAAGTTTTATAACTATATAAATGTGTTCTGACTTAATTAAACCTAATCGGGCTTGTCCAGTATTTAAATAAATACGATAATACGTATACACGTTGATTTCACTTGATAAAAAAAAGTCTCAATTACAGCGCCCGTGACGTGGGAGGTTAAAGTGTAGGGGTAGTGCGTACATCACTTTCGTTTGCATTGTTTACCACCCCTGCACCGGTTCTGGTGGCACACGCGCGGGGTTGAGGAAATGTCTTCGAAACGTCGCGATGTCACCGGGCGGCGATTGTAACACACGCGACGGGGTGGGAAAAATCGTAAACACACACGACGACGGTACAAACACGGACGAGGACGAGCGAAAAAGCCGGTCCTGTCGCGGCAACATGAGTTTTTTCTACCCCTCCCCCCCCCCCCTTCTCCCTGATACAAAGCGTCCCCGGGTACCGTCCGCCGTGCCAGCACCGCATATCCGCCGGCCCGGGCGGCCTTTGTGGCGGCGGCGGCCGGCGCTCGATAAACCAGGCCTACGCCGACGCACCGAGCACGCACACGCACTACGTTCACGGCCCTACGCGCATCTCGACGACGACGACGGCGACGACTACGACGGCGACTGCGACGACGGCCTGTCTCGCAACCGCCGCCGTTTGTTGTTTCCGTGGCCGCGTCCGTTCAGTGCGGCGCCTGTGACTATTTAATAAATATATAAACACACGTATGTATGCCTATATACGATATTATTACCGTATTGTAATCACGCGACCAGTAGACGTATAACTGCACTGAATACAGACTGCATCACTGCAGGTACTACCGATCTCGAACCGTCTTCTCCGTCTCTAAAGATATCGTCGTTAACGTAATTTTATATCACATAAAACTCGTATACAGTTGTTAACGCACCGAGTAAATATAATATCGAAACAGAGCCGGTCAGCTGAGGCGCGGAATATCATGAAGTGATTTTCACGAGATGCACGCCGCCAGTGCCGCGGCCGCCGGTAAAGCTACGGAATAGCGCGACACCATGAGGAAGAAGTCAGCCATAGCGGTGGCCACCGGCCACGCGGCACCGGTTGGCGTCGTTGTCATCGTGCAGCCCAAGCAAGAGGCCGACGCGGAGACGTCGACGGAGGAAGATGTCGCGGCGGCCGAAGAGACCGTCGCCGCTGCCATAGCAGACGAACCGAGTTTACCACTCGTCCCGGAGGCCGTGCCCATCTGCTCGCGGCTATTTTCGCCATCTCCGCCGCCGTCGCAACAGCAGCCGCTGACGGCCGCGGCCACGTCCGCACAGCTCCCGGGACCACCGCCTGCGATACCCATCAGCACAGGTAAAAATCATAGTGTCAACACGATGTGACCGTTATATACCTATTTGTCCATCTTCGCCGCAGTATAGACTAAAAATTGATTACAATTTGTATACACGACGTGTTTTTACTAGTTGATGATGCGACGTCGCTCATTGCGTATGTATACAGTATAATAGTCATAATAGTAATTTAATTGCTTATAATATAATATTATATAATATTATAATACCGTAACGGCAACAGCGACAAACAGCCAATCAGATGAGCATTCATGCGCGCGCGCGCGCGTGTGTGTGTATATGTGTGTGTCGGCGGATATTCGAGTGACCGTTGTACGCGTCGTGCGGTGCGGGGGAGCGGTGTTGTTGACAGAGGGATGCGAACGGGCATCGTCAACACCGCCCAGCCGCGCGCGCCCGCTCGTCCGCGGATCGATCGGTGGTGCGCTGGCCGAAAAGGCGTGCGCCGATCCGCATAGTACAATACGTATATAATATATACGTGTAGCTCGGTCCCAACATAATGTATAATATATTATACAAGTGCGTTGCACGGTTTTGATGTTTTTCTTTCCTTAATGTGTGTGTGTGTGTGTGTGTGTGTGTGTGTGTGTGTGTATTATACACATATATACGACAGTGTTATCGTTATCGACCGTGCTTACGTAATACCCATGTGTAAGTTTGTGTGGACAGCCATAAAGTTACACGAACGCCATCGCCATCGTCGGAGGCTACCAAAGTTTTGTAATATTATATACTAGCTGCAATGTAAATGTAATGGATCATGATGCTAACGAACGAATATATAGAGTCCAAATAATCGGCCAGTAAATAGTATTTATTACCGTTTGCTTTAGGTATATTTACCTAAATAGAACTCGAGTAATATACGAGTGGTTAGAATAAAACTGTATTATCGTTTATTACTCTTTTCGATTACTGCTGCAACGTTTTCTTATAGAATTTAATTTTTAAAAGCCCGAATATATCAGTAACGCATAAATAATTATAGATTTTTTAAATGTTCCTCTCCTCAGTCCTCAACCATCAGAGCATATTATATCAGACACAACCATCCAACTCTGTACAATGGTGAAAAGTCCTCAGAATCAGGTCTGAATATAAAATTATACGATAGCATAATATTTTTACCGCACACCTCAGACTCGTCGACGCCGCCCGACGTCTGTAATCTATACATACATAAACCATCATTCGTTGACGCGCATGTGCTATATATACACGCATTATGCACCCATACATAAATACTAAAATACATATAGTAGGTATTACGACTACCCGATGTTTCCATTTTCCGGGACAGTAAAAACATGACATAATATATACGCCGGCAACCTATATGTACCTAATCTACATAATATTTGTGGACGAGATGCGAGCGTACTAACCTAAACAGTTTTTTATTATTATTTTACCCCGGTACATTATGAAATCGCGATGTCCGCGGTATAATAACATAAAAGGTTTGTGTCTCGGTTCGTATTATACATTAGCTAATCAATTCAAAACGGTGATAAAATGATGGTAGTATAAAAATAAAACCCACCCATCAAATTAAATCCTCCTAAAATAGCATCTTCTTAGTAGTGACTATATAATATGATAGGTAAGCGCACGAAATATGTATATTTATCATTTAGTGACAACTGATGATATATTTTTGGAACTTAGTAATTATTATATCTATCCGTAGGTGGTGGGTGTGTCGTGTATAGATAATATACCTATAGAAATATTTTGGTTTGATTTGTTTTTGTCAGACTTGACGGTTGGTCGAATGGCCATATTTAGTCCTGATTTTAACTCGTACGCGTGTGGATTTTATACTCAGCAAGTAACTTTTTACTAACCAAATTTTGAATTAAGTTATAGGTATTTAGTTTTATTCTACCAATTACATCCGACCGACAATTGAAATATATTGCGCAAATCGTATTAATTTGCACATGCGATATTCGACGTATTATTATAGTTGATTTGACCGGAATAAACTTTTCCGAGTAAATTTTTCTTGATTAAAATCAACTCATCTTTGCATCAGTTATAATCATATACACTGTCAATACAATTAGCTCATCTCAAACGTAACGCATTAAGTCTGCGGGTTGCATGTTACTGATGAAAAATAACAATTTAGCTCGTTAATGATGACCGGAGGTATTTAAATGTATATTTTTAACGCTGCACTCGTCCCATAATTCGATTCGGACCTCCGCCGGAATACGCCTGCGCGTGTATATTTTAGAAATACGCAAAACAGCACAGCGCACGATGCCGACGATTAACGGGACTTGAAAAAAATACAGGAAAAAAACAACAATCGCCGTCTTCGTGAGTAATAATGACATGCAGCCGTGTGGGTCTCGGGCGGCAGGTGCGTGCAATATTTTATAATAACTCGCACAATCCAACACTGTGTGTAGGTACATATACATCATATTACAAACATATTATATCGTAATGCATTAATTATGAATGCGGTATTATCTCGTTCAGCGTTGTCGCGTATTATATTCCTGACTATGATTACCGGTTGCCATTGCGTGGTTATCGATAGGTACATAAAACTATGAAAACTTACATATCATCATTATACAATAGGTATATAATATAATATTATATATTTTAAATTCACTCCAAGAGAACTTTTTTAAAAAGTACACGAGAAGTTGTTAAATTACTTCTCAGAAATACAACCTGCAATGAATTAAGCTTATATAACTGTAACAAAAATTGTTTTACAGTAAAAAAAAACACTTAACAACTTAACTCTTAAGACGGTGTAGGTATAACGTTACACTTTAACAACGTAAAACGAAATAGATCAGCCAAAAACTTTGAGATCGTTTAAGAGTTCAATGCGCAAACTCTAATCATTTATACAATTATACCTATCACGCTTATAAGTTATAACAAACCACACTACGGAGACGAACGTTTGAACTCCAAACAAATTGTACAATAATCATCAACAATTATTACTATACAATTAGTGTCAATGCAATCTTATAGATGTATAATAGGCAACAGGTAAGCGTTGGGCACTTATAATCGTGTGTAGTCAATAGAATGCAACCCAAATTAACTTCAAAATTCTATAAAAGTATCTATATTATATTCTATATACAATATACATATATGATAGTCAATAACTAACTAAATAATTGGCGAAGATTAAAAGTCTACTAAGTTTTGATATTTTAAAAATAATACTATTATCGTTATGGCGAGTGCCGAGTATACAACAAAAACTACTTAGTAAAAATGGATATTATGCTATAAGTTTTGCCATTATTATTCATAAGTTTAAGCAATCCCCTAGAAAATTACTAAAAAGTACCTAAAATAATATATTAAATTTAAAAAGTTAAAAAATGTATAGATTGCTTATTTACGGTTTTGATTAATATTTACTTTACTTAGTAATTAGTCATTAATAATATTTTACAATTATCTCTATTCCGTTTACTTTTGCTATTATTTGGTAGGCACCTATATACTACCTATTTATCCAGTATTACATTTTTTGTCAACGTTTTGCTTGATATTATATGCAACTGTATGTGATTTTTAAAATGTATGTACCTATGTTTTTCCAAAAATAATTTACAATTAAAAACTTATGGTAAAAATACCATAAAATGATATATTATCTGCACAGTATGTTTTATATAAGTAAACAGGTACTTTTTCAAAAACCAAAAATATTGAATGGTTGTAGGAACCTATTAATATTACTTGTCTTAGAAACATACAATAGTAATAATGGCTATAATGGCCAAAGACTAAAACTCAGATTTTCTCATATACGACCTATACCACGAACTGACGAAATAAATTAAAATATTCTTGTAGACGGAATCAAATGGATTATAAAGCTTCCTTTATACACGTCTAGTGAGTCCGCGTTTATAATCACGAGAAGATTCGATTTTTTTCGCATTCGAAGGGGCTTTGTGTCACTGCATTTTTCTGCCATTCGCACCGCGGTGGTCAGGTGCGGCGGGTGTGGGAATTGGGAATCGTATAATACACGTCGTACTCAGTACGCACACACACGTGCACAATATATTATGTATTATTATTATAATGGCGTTACGTGGACGTATCGTCTTGCCGTAATCGCATGTACAATTACCCATACTATAATCGACAAATGGTCGCGAGTATGATTCGCGGTTTGCGAAAATTACATATACGTCGCCCGTAAATTTGGTAACCGCCGCGCGTCGACTCGGTACGCGTGTGAAAAGTACGAGGAGGAGTAGTAGAAGAATAAGAAGAAGAAGAATGAGAAAAAAATTCCGTTACCGATGACGGACCGAGTCGCGCCGCTCTGCGATTAGCGTCGTCACCGTCGAAGTATATAGTGGTCGTGGTCGTCGTCGTAATATGCGAATCACGAACAGAGACGCGTAAAAAATAATAAAAAAATATAATACCTACCGACGACGGACGGCCGAAAAACGCCGCTATGCGGATAACGGTAATCGCCGCCGAAATATCTTCTTCTCGCGTATTATTATTACTATTATTATACGTAGGATCGCACATAACGGGTTATAACTCGCCGCGGATGACGTCACCTCCACCGCCGACGTTTTGGTCGGTCGGTCGGTCGGTCACGTAACGGGATAGAAAACACGCGCGCGCACACATCATGGCACAACGGTATACCTATTTGGCGTTAAGATGGAGGGGAAGGCGTCCTCCTCGTTGATCTATTAAGACGTTTCCTCCCCTCCGTCACTAACCCTCCTCACCACCACCTTCTACGAGCATAACTCATAATATATATTATATAGGGTTTACCGCCCCTTCTCCCATACCTTGTGTTCGTTTTGTGTTTCTCATCCGTCGCCTCCTACTCAAATTCACACAAACTGCCACCGCCGCCACCGATGATCTCCCGACATTCCTAAGGGGGCGTACGCTGTAAGGGATGACGTGCAGGTGCACAGATCCCTCCCATCACATTTCCAATACCAACAAAAGCCTTTTAAGTATGTTCAGTACATTTATCAACAACTTTTGAATTTAATGGAAAAATTGATAACTTAAAAATGTCAAATATAATTTGATATTTTACTCATTGTAATCTAAAAAGTCACGATAAACACGAATAAGACGGGTATTGCATTGCGTAAAATCTTGTTAGTTTGCGGGACAATGATGGCACCAGCTCGAAGGAACGTAATGGATTTTGTTACAAATTGTATGTCAGACGTTTTGTCCAGGGTGAGGTCCATGAGTGCCGACTCATTGTTTCAGTCCAATAAGATCTACAAACTGTTGTAAACGGGTGAACAATTTTTATGTTATCGGAAAAGCGTGTGTTTAGGTTCAATAACACTCTGTATTGTTTTCAAATGGATTTTAAAAATTATTGTATTTACGGGGGCTTATAATCGTACCCACACAGGCTTATGAAACTGGTTTTCATACAACTATATACAAGCAGCATAGATCGCTGCTTTTCCCTCAACAGAATCATGTGTAAAGCTTCCCTCAGATAGCTGGTTGGTTGTGAATTTATATAATTAACGTAGTCTCTAAATTAGATAACAGTATAATATAATATAAATTATAAATTATAAACTTAGTATCTACTTTTTGTAAATTTAAAATTACTATGATAAAAAAATTTGTGTGCGTTTTTAAACGAATCACAGAGAACCCAAAATGTTTAATCCCTCAAATTATTATAACCATTTTTACCCTCAGTCCAAATATGATTTTTCTAATGAAAGGTTTTATCTACAATATAAATTAATATAATAATGAGAACTTTAAAACCACCGTGCAACCATTCAATTAAAATTATAATTTTTAATTGTAATATGATATTAAAACTATTGGATTGTTTTATCTATATAATAGTGAAAAGAACACGACTACCGTTTACTACTTATTAAATAATAACGCATTTAATTTATGCTATCTATAATTATTATACTATATATTTCTCAGAATTTAAAGTACATGGGCATAAAAAGCTATTATTATGTTGATTATTCTGTTTTATAATGATAAAAGTTTAAAATTGAAAGTTTAAAACCCATTTTACAGTATGTTTTACTTTAAACAATTTTGTTAATTTTTAGGCTTACCTAACAATAACAATAAGTTATTTACAAAAAAATGTATAACTATTATCGTCGTAAAAATTGAAATTTAAAGAACATTGTCAAAAATGAATCAGTATGAATGTTTACAAAACATTTTTAACTAGGTAACTTAGTAACTTTACTACATTCATAACTACTTTAAACCTAGTAACTTAAAGTTCACGATCGTACATTTTAAAAGCGTTCAGGTGGACAATTATTATGTATATACATTTATCGGTCCACGGATTTAATAATTGACATAATCAGACGTATGGTATATTGGTATATATTTACATATAGATAATATGGTCTAAACCTAACCTGACATTGAACGATCACCGACAATTTCCTCTTTCTCGATCGCTGGCCGGCTGGTATATCCCATATATTGTACGTCTGTCCAGTACCTATTAAACTGTTACGTCAGCTTAGATCCAGAACGATAAGACTATTTGGAACTTGGATGGCAGTTATTGAGCTAATATACCGATGTGGTGTGCGCCTTTTGTCTTTCAGATAATCCTTTCCTGGGCAAAAAGAACATTTCCCGCAGCACGCCAATATAACGGGGGTATTATTGAGACGGATAAGCAGTTTATTAAACTTTATAGATTGGCAGGTTTTACTAATTTCTCTGTAGAAAAACCGTGATGGGAATTGACGGCCGATTGTAAACAGACATGAGCTCCCGTATATATTCAAGAAAATCACGTCCCTCATTACTATAGGTGAATCTCTTATAGGTGAGTCATACCTATATTGTCTTTGAATCTTATGCGTTGGCTGAAGCTTACGCTTTCAGATACAATGAGACCCGCACCTGTTTTCTGGTGGATTTTTTTTTTCATTCTAAACTCTAAACATATTAAAATGTTTGCAGTTTAATAATTTTAGCGTTTAAAATATACGCACTATTGAAACTATCGTTTCGAATCGATGATTATTCATGAACGGTCTTATGAATAGCTTGTCTATTATTCTTTGCGTATCCTCCCTGAAACGAAACAAAGATCAAAATATGTACTCATACAAATAAAAATAATTATAATTAAGGCTTCTCAGAGCATACAGTCCCTGTGCCCTACCAAACATTAATTATTTTTATCGTCGAATAACGAAACATCAAATTTAGATAAACTACTATTATTATTATATAACATAATAATATAATACACGTCTGCTTCCGTTGTATCACGCTGGCGAGTTAACTTAATGCTAATGCTAATTAGCATTGGCTATCGAATAATCGACTTGCATTCAGTGTTTATCAATTTATACTGACCAAAAATTATTATTATATGTCTTTTGAATAAATCTCAAAATTCGTCAGAACACTGTACGTACTATAGAGTCGGCAAGTAAACTTGGGAATTAAAAAAAATATATAATATAATATAATCCCTCGTCAGTCGTCATCCACGCCCGCACAATCGCTCGTAAATATCAGTTAATTAATATTTCGCACCGAAACCGCAACGATTATATTTTTTATTATAAAGTATAATATAAGTATAACATTATATAATATAATAAGTACCTACCGACGTCTACAATATTATCATATACATATATTATATTATATTATTGTACGCATTTGTACGTCATTATAATACGCGTGTAGTAGAGTACTATTACTATTATTATTATTTTCTTCTCCTTACCTCCACGCCCGCGTTCTATTAGCAGTTATTACTATTATTATATATGGGTACCTGTTGGCGGCGATAGGTCGACGAACTCTTGTGCGCACACCACACACAATAACGGGACGCGCCGCCGCCGAACAATGACGATGACGATGATGACGATGATGATGAGAAACCCGCTAGTGTGCCGAGTCCCATTCCCCGCCCAGATCGAAAAAAAAATAATATTAATAATAATAATAATAATAATAATAATATCGTAACTGTACAACTCTACGCCGCCGCCGGCAAGGACGTTCGACGACTCCGTCGCTGCCGCAATCTTGTGTAAAAACCGCCGCCACCGCCGTGATGACCGCCCGCCTCGCCGTATTTGCACACGACATTATATTTTTTTTGTATTATTATACCGGTAGGTTGCTCGTGGGGGACCGCAGGTCGAATATAATATAATACTATTCATAATGATAATAAATAATAGATACTCGATGACATAAAAATATTGAAATAAAGTACCACTTACAAACAAATAAAAAAAATAAAAAAACCCCCCATTAATAACGGAAATTTCCCCTTGTCTTAAAAAATAAGAGATGGAGTAAATAATTACTCCAGTTAGAATAGAGCACACGAATTTAACCCACTCCTTCCTCATAACAAAAGAACCGGCCCCAACGTGCAAAGAAAACCCAACAAACATTCACATTACGACCAAATTCCCAAAATACACAACAACATGCACTTAACGAATGAAATATGGAAAAGATCTATTATTTTTTCCTTGATTCAAACTTAAGTCAAAAATTGTAAATAATGTTATTTTTTTGACTTATAACCTGTATCTAATCTATAAAAATAGGCTAAAAACGATAGCTGCTGCCGAAGCCTTAACAGATATTAAAAGTATATACTTACCTAATATAATATATTATATGGGGTACCGCATGTACCTGTAACATATTATATAGTACGATGCCAATCAAATAATATATATAATTATTACATTCGAATCGGTCGAAATTGAAAATCGCCATCACGCATTACTGATATCACGAAGATCTCTCGATAATTTTTAAACCTTCCATAATTCGAAACTTAATGTATATTATTATTATTGTGCGGAAGATTTTCTCGCGTACATGAGTGATGACCATGTACATATTATATAATATTAATATATTATATTATAGCATCGGCACGATCGTCTGCACAAGGCGTACCCGATCGTCCATCTGCGATTTATTATTGTGTTAATGCGGAAAACGTGCAGAAAGCTTTTCGTAATATACCTGCCGTATACGCACAGTCGTTGTACATTATCCGCCAGCAGTCACACAATATATTATACAGTCAATTATTGCGCCGCAGCAAAACGTTCGTGATGAGTCTTGAGATCACAATAAAGAAAAGAATGAACAAACGTATTTGAAAAAAAAAGAAAACAAACGGAAATTCATAAAACTAAATATTATATACTTCCGACTTTGCTTGACAATGTCCAATATTTATGTCTCCGGCGGGAAATCATGCGCGCCCGATGTATATTATAGGTGAAATAATATAGGTAATCATCGACGGGATCGCAGGTATTACAAAAACCATTTTAAACGACGACCGAATTCAAAAACTATAGAGACGACATAATAGTTTTAGTACATACCTGCAGTGCAATTTGCTTGCCAGGTTTGCGGAGTCCGATGTTTCAACGGATTATTCGTTTGACATTTTCCATTTTTTACCAAGCCATTTTACATATTAGATACAAAACCCAAAAGTATTTTATTGTTAGTACCTACTGATTAGACAAATTGATTTTACAACAAAGGCCCATTTATAATTCAATAAATATTTTTATCAATTATGGCTGAAAAAGTTCGGAATTGTCGTCATTACCTAGAAAATATTTTTAAATAAATAACTGCCTAAAAATAATAGGCATAATTTGATTTTTAAATCAATATCGTATTATACAGTCTCATATTTGATTAGAAATATCGTTAATGACTATAATAACGTTAGTTCTCTAATTTACGATTTTGCCAGAACACATATATATATTTACTGGGTTATCCATTTAACGCATAAGTCATTAATTTACGAATCTTGGTATTAACATTTTTTTCCCATAAATTTAAGTCATTAAAAAACTATTTTAACTATTTTAACTATTTTTTATCGTTATAATTTATTAAATTTGTTTCTTTCATTAATGACCACATGCGTTTTAAATTCCTTATTCCACGCAGTATAATATTTTTTGAAGTAGGTACTTCGTTGTATATAATTCAAATGTTGGACGAGTAGTTTGTGAGTTAAAGGTATTTAAAATTTGTATGATCAAAGTGGAGGTTACTGGGTACCCCGAAACATGTTCGTCCACTACACCTCTACACCACTCATATAAACTTTAACCCAGACAGCAATTTTTTGATTAATAATATTATTATAACATTGTAATAACGAATAATATTAGTATAACGTTATTGTAATACACTAATACCATTATAATATTGTCATTACAAAATGCTGTCTGGGTAAATACATTTAACTACTAAACTACTTATCCGTAATTTGATTTGTATAGATTGATATACTCCAAATAATATTCTGTTTTAGAATTTTTAAATTAAAAATATACGTAAGATACAAAAAACAATAACGATTAAAATTAGTAAAAATATAATTTTATTTCAAAAATATTGTTTTGTAATGACCTAAAATATAAATATTTTCAAAAACGATAGTGTTTTCTGAAATAATGAGTGTCCTTCATTAAATGGATCAACATAATACCGTATATATAATATATAGTCATATAGACTATATAGAGCATTAATATCTGTTCGATTTTCATCATGTTTGCCATTACACTGTTGCCTGTATATTCGAGTACCTACATTTGACTAGGAAAAAAACAATGATACGACTATCCCTGAACACGCCCTTGAACAGCAGGGGGGCTCTGTCTGAATAGAGCTCGCATGGATCCAGTTGCGTAAATTCAATTGTTTTTTTCAATACCCAAATACTCGTGTAGGCCTATTTGAATATTTTAGCATGTCACACTGTCACTTTTCCTTTATATGTTAACCCTATTATTTACATAATACACAATAATATACTAACCTCGCACACATATTTACGCCAAAAATAGTCAAATTTAAATTACAAGTCATATCCTTATAAAATAAAATAATATATTTGCTCATTAAATACTAATCTCTAAACAATAATAGTAATAAATAATAATCAAATTACACGAAATAACCAAACTAACATTGTTGTAATTTATTATTAGCAACATAATTTAGAATAGATTTAAACTATTAGTTGTAGTGTTTAGAATTTACAAGAACTGTTGGCAATTAACATGCTGATTATAATTATATTATAATATAATAATTATTTCTGAACGGCAATCACTATAATATGTTATATTATATTATATAACATAGGTACCAATGATTTTACATAGAATATAATATCAAATGTGTTATGTATAATTAATGGTATCACAGGTCGATTATGATAAATAGCAGTTTGTGAACACATGTCATATTATACTATGATTACAAATTAGTATCTGATTTGTAATCATATAGTATAATGTAATCTGATTACCAGATTATACATTACGCGTCAATGCGAGTGTTACACTGACTGAGAAAACGGTTGTATTAATGTAAGATAAACTATATTATGCGGTTTGATATAAGAATTTTAGGCATTAAAAAGTCGTTGACCTGATTATTATGTCTAGAATAATTTAATCAAATATCCCACCCAAAACACTTATATTATATAAATAAATATGCTGTATAGAGATATAAAATTCGTGGTTTTTTAATTAAAAAAGTTATTTTTATACTGCACAGTTTTGAACCACAAAAAGCCTGTTTTTTTTAATCAAAAAAAAATGTTATAAAAACGTATAAACCCCGTGGGTGGGAGTGGTCTGAAATCGCAAGCAATTCAATTTGTGGTGCCTTTTCCTCGTGATCATATTTTCTAGGCGGGTAAACTGGTGGCTGTGTATCGTTAAATATGATTAAACTGCAAAGCTTTCAATTGCCTCTTATGTTATATTGTAAAGTGCCCCTGCCAATCCATCGAGGACCTCTCAATATGTCAACATAATAGGCGTAGTCTATTTCTATATAATATTGTTACCTAAACATAATATAATAATTAATAGGGACTCACTACTCACAATGCACACAGCCACTCGGGCGCCAAAAAAGGTTTAACCTATATGACACGTGTTGTTGATTATAAAATGTGTGTTTAGGATATTTGATAGTCGAATAGTGTGAGTTGGTTGAACATTAAAGTGATTCTATTGTGATTTTCGGCAGTTCGTTATGTGGTTCAGGTTACTTAGCATCTCTGTATCTATACACAATTCTAAACAACGCCACCGCAGTAAACGATCTAATAATGGCACCAATATTTTTCTAAAAACACATAAACTCCGGGAAAAAATATATCCTAAAACCGATGAGCAAAAACGGAATCTAGATTCCGGAAAATGTGTTATCCGGTGATAGGCACCACTTAAATCTGAGTGTTTTATAACAATTATCGTTTCAATATTATGGTACAACATTTGGTCAATATTATGGTGCAATATAATATTGGTACAACCGATTTTATAGAATTTACACATTTTAACGCACGTAAAACATTACGGTAAAGTTGATGTTAAATCGTCATAGACAATAATAGTTATTACGATTTTCGGTTGGTATATATTTTTTGTGCATTTGCATTTCACATGTATATTTTTTCTTCGGGTTTATTCCGGTTTTTTTAATATTAATATGTAGGACGTAGGTAGGCCTGTAACAGTACGGATTAAACTGTGTATTTGGCCGCAATCGCAATATAATTAACGCCTGATAAAACTGCACAGCAACCAAACATACATGACCATAATATTATGATACTAACTGATCACGAGGTACGCCACTATTGTTACGAACTTGCAGATGAATTTTTTATATGATTGTTAAAAAATTTAAATTAAATGTGATTATCTAAGTTTGATTATATGTGTTAATAGGTAATTCACGAAAATTATTTGAGTTTTAAATTATTTAAAAATACCTATACAACTATTTTTAAATATAAATATTTTTGAACCTGTGATACTCGTATTATACTATAGGTGTATCGTCCATTTATGTCACCGTATAAAAACTTACACTCACTACCATTATATTATTAAAAATTGCGATACTCATTACGACCAACCAAATTTTTTACTTGGGTAATTAATTATACGTGAACGATCAACCCCGACCGTTTCACTGTGCTCTATGTGGCCGGAGCTCGACGTTTCTGTAAAGTATACGAACCATAATAATCAATAGGAACCGGCAAACATAATTGGGCGTAAGATCGTTTTAGAAATTTCATGAGATCCCTGCAATATCAAAATGTATTGTAAAAAACACAGGCGATAGCACGAGATAAATTGGTAACACAATTTTTTTTTTATTAAATGCTCTATGTTGTATAGTCGTTAATTTAGTTAATTACCTACATTCTTTTTGAGAAATTAGTCATCTAGTCAGAGACGCTTGGCTTGTCCGAACTTTATGAGACCATGAGGGTGCAGGACAGAATGTGCACACATTTAGTGCATAACTTTAAAATTGTTGTATAATGTACATACCTATATTATGTATATTAGGTATGTGCATTTTTATAGGTAGGTGTACGTATTTATATTTTTTATTTGAAATTTATTTTTACACTTATCGAGAACGGAATCGGTACCTGACAAAATTTACCACTGCCGTGTTACCTACAAACAACATACTACACTAACCATGTCATATAATAATATACAGTCTCGACCAATGAAAGCGGCGGCCGCAGTATTACCATGACATATTATTAGTTTATGAAAATAAATCAAACACTTCGGTCCGTAATTGATAATTAGACATTTTGTGCAGGGAAAGGCATATAGACTTCCTGGTTTCTGTACGTAATTTATGAGTGTTAAATTTAATAAAACCGATAATTAATGTTTATATTGCGATATAATGAAAATGACATAACTAAACCATTAAACACATCTAAACGTAATAAATACTGGTTATACGATATGTGGAATATCAAAGATGATTGAAAGAAACATTTACGATATATTAATTATAATTGAATCGTGTCAATTCAAATGATTTATTTTTTAGAATCCATATGGTTTGTTATATTAAACTCATCATAGGTTTATATTTTTCAACTTAATTTAAATATTTGTTTCTCTTTGAGCGTGTTCATTGTTGACAGGTTTTAAGAACTAATAACACATAACAATAATGCACAAAAATGTATTTAAATCAGTCAGTCTGACTAATAAAACTAACTATTATAAATTATAATTTTATAAATCTAATAATAAAATAATCAATTACTATAGATAATACTATATTATATAGTAATAACAATGAAGAAAAACGATAATTTAAAAGCTCATTGAGTTTTTTAAAAATAAAATTATCGGAACTTAAATAGTTAAATGTACCAATATTTAACAGTTAGATTATGAACACTAAGCTTACATCATATTATGTTTATATAATACGTGTTTGATTGTGATGATTAAATCATTATAATAGTTGACAATATGAATTGTTCATAAAATAAAACTATAATAATTTCTATTACATTTATTTTTCAAAATTCACCAAAATACTTTAAATTACTCTGAACACATAGTTAATAATATTTTTGAATAGCTATTATCTATACAGTATACAGTACAGAGTCTTTACAATTCATAATATAATATTATAATTTATGAACATCAAAAATAATATAAATGGGCGACATTGATAAAATTTCAATTATTTATATTACCTAATAATATTATATTGTCAATGTAGATATTAATTTCATTTATACGGCTGTGAGATACTGATAATTTTTAAACGAACAAAAAACATTATTTATAAACTAATGCTTAGTGAAAAGCCCGATAGCCAAGTTGTTGCTTAGTTGATATATTTTTTTATATTTTATCTTCGGATTTATAATATTAATATTTTTTTGCGATTAGTATCGTTCATCTTTTTTTATTTAATAGATATACGTACAATAGCACATCTGTATTACCCGAGGAATGCGTACCTACTGCAATTTCGTAATATAAAACGAAAAAAAATCACTTTAAAATGTCGGTGATTTTTTTATCAACTAAAAATGCATATTTCACATTATGGTGCTCATCGTTTCAGAATAGAAGATTTAATTAATTTCTAGTCAATAAAGGAATATATTATTAAAACTCGATATTACGAAATACTGTAATAGGAGTACAATGCTGCAATATCTCGTTCAAATATTTATTATTTTTTTTAAATACCTAATATTATTATGTTGATATCGATAACCACGGCAAACCATCACTTCACGCCAACACTGAATATCTGTCTTTTTACGTTCGGTGAAACGACGCGATACGAATAATAATTAGGTTAGCTATTCCGTAAAGGTTTCCGAATTTTCACACCACGGCATTAAGTTGTACGTGTACAAATAAAACTTACGAAAGAAGACTACGGAGAAAATGAAAAAAAATCCATATCCAAATTGAATTCTAGTTAGGGACGGTTTCTTTGGACTAGTTGTCCTAAATAATAATTTCCAAGCGGTACACAATATTATAATATATATTATACAAACTTACGTCACAAATTTACTCGTAAACGCGAGGAAGAAAATTTTCAGTCGTTGGCCGTTTCTCTAAAACAACCACAATTCAAGCTTTGGGTCCATTAAACAAATTAAATAAATATTTAATACTACCAGCTCAATACACATTCGTACGATAGAAGACAACGAAGAAAATGGAAAAACCTCGTATTCAAATTGACTTCTTGTTTGGGGTGGCGTCTCTGGACTAGTTATCCTAAATAATAATTTCCACGTGGTACACAATTAAATATTCATACAAACACACGTCACAGATTTCCTCGTAAATGCGAGGGAGAAAATGTTCAGTCGTTCGCGCTTTTCATAAACAACCATAATTATTCGAGCTTTGAGTTCATTAAACATATTTAATAAATATTAAATATTACCATCTCAATACACATTCTCTATAAGTGCTAGTGTATTAGAGTATTAGATTTACTAGGTACTTAGGTTTTAACAAAAAAAAATTACCGAAGGCCTAAAAGCTGTTAATCAATTCAAATCTATCAGTGGGTTGCCGAATTCCCGAAATCGGAATAATAATTACACTTATTAGCAGCCGATACGATCAATCAACAAAATATTGTTCGTATATTTGGTTATAACTAAAAATACGTTGTTACGTTTTCTGCTTGAGTATATCACACACATCGATTGGTCGAGAAATACAACATGATGAAAACAAAACATTATATAGGTTAGGTTAGGTTATAATGAATTGTTGAAAACATAATAATATTAATAACTGGCCAACCAAATTTTCGGCGACACTGGAACCGACGTCCACCAATGTAATATTTATTTTTTCGTTTTCGTTTCGTATTCAGTACAGTTTTGTGCGATTCTCGTGTGTCCGTATATGCTGCGACGGCGGTGACCTCGACGGCGGCATAATATTATATTATATACACGTCCTATAACCGGCTAAAGCGAAACGTTGGGCAAAATAAAAATACAGTTCACCGTTTTGGCGGCGGCGGTGGAGGTGGCCAGTTCGACGTCGAACAAAAGCAATTCTTACAATAGATAATAATGTATTAATGTAATATATCGTGGCGAGAAAAAGGAAAAAAAATTGTTATTTTAAAACAAACCACGAGAAACAAAAAAATGTGATCTTTGGCGGTCGGGTGTAGCCGATGCACCGGTGTCTATAAATCAGTGAGTGGGTGATTAATCGTCCGTTTCGTTCGCGAACGACGACGATGCTGAGCGGCCGAGCTCGTTTTGGCCAAAACATCTTGTCGAAATCCTCGTGCTCGTTCGTGCATTTTCCCCGGGGTCGGTTAGTGATGGCTGTCGATACCGCTATTTTGTCGAAAACTATTATTTCAACAAACATATAACTACCTGCAAAAGTTTGGGTAAATGATAACAAACTTTATAAGTATTATTCGTCTTGTTTATACAAACACGTAGGAGTTTACGTCTGAAATTTGTCGTATACTATTCATAGGTTGATGAGTCGCAGACATTTCCATCGTGATAGCTGGTTTAAGAACGGCATGTAAAAATGTACAATGATTATTTATTATATATAATTAAATAGTATATAATTTAATACATGTACATTTTGATGAATACATTTGTCAAGAATAGATCATAATTTTTAAATGAAAATATTATTTTTACTAATTTTAAAATATTAGGTATATAATATATCGCACCATAATAATTGTTATATGATTAATTTTTACCCATTTCAAAACATTAATATATGAATAGGTGCATTTATTAGTTTAGTTTTTTTATTTTTTATTTGATGGCCAATAATTGCAGACTACCAATTTATTTGACGACAAATTTACCAAACGACCAATTGACTGTAACCCAGAATATTATATTATCGTGTTCAGATTTCAATCATTCGGGTGTTAAGTGTAAAATTGAAAGGAAAATGAATTTCCCCGAATAAAAGTAATGGATATGTGGTATTTTCTCCGTATTCAAAATAATATATTCTTCAATTCAATATCCAAAAAGGGCAAATATATTATATAATATTACAATAATAATATAATATTCAGTACTGTAGGACTTCCAAGCGTCAAATGATGATACCCATATAGCAATTTGTATTCAAGCCTTTTATTCATGCCAACGGGGGACGAGAACATCGATATACTATTATCATTATCATCATCATGATCATCATCGCTACAAATGTTTGACGTGTTCCTTTTTATTGGGATTTCAATCAGCAAAACTGTTGCAAAAGTTAACGTCAATTAAACATATTTCATGCAACCCGTACAAGCGAGAAAAATAAATTGCGTTTTTTTTTTTTTACATACATTTACGTGTATATAGGTACATGTACGTAATATAATATGAACGTGTATAATATACGATGCTGGAAACCGCAAAATCACTAACCTGCGCGCGGCGATTGCGTCGTTGCAGCGACCGTATAATAACACACACACACACACACACACACACACACACACACACACAAGTGGGACGAATAAATAAAATACACAATATATAGACACTGCTACTGCTGCTGCTGTTGTTACACTATACCGCTATACAATTTACAATATTATCGGTACCTACTGCTATACGCACATTCGATTAAATATGGAATACAATATATTGTCATAATATATATATATTATATTACAAACCTATACAGCCTGATTCACCAAGGATGCTCATTTTTCGTTTAATAACGAACTCATTCAAATTTTGAATTTTGATATTTTACGTGGGTATATATTTACACTAGAACCATATTTTTAGATTCTTAGATTTTTACACCATATTATAAGCAGTGGCCTGTGAGGCAATACTGACTTCAAATGAGAATCACCTTTTCCCTATAAATCTCTGAGTACATTACGTATCAAATCAAAATTTGAACGAATCGTTTTCGAGTTATTTAACTTTGTGTACTAAGAATAATAGGTCCACGATATAATAGTTTTGTAAAACCGTTTTTAAGGATCATAATCCTTTCTAAATATATTTTGATATCTCGGATATCTACTATACTTGTTCGAATTTTGATTTAGATATTACAGATGCATACAAATATTTCAAATCATTGTCTGCATATTAATAATATAATATAGTAAAAAAGTTTGAAACTCATTTGATGAAAGGAAGTTTGTTCAGGCACAAGTGTATAAAACCTAAGTATTTGAAAATATTAAACATTATACCTACACTATCTGGACTCTGGAAGATTTGTGAAATTGAATCATCTTCCGCTTATAATATAATATTATATACATGTGTGTGCGTGTGTGTTATTCTAGACGACGAAATTGCATACCATGTGCGTGCGTAATGTTATTAATATTCATCTTGTACGCGCATATTATATTGACAACAGTTTTTCAACCGTGTACATCGTATGCTGTACGTCGACCGAAAAAATTCCAACAGGGTTTTGTGCAAAAACGTTTTTCATTTTCAAAAAACATAAATTTCGACTGTCCAAAATTGGATTTTTAACGGCACGCCCCTGCAATCATATCCTGTACGCGACGAGCTGCTATATCGCGCTTGATGTATCTTTGTCAGCTTCGTCGAAATCGGCAGTAAAAATAAAATATTCTGGATAGGTCCTATGCAAGCACCCGTAAAACTGGAACCCGACGACGACGAGAGGCTGTGTCGCGAATAATACACCCGCCAGTCACACCCCGCTAAACCTGCTGGCAACAATGCCGCGAACGAGTTTTTAAAAAAATTAAATCGTGCCCGGGCGATGATAATATATTATTATTATTATATATTCGACTACCAAATAAGAAGGATTGCCGCCGAGACTCCGGACTGTGTAATAAAACATTCCCTATATACCTACCTACTAGATTTCGTGAATATTACTGTCCATAGGACATTGGACAATATTCGTACGTACGCGCTACGTGGTGTATATATTATAATATTATATATTATACGACGAGTGGCAGACTACTCGCGACCGCTCCTCAATTTTTTCCGCAATTATTATTGCAACCGCCGCCGCCACCGTTACACGGCTAATTTAATACGTTCGTATATAATATTATTTTAATTTATATATTATATTATTATTATTGTGTTGAATAACGCTGCACAGTTGACGTTGTTTTACTGACATTATAATGCATTACGCATATATACAGAGCGCCCGTACAAAGTTTAGAAACTTTTCCGAAAATCCTACGCGCGGTGTACACTCCGTATACACATATCTAAACGGTATTACTATGTTGTGTGATTTTCATGAGACAGCATTGCAACGGCTGTAATCAGAAAACGTTTCTCAATTTAACTTGCACCCTGTAAAGTACACTACAGTATATGGTTGGTACTTATAACTTACCGCGTACGGTTGTGAACATTTTATCGTATTTTTTAACGGCCTCGTAATATTACTATAGTTAAACTATAGGAAACGCGATTAATTTAATTATACATAGGAATAATCGATTATTCAACAGTATATATCCCTCCTGTAGGTGCATTTCTACACGTCCATATTTTTAAATTAAAAACTTAAATATTTTAAAAGTTCAATGATGGGTTGTTTATATATAATTATAGATATCCCGTGCGTGTGTGTGCATGTGTATGCGAATATAGCTATTAAAATGCGATTTATATTTACTTAACGTCTTAACGGTTAACTTGTTGTGCACTTCCTTTTAATTTATTGTCACCATACGTATACACGGACAAGCTGCAGTAGACAAGCACACAACATACACGTCTCATCTATTCTCTTTATAATGAGGACGACAGTCGTGTCAGCGGTACACGCGGTCGTCGCGTCATCGTCTCCGGTCACATTTTAAACGAAACTTTACAACGACAGATCAATACGACGATACGGTTATATTACTTATATTGCAATATTGTATTATACAGTTGTCTCTTGTCGCCACGACGCGTATAAATTCCGCGAGTACAAGACAAGTTGGACGGGACAAATGAGAAACCGACAAAAACAAGACGACGACGCTGATCAGTGTTCGATCGTGTGTGATCGTATATTAATATGTTATTATTAAAATTCTTCAAGTTACAGAAAACATGTACAGATCCGAAATACCGTAAACAGTTCCTCTAAAAGTACCTACGTGGAAAACTACGAACATTTATGTCTGCAGACCCTGTCGATGTCAGAGCTAATATTTTGTCGTATATTAAACATATTATATTGATTTATTTAACAATAAAATGTTGAAATCAGATTTATTACAAGTACGCGAATTGCTCATAGAAAATAACCGTATTTAAAGCAGTAATTCTGTTTCTATTTGTAACTGTAAAGGGTATTATTAATGATATAACATTAATATAATATTTTCAATAAATTCCAATTACAGTTTTTTTTTCATATTTGTATATGATATCCGTACATTATCAGAAATTTAAATATAACAATAATAATAATAATAACTCTAAAAAAAAAGAAATAGGTATCAATATCATACATTATAATATCTAAATTTATAAAAGAAAAAACAAGGTGAAATAAAAACAAGATAGTCGTTAAGCTTTTAGTAATTTGTTATGTATTACTTAATTAAAACATTTCCCATAAAAATATTTAATGATTAACAAAAACAATCAATATTTCTTATAGAGATACCTGCGGACATTAAAATATTGAATGGAGAATTGCGCATATAATTTGTACCTAGCTTAATGTTTTGTGTAGGATAAATTAAAAGATCGGCAGTTTATTGGATTTATTTAAAATTTTATATTTTGCAGTAATTATAATAAATACAGTCCGAATTCAATGTTTATATGATTTTCTATTATAATTGTATAGCTGAAAACGTAGAATAATTCTACTCTTCAGTGCATTTATTATAATTATTATTATTATGCATATACATCCCAACGTTTTGTTTTAAATAAAATCAACTCTAAATTCCAATATACAAATTGGTCATTTTTTTTCTACTGCAATATATACCTATACAGCACCACTCATCAGTATATTGTACTACATACCTAGGTACTTACGATTTATTGGCCCTCAATATTTATTTAACAAGTTTGTTTTTGTGATAAATTATAATCATATTATAATATAAGTAAACAGATATGAGATTCTCGTTATTTATTTTTCGTACATCAAATGCTGCACAGTTTTCTGTATCAAATGCTGGGTTTCATTGCTCGTCAGGGGGAGGTAGGTAGAATAATAATTAAAAAACGTTTCACTATACTATATTTTAGTTTCATAAAAAAAATGCAAATGTATGCACAATGTTAAATACGTTAGGGTTTTCATTCATATTCTCAACTCAAACACGATAGCAGTTAATTAATTTGAATAAATAATTTGATTTTTAAAATCGTATTATATATAAACAGATTGTGTTATACCGTTTATCGAGATCCCAACACGTCATATACGTAGGTATAATATCGGCATACAATATCTACACGGTTTAAAGTTTAAGTCCAAAGTTAATTTACATTATAAATTATTGATAACAGTTCTTTTATTTGTTCGTTGTTTACGAGTTTATGATGACAAGATGAATAAAACAAATAGGTACGCCGCTTTCCTCCCCCTCACGTCAAATACCTCTTTCTCAACGCGAGCGGTACGTACGCACGTACACGCTTCTGCTGAACGTTTCAATCGAAGCGATCGACAGTGGTTGCGGTAACGTCTCCCCGGGCTCTCTACCCCTAATCTGGCTATCTATATTATAATGACCTTTATTATTGGCCCGTATTTATTCGTCACGGGCGAGTTAGCCTAAAAGCAAGATGCTGACATCAATCCCCTGCAGCGATGACCCGCGATTTCACGGTACCCGCGATCCCCGGGGGGTATATATTTTACAATAATATATTATCATATTATTATACTATACTATAATCATCTGCTCGAAATATTTGTGTACAGCGTATACAAGCGTTGTTGTATAAGTTAAGTCTGTGGCCCGAATGTTTGGTACGCACTAAAATCTATAATATTACGTGTATTATACCGAAACACGCATGCGTCTATGAGTTGTCTATTGACTCTATGCCCTTCAAAAAAACTAAATTACACCCGCTTAAATGGTTTTTAAATTTAAACTAACCTTTGATTATCCTTTATTCGCATTAAGTATTTAAAAACAATTATCATAGCTATAACACAAATTAATTTGTAACCGAATTTTATGTATACAAATACAAATATTTCATCTCTAAGCAGGTGTGTTGATAACATTTTTTTTTTGTTTATTTACCTGATTTTATATTTAAGGAAAATTTTAAACTGATTACGTTCTAGGCATGATCAAATTTATTCACACGGTATGAATATGAGAACCGTGTCTTATATATATGACAAATTATTTATTGGGGGTACATTAAAAGTCTATTAAAATTGATAATACGCTTTTCCTACCAAACCACCTCCATCGCTTTTGACCCTCTAGTAAATTGCAGAAAAATTAAAAAATGCTTTCAGTATTCTGCTAAGTATACACCTATATAACTATATTACTATTGAGAATGTAATTTGTACGAAGGTTGCTGCAAAAGTCTTAAACGTTATGTATACGATCCACGGCATCAGCATACCAATATAACTTATGAGAGGGATCCTATATATAGTTAAAGCCTTCCCAATACAACAAATTATCAGACCCTTCCCCCGACAAGCAAAATCCTGTGTATACGCCACTGCAGGGCCGTATACCCATCATTACGTACATATACAATCGGGTATATATTGTACGGTCGTGGTCGTAATGCACATTCGGATGTATTGTAATACGACTGTATATTATAAATTATCATATATACCTACCTACAGACAGAGGTAAACCGACACTCGAAATATCAGGACAGCAATGGGCGCCCGGCTGCGGAACGGGACGTCGCGCAGCAGGTGTGCGCATTATACACAGTACTATGGTACACGTTTAGTACGTATTATTATTATTATCATCATCATCATCACGGTCCTGTGTATTATTATTATTACTATTATACACATTGAATAGTGCCGCGACGAGGCAACCCGACACCCAGGCGTCGACGGCCGCCGCCGCGGCATCAACGGGACGACGTCGCGTCGTCGTCGTCGTCGTCGTCTCCTGCCGGTGGTGACGAGTGTAACATTATTATATTCGGAATTCGTGCGTGATGCACTCGAAAACATAACGGGTCTCACGATTTTTTTTTTCCCTCTCCCCTCGTCGTCTTTGCGTTATTTTTTCACCCCACAACGTGTGCACTCCACCCCCGTACATCTGTGACCACCACCCGCCCGGGCCAGTGTTTACCTGCAGGTTTTTGTGATCGTGTGTACAGGTGAAACGCGTGCAAAGGTTTATTTTTTTTTCCCGAAGAGAGTACCGTTTCTCAGTGTGTTATACATATTATACGCGCTCGTATATACCTATGTAGACAGTTTCGTACCCCGCCCTCCTACCTAGGCCTAACTGCTGCTGCTGCTGCTGCTGCTGCCCGTCACCGCGCCGCAAACCAACCCCCGCCGCGAACCAGCCCCCGCATCGCACAGGTGTTTTTCCGACGAGATTCGTTCGCAACACGTCTCGCGGCATTCGTTCGTCTTCCCCGCATTATAATACCATCGGAAGGTATATTGTATTATGTATACGCGCGTTTCCTACTATTATTATAGGTCGTTGTTCGAATAGAAAACGGATCAAAGCCACGCGATAATTTTCGCACGTTTGTCGTGTTACGTTTTTTACTTTTTGTAAATTCGTCTCGTCGACGTCGACATTGATTTTCGTTCTCCGAAACGAGTAGGTGTGCTCAAGCGAGTGGGTACTTCGGGCCGATATCGTTTACGTGCGTCGTATAGACGTGTGTATCGGAAGGTTTTTAAAACATCTTCGTCGTTCAGCGGTGGTGGCTCGATGATAAAAAGAAACCCGACGGCGGTGATATTATTGTTGTTATATGTTATACTATTTCTCAGATATTACTTCCGCGCGGAAGTCGTACTATTCGGATTCGAAGTAGGTAGGTATTGGAAAATAACACGCGTTTTCCCGTCGTGTGTTGTGAGTGTGTGTGTATATATATATATAAATGTTGCGAATTCAATTTATATAATAATAATATATATAAATGGCAACTATATAGATCCGGTAAGAGGGGAAAAAAATATTAAAAAAACGTGTGCTGTCGGTTTCCGAGAATAAAACGCAATTATCTCCGAAAAAACAAAATTCACTCGTCACAGATTTTCTCCGAAAATAAAGTTATATATAGCGTGCTGGGTGTATTTAATAACAATATTATACTCGGCTGGTTCGTTATCGCGACGTCTTGTATAGACGCAAGGAGGACCAATCATGATTTTGTGGAATTATATTTGGTCGACGCAAGTCGCAACACACACGGTACGTCTTCGATTACAGGGTCGATCCGTTAGAAGGCGGGTAGCATTTACGACCGTTGATGTCTTATACGACGGGGGTAGGTGGGCAACGCGATGTGGGGTGGGGTGGGGTGGGTGTGCGCGTGTGTCGAAGCTCACACGCGCGTGTGTATAGGTGTACGGGTGTGGATCGAGGGGTGTTTGTGTTTACGGCCACAGCATGAACGCGGTGACGACGACGGCAACACGGTCGGTCGACTGCAACGCGGGTGACAAAGACGTCGACGCGAAATTTAAATTTTTTTCAGTTATCTGTCACGCGCGCATACAATAACAATAACAACAACAATATGTCGTTATGATACTCGCATTTGGGTACGGTGTATAATAACGTATACACTCACACACACAACACGAGCGCGCAGGGCGGCATCGACGACGCGCGAAATGCGACCGACGCCGCCGCCGCCGCCAGCCGTAGCCTAGGCGGCGGCGGCGATGCGCGCGCGCGCGCTCGCGCGACGCCTCTGCTGCTGTCGTGCGCTCGACTCGACGCCGCCTCGCCCTCACTCACTCATCCCCTTTGCCGCGCACCCACCTCTCACTCACTCGCACTCGTTTGATGTCGCTCGCGTCGTATACGTACCGTATTTATATACACTTTTTTTCCTCGCTCCTCTCGCTCGCACAACACTCTCTTTCCTATTCTTTCCGAGCGTGCACACACACACACACACACACACACACACACACACACATTACAACACATACAGTTTTTTTATTTATTTATTTTAATATTCTCTCTCTTCCGCGAGTCACTCCTCGCCGCACTTATTCGCGCACCGCACACGATCGCCGCTTTCTCTCTCTCACTCTTTCCTTATCGCGAATATACGAATATATATATATATATATATTATATACACTTAGCCTGAGTTCGCGTGTGTGTGTAATATTCTTTCGTATTCTCACCAAAACCCTCCCCTACCCCCTCCCACCCATCTTACGGTATACACACAAACACACACGCAGTTCTCCACCGACTGTGTACCGTCGGTGAATGGCTATTACGCCGCCCACCGACGCCGCCGCCGCCGACCGCGCTGCCGCCCGCCACTGCCGCCGCCGCAGACTACGTCAGTACTCAGTCACTGTACTCGGCGGTTAGTTAGTGAGCGAGTGCCGTCCGACGTATTGGTTCTGTGTGTTGCGTGCCGTACGTGCATTGCCGCCGTCCAAAAACGTATCGTTTTCGCGTGTGCGTAATATACTCGACTTTTTCGATATACGCACGTATCATAATATTATCATCGCCACCGCGTATTAACCTTTTTTTACGATATTATTGCAATCGAGAATATTTATTTATTTTTGCACATGAAATATTATATATTATATTTTTCATTATTTTTGCAATATATTATAAATTTATAATATATAAATCTAGGTATATAAATCGTTACCGTATATTATAGAGCACACGCTTGTACCACTGTAGTAATATTGTACCGCACGCTCGTCGCCGTTTCGCGTCGTCCCGTCGTAACCTTTCGCCGTCATTCGCACGTCCCGGACGGATTCGCCGCAGTACCATATTAATATTATTATTATGCAGTTGGCGCCGCCGTGCGCACGATAACACCGACAGATAACGGCGGAAACCCGTCTGGTATATAGTGTCGTCCGGTCGTAGGGTAGCGATTTACGCAACGGTGCAATAAATAGTAGCATTGATTATAAATAGTATTTATAATCAATGATAGTAGTAATATTTACAGTAATATAATAACTACCGACGGCGATCATCGCTGTCGCTGGACGACGCGGGAAAAGGACGATACGCGTGAGGATTGTCGGACGATGACCACCACCGCTGACAACACCGACGAAGACGATTGCCGACTGGCGCACCACCACCGGCAGTGACTCGTCTCCTGGACGGTATACCACCAGCGCATATAGCGATATCGCTTACGACAGACCGTGTACATCACTATCATCGTCATCATCGTTATCGGTAAAAACCGCACGCGGTTCAGATGTCGGCTGGCGCCACCGGTTCGTAGGCGATGTCAAACGACACGTGATCGACAGTCGCAATCGACCGCGACAACCACAGTCATTGTCAACGACGGCATAATAAATGTCTTCGTCGTCGCCCATATCGTCTTCGTCGCCATCGCCGTCGCCGTACTACCACCATCAACAGCAGCAACAGCAACAGCAACATCAACAGCAACAGCAACAACAGCAATATAACAATCACCATCAGCAGCAGCTCCAACACCACCTGCAGCAACAACACCTGCACGCGGGAGGCTCGTCGGCGGCAGCCAACGCGGCCGTCAACAGCATTCTGCTATCGCCGTCGGCAGGTGCCGGCGTGACGTCCGTCGGACTGTCGCCATCGCAGGGCGTCGGCGGCGGCGTCGTTGGAGACATGCAGCAGCAGCAGCAGCAGCAACAGGCCTCGACGGTAGCGAGTGCGGTAGCGGCCACGACCACTTCGCTGTTGCAACAGTGCTGTTCGCCGCCACCATCGTCGGGATCGTCGTCCAGCGTTGTGTTGAGAAAAGGTATATGCACCGACTAAGTACTGTAATTTGATACATTCGATACGAGTTGTATACATTGTATTTTAGTAGTAATATTGTAATACGTTAGGCGCATTACGGGCACGTATTATTATTATTTGTTGTCGTCGTCTGCGTCATCGTGCGAAGTATGAAATCGTAAGCATTTAAGTCGTCGTTGTCGTCGTCGCGGCCAGCTGTTATAATATTTAATTATAATAATATATACGGAGCTCCCGAGTCGGCGGCAGCCGTTCGTGAAACGCGCGCGTAATCGATCTTTCCGCAAAAGCGAGATCCCCGCCACCCCTGCACCTCAATCACAACATCGCCGCCTTTGTAACGACATTGTTACAATGTGGCTTTATTATATTATATTCTACATGGTTGTGTATAGATACGAGAAAATCATCGAATCGTGCTCCCAATAATGTAGGCGTACGCTTAGCTCAATATATTATATTATATATTATCATATCGAGTAACGCAGTTTGGGGATTACCGATTAGCGTAGCGTAAAGTACGGGGAACGTGCACAGTATTGAGTTTGGTTTTCTGCAACACCTGCCGCCCCGTAAAAGTAATAATACTATAATAGCGTTATTTCAGTATTGCTGTGCGTAGAGTGCAGGTTGTGTCGAGAAACTCTCTCTCTTATTCGATACCATTATATATTATATTATATTATTATCTTGTTCGTGTTATATATATATATATATATATTAATAAAGAGATGGCGCGCGGAAAGAGAGGCGGCGGCGGTAGTGGCGGAGGAGAATGTCCGCGAATGCTCGCCACGTCCGTTGCGTAACGGCCGTCGTCGTAACAGGCGAAAGTTTCTCCACGCGCGTTTTATATCCGGTCGCCGCCGCCGCAACAGCACGAAATCTTTCTCTGCGAGCCCGAACGAGCCACTACACCGTATCTGTACGAAAATCGAATATATTTTCCTGCAAAAATCTTACAGCGTCGAAATGCATTCCAGAAAAAAAAAATAATATAAATTCGGTTTAAGTCTACACACGGACAAGCGCATTCGCTGCATCACAATAATATTAATGATAAAGTTTGCGGATCAAATTGTAACGCAAGATCTTGTGATAATTTTTCGCGAATTTTTCAAAATTGAATCTACACATTGTCGCATATAATATATAATCCCGCAACAACGGTTGTGATACTAAAAAACTCCTGCACGTTCCGTGTACGATTTCCCCTTCCACGATGAAATAATATCATTATTGCGTATTTGTGTATTAGGTATATATTATTATAAATATTTTTATTGTAACAAGGCAGTTATCGTATAATGAACTTATTATTATTAATATTATCACATATTATTATTATGTTTATGTGTAACGTCGAGTCGTGTGGTTTTTTTCTCTTTCGTTTTCGCGTTTCCTTTGCCCCGTCGTCGTCGGTACTCGGCGGCGCCCGCTGCGGTTTGCGCACGTTATAGTATAATATAATAATATAATAATATTATAAGTGTATTTACGCGGAGAAAGTCTTGTCGTCGTCGACGCCGCCGCTTGCGTAATTCCGTCACCAGAAAATGTGTTTGGAAAAAAAAAACAAATCGTATACTGTTCGCGTTCTCCGCAGCAGCAATCGCGAATGGCTATAACCGGCCGCGTATTTTCTATATAATATTATTGCGATTATTATATGCAAAACGACTTGTATTGCGCGGGCGCGCTCCGCAAAATAAAAACCCAACAACAAATTACGTATACCATTGATTATAAATTGCACGTTGTATATTCTATATACCTAATACCAATTATAACACTGCATGGGCGTAACTAGGATTTAGTAGTCGACTTTTGGAAAATCAGGGTTCAAAATAAGCCATAGAGTTTTAAAAGGTCACCCACTCGTCATTAAAAAATGATTCTCAAAAAAACAATAAAATAATTACAGCATGATATTTTTTATTCTTCAGTGAGCACGTTCAATATTTTATAATTGTATATAATGTCTCTACATCCAAGAAGCCAATATGCTTTTAAAATACCATCGTCATTAATCTTATCCTCTCTCTATGTTTATATAGTATTTACAGCTAGATCTTTAAATCCTATTTTGTAATATGAATGGTCGACCTTATAACGTACGTTTTAATTCTCCTCATACGAGGAATAGCTGAACCAATTATATATTTTATATTACGGTTGTTTATCCAAAACCTAAAATAACCAATTATACGTCAGAAAAATTGATATGATATGTACTACTTATACGTTATATAATCATCAATAATATTGTTATATACACATTGAACACACGACAAAGTTTTTTTTGCAATGTATCATTAAATTACGTAAAAAGTCCTCACAGTGATGACGATAATAATACTGTATACGAACAATGCGAATTCACTAAACGGTGTTACCCAAGTTTCGTGAGAAATGTTGAGGGCAATTCAGTCGAATTTTTGAATCACCACGAGACCCGCGGGGAGTTGACGCTAAGTCAACATAATATTGTTAATTGTGTTGTTGTTATTATTATTATAGCAGCGGGGCGCGCACAACCTGAAAACGACCGACTCCTCAGTGTAAAATTCGATATGATTGGACTTAAATAATGTACGACGACGACGACAATAATAAACGATAATTTTATACGGGATAACAGTGTTTGCTGGTTTCGCCGTTTCGCGCGTATAACCAACGAATTTTTCGGACGCCGCCGCCGCCGCCGCCACCGTATAATATTACGATGATGTGATAATTATTACGACGCCGACGCGGCGTTGTATTATTATTAACCACCTTGGAACGGTGGCGGTGACGAGTGCGGGGGGGGGGGGATCGCGGTTAAGCCGGAACGATTTCCACGAGCTTTTCGTCGTTCATCCGACTGTGGTCCATAACTGTAGCAGTGTCTTGTAAAATATCATCGAAAATTTAAATAAAACGCACAATAGGTGTACAATCGGAGAATCATGAATACATTTCACAAACAACGGTGGCAATCTTGTGCATATTATTATTTTAATATATTATATTATACGACATACGTGCACACGGAACGCGTGTGCGTATTAAAAGAAAAAATATAATAATAATAATAATAATAATAATAGTAATGTGCATGAGTATATAGGTATTATATTATTATATTATACGACAGCAGTGGACAAAGTCGTCGTCGTCATTGTTGCTGCGGCCTGTACGTTTTATTACCATCACATAATATAATATTATATACAGTTAGGCGCGTATGTTATATCGAAAACGCCTAACCCTAATATGTACAGGGTAGGACAGATGAGATTATTGCGCTGAAAGGGTTAATATAATATGAACCCGAAGTCGTCTTTTCGTTTACAGCCCTTCGCCACCCCCTTCTACCTCCCGGCTGTTTTGGTTTCCCGCGGTCGTGCCAGACGATCATAACCGCGGTAGACGCGTGCAGATCACTACCTGCACGCCGTCACGCGTTCTCCACCCAACACAAAGTATGTCGCGCAGGACATCTTTCGAGAGGCATTTATTGTACCGCGTTATCGGTTATATAGTTTTACGGTCGGTTTTACGACACCGGCAACGGTTTCCGGCTCAGTGTACTATATTGTTATAATATGTCTAAATAGTTGTGCGCAAGGTAAGGGCGTGTGTGACGATGTCGCGCGCACGCGCCTCTCAATATTGTTATTATGTGCGAACGAAAAATAATATATATCATGTGATTGTCGGCCGTAGGTGTTGTATATTATTGTAAAACTTACGTAATAATATATTGTAGTACAATAAAGTCCAAAGGTTGACCACCTTATATAGGTAGCTATTATTTAGTTAATGAAAAAAAAATTGTCTCGCGTTACAACAATAAATTTAACTCGTAAAGTTAAAGTTATAACAAGGAGAACATTAATATTAACCAAACTTGGTTAAAATGAGTTTATTAATTTTTTTTATGTCCATTTTGGTCACACGTATAGGTATACATAGTGATAGCTGTGCAACTTTTATTTTATTTTGAAATAGGTAATAACTAAATATTATATTAAAAACAAATCCTACTATTCCTTTGTGGTTTAATCAATTACAGTTTAGTAGCACATTTTTAGTGTGGACTAAAATATTTAATGAAGAAAAATATATTTTGGAAAAAGTTGTAACATGTTTTATATGGTTACAATATGTTTGCAGTGGGGGCGAGGTACAAAATAATAATAATAATCGTTCAAATATAAATAAAATATATAAAAAGGAATGCGTCCGCGTTCTTCGGGGTCGAATCAGAGGAGCTTCGCTTCCCCTAACCCCAGGGCAGGGAAAATTAATTGTTTTTCGCCGTGTACAACCACGGTCACCACACCGCCACGGCACGGCACATTTTCTCTATATTCGTATATGTACCTATAAATTATATAATATTACGTGAGTCGTATTTACATGATAAAATATAGACGACACGAATGCACACACACTCACACACACACACACACACGAACGGTCGACGTGAACCGTAAAATTAAAAAATATTGTTTCCGGTGCAATATCAATCAAAGTGCATTATTATTGTGGCGGCGGCGGCACTGTAATGTGAAAAACATAAAAACCTCGTTTCGCATAACATATTAAAACATATATTATAATAATGTGTAATATCTCGATAATATTTATTTAGGTATAGGTGAAATTCATAATATTTTCATTTATAATTACAATTTAACTCATTCCGTATTATTAATACTGTAGATATATACCTAGGTTATACAATATTACGTGCACGCTTTAAATGCTTTTCCGTGTGCTCGATATTTTTCTACGTCGAGGCATGTTCTTTGATGTTCTATAATATCATCCCTGGACGATTGAATATTATTATCCGCAGTTTCGTTCATACGCAATATATATTAGAATTCATATTACATGAAAGATGTTATCTAACATACAATATTTGAGCGGAAACCTAAAGCTATATGTGTTATTTGCACACGTCATGCTACTACAGTATGCTACTATTATACAGTATACATGTATAATATAAACGCGTGGGTTGTGTCCAACTTGTTCCACCCGCATGTGTAGTACGGTTGTCTCCGTATTTCAAGTGCGTGGCTTGGTATATTTACGTTCAGCAATTCTCATTTAGCTTCGTTAGTGTTTTAATATTAGAGTAAATTTACCTATTTCGGAACTTAAAGGTCATAAAATATGATGTAGTTTATTGAAGTATATTGTTCCAATATTTTAATTTTGGAGCAAGTAATATGGGTGTGAAAAATATTACAAATAAAAAATGCTCATCTATCGCTTCATAATTAAAATATTGAAATAATACACTTTCAACAACCGACAGAATATTTTCTTAGGTACATTTTAAGTTTGATGATGGTAAATTCACTCCTAACTATTAACACTATCAAAGCTAAATGAGAACTGCTAAACGTAAATTTGCCATGTTACGTGGTAAGACTTGCAAGACCGGAGGCAACACAAAATGCGGGTGATGAGATGTCCTCTTAATTAACTATTTGTGTGGCTATCAATTCCTGGGTTCCTGACAGAGCATGTGTGAATAGGGCTTTGCGTGTTACACGGTCGCGTAATTTGCATTACAATTTTTGAACGTTTGTTGTTTTTGGCGTCGCCAGTAAAGGTGATAAACGTCTTTTGATGTTTTCAATTTAATCAACAGCCACATTTTGATGCAGTGAAATTTCGTACCTACCTACTACGAATATTATATAACGTAATAATAATAAATAATAATAATATACTAACAAGTGCAAGCAGATCGATTAAGCTCTAATCAATTTTATAGATATTTCTTTTTTCCTCGCAAATCTATCGCTGTCGTGGTATCATTACCTACCAAGCCCAAAGTCCAAAATCAAACAATTCATTTTCCTCTTACAAGTCTCTCTTGAATAATACATTATTTATTGATAAGTTATCTTATAGAGTCAATCTCGAAAGGAATCCGTGACAAATTCGTATTCTGTTTAATATTTTTTTAGAATTTTAATCCTATGCGCGTATCTCAGTCCTATACACGTTGATACCAGGGTCGGATCCAGGGAAGCACTGCCCCTCCCCTCCAGAAATATTATTTCTCCAATTTTTTTTATAATAGGTACTACAGATCCTGATATTACTATATTCTAATGATAGATATGTATGATATAATAAAATAATATATAAAATATATTATACATATATATGTGTACCAGACCGTAAAAAATCCTAGATACGCTACTGCTATAGACTGTGAATCCTATATTGTACGATATAAAAAAATTTAAATTAAGAATTAAATGTAGGTATATTTTAATAGTATTTATGTTGACAAAAATTGACCACCACAGATCTTTGTCCCTGGTTGATACACACTGCAAATATGACCATTTTAATGTCTCCACATAACTAATGTAGTATACACCTAGTTGTTATGGTCAAATTTGACCATTTGACGATACTAGTATATATTATTATACAATGTCATATTGGTAATAGATTCAAGTATTCAACTATCAAAATGGCTGCGTGTACATTGGATTTTACGCCACTAGCACAAAAGCTGCATAAATGCACAATAAGACTATATAATATTATATTGTAATGTGTACGACAGACGCAAATTATCGAACACTGTTAATCGTCCGTCCGTATTTAGTGCATTTCTGGTGAACATTCATTATTATTCTAATATTTTGTTTGTTTATTATTATTATTTTCGTCGTCGGTGCACACAATATTATAGTCGTTAACGGATTTAGTATTTCCATCTCGTGTAACCCCTCCCCCCGAACGGTACTTGGCGACGATAGAGTGCATGTGATTTAATAATTTTATTGTTGTACGATACGTAAAAAAAAATAATATATTTCGTACGACGCCCGCAAATCGCGAATCGTGCGGAAAATCCGCGCGCGCCGCGTCCGCTACGACCCGGCGAAACGATAAAATTGTTGTACATAATTATTACATTATTATGCTCCGCGCGCGTAACGGTATGTACACGATCGGCGGCGGTCAGCTGTTTACTCCCCGCGCCCCTTCGTCCGAGTACACCCGTAACCGTTACCGTTCGGCGGCGGCGGCGGCGCGCGACGACAAAATGTACCGTTATAATATTATTATTATTATTTATACGCACACACAGTATAATATTATATTATTTATTAAATTGATAATATACTCCGTTATTGTGTTCATACATTAATCTGTACCTGTACATCGCCATTTTATCACTGGTCGGTGGTACCTGTTAAAATTCAACCGGAGTGGGTATACATGTATAATAATAACGATAACGAAAATGCATTTAAACACGTTGTTCAGAAGATCTATTATACTTTACAATCGCCATAATAATCTCGAATGTTCGCTGCCAGTCTCTACCTCCCCCGAAATCGAAAACATTTTTCTCACCTGGCAAGTTTTTAACAATCGTCAAATGACGAACGAGACGGAGGAAATCGAAAAATAAAAACTAAAAAAATACATTTTTATCGACAGCTCTTTCCCGCCAAATTTACCTGGCTTATACATTTTACAGCAATGACACGGTGTAATCTAAATTTGAAAATAGCTATATCGTGTTATAAATTGTAGTTCATATAAGTATATGACTTAAATAGTCATGACACGTTAAAATAAAATACCTACTAAGGTCAATTTCAGCTTTTGAAGATAACCGCGAGTGGTAAAATATATACATTAAAATATATAAAATATATACATCTAGCTTAACTTTTCACAGTCCAAATGAACTTTCCGTTTGTTATGTCATAGGTTATAGGTAATATCGAAAATTCCTGATGATGTTAAATTTCATGTTCAAATTATTTAGTAGATTTAGTACTTTGGAGAAAATTTGGCGAAAAAGGACTGTCGATATTAACGTAGGTGCATCATACGCGAGTTTTGTATTTTGCCAGTCACACGGCCAAACACGACAGTATGTGGTGTATTTGCGTCACTTCATACTTGCGTTATGTGATCTGCACGTGAATGCAACAAAATATACAGCGGCGGCTCTCAAAAGCAAAATATAACAATTGGAATACACCGTACAAGACCGTCCCGAGTCACGTTGCGGGCGGGCGAGCCGCGAAAGGTCTGAAAGGTCGCACTGATATAATACTTCGCGAATGCATTACCTATTATTGCATTAGCGGGGCACAGTGCGCACGATAATAAATAATAATAATATAATATTGTCGTGTCTGATAATTTCGCGACACGGTCATCGGCGGCGGCGTGCGTAGTATTACAATAATATATTTTGTGGCCGCAATGTACGCGACGACGGAGCAAATTAAATCATATAATATTATACTGAAAACTGAACGCGATAAAGGGCGCATAAGGAGAATAGGGGCTGCGAACACTGTCTTCCAACTTATACTGTCAAATTCTTTTCTGGAAACCGATCAATAACAATAATATTATGTTATATTGGAAACACGGGAAATTGTTAAATTATAATAATTTACTTAAACATACTGTGGTGCATGGTTATCGGTATAATATTTAGGTATTAAAATTAAAAATTAAATTAATTTGCATATTTTCAAAGATATTACCGCTTGCATGGTTCACGATAAAATAATCATCCTGTATTATTATTATTATTATTATTATTATTAAAGTAGGTACTATAATAGTAGTATGTGTCTAAAGAAAATCACGTTTTTCTGCTTTCAATATCCCAACTCAGCGTCAATTTCTGTAGGGTGGTAGAGGGCATTTCGCACCTATACCAACTACATACGTATAATTTACGTTATTTTTATTGTACATCAATATTATATTATTTAATGCTATACAATTACGTTATTTTATTATTTCTGCCTCGTTTTTCTTGGGTATTTTCCAAAGTGCTATCGAGAAAAGTTTTGTGCTGTAGAAAATAAATTGTTTGTTTGTTGATACTTAAGATCGTAACTGTAGAAAAATGTTATCATTATATATTATATAGCCATAAAGGCACTGAGTTGGTAATAATAAGAATAAACACAATATGACTTCTTTCAACTATAAATAATTAAATTAATTAAAAAAAACTTCAAAAGTTTTGATCAAACATTTAGTTATTTGATATTAATTTGTATTATATTAAACCAAGTATTTTAAAGTATTTTATTTTTATTTTTAAATTATTAGGTATGTCTACTTATATAGGATGAACATTTTCTACATTTAAATCCTCTTAGGTACATGGTTAAAAAAAAATTGTGATTTATTTTGGATCTAGTTGTGGAGTGTGTAAATGGAGAGAGTAAATGGCGAAAAGAGGTGAGGTGAATAGTGGACTATTATTGAAAATGTGGACTGAAACCGGCCTTCTCACAAGAACCATGGGTGTATTTAAATATATATATAACAGATTAAAATTGCAAACAATTTTCTGAAGGGCTTGCCTAACCTAACCTGTCGATGCGGCGTAGACAAAAATTCTTAGAATATACCTAGGTTCATCGTATTAACTACGGTATAGGTAGCTGAGCGGTTAAACGAATTTATTTGTGGACTTTTGACAAGCGAACCTAAAAACAACTTGGGGTCTTACAACTATTAGTTTTTCCGGTTATTATGCAATGCGGAGATTCAGGGAATTCAAAAAGGTTCAACATTTATAGTCTATGTATTATCGATTGGAAATGTAGTGTAGTTTCGAGATATTTTAGCGTAGTATCGGCATAATATTTAGTATAATATCAGATTTTTCAGTATCGTTTTCGTGAAATTAGAGAAAAACGTTTAAAAAATAAATCTCTACAAAGTGTACGACTCATTAAACACCGCCAATTTCATACATTATTTGTATTTTTGATTACGGGTATAACACGTCTTGTGTATAGCGGGTAGAAAATTATTATTTTTAAACGTAACCACCGCGGCTGTCTATTCAAATGTCTATTGGCTTAGCATCACAGTCAGTGGTTAGTGGCGTAACCAGTATTTCAATATCACTCATTTTAAAAATTGCGAATTAGTATCTCTAGGTAAACTAACAAACAAAAATACATTTTAAACATTTGCATAAAAAACAGTTCATATTATAATTTGTTATTGAAATTGAATTATTATTTTTTAATGAATTGCGTTTCATAAATTGTCATACAAACTTTACCACTTTAAACTTTACTTTAGCCCACACTTATTTTACCAATATTAGTTATATATTATATTAATGAGGTTATGTATACATAGTACATGAAACGATTATTCCATTAATAATTAGTTGGGAATATTATTAATGTAAATTAATGTACAAAAATCTAAACCTTGTGAACTTATCGCACACTGTAGAGCATAAATAAACACAATCTGTATAATATTGGTTAACAGAGTATAATATTATACATAATAACAATATATAGTGTGTAACACTATAGCTCTATTTATTTTAGCCAAGGCACTTGAAAACCAATGGTATAATGTATTAGTTTAATATTATTTTATAGGAAATAGTAAAGAAATTTAAAAAAAAAGATTAAAGGCAGGAATATAAAAATAGTTTCTTTTATTGTCAGCCATCGGTTGAACATTTAATACCCATGGTTAAAATAAACTATAACAAACATAATATAGTGGTATGCGTTAAAATTATTTATTTTTTATAGATACACTATATTAAGATTCTATAGAAGCCTGTGTACAATTTTTAAATTATTTTTGTACATGTACAATCTTGTTGAAACAAAATTCTCATATTTGATTATGTCAGATTAAGGTTCACATAATATTGAGGAAAAAAGCTGCGATTCAGCTGACCTCCCACCGCCATATTCCCAAGCCCACCGGCCACCATGCCTGTCTTATATTTTTATTAGTGATATATATTTGTATTGATCAATTAACTGTGTCAACATACTCAATGTTTTTACAATGTTACATCAAAAATATTACAAATAATACAATAGAGAAATATTTTCTTTAGTAAGTGGTCGTGGTCTTCTAGAAATATATCTTGGGGTGGACGTGGTTTTAATCTAATTTTGTCGTGAAAGCTTTTTAATTTATTTGTTATTCATGTTGATATGTATAGGGTAATCCCGTGTCGTTGTGAAATGTTTATGTCACGTGATCCGTGCTATTCTCGAGAATTTATATTGGAGAGATTGTAATTTTTTAATTTTTGTTTGGGATGGACCATCCTATACTGGACAGTGAGCATACTTGGCATACTTGAGGTCCTTGTTTATTTTTTAGTTAATGTGATATAGTTTTATTAATTATTACCATTTATATGCACTGAACAACTGTAACAAATTTCTGTTTTTCTTGACCGGGCTCACAAGTCACAAAGGCCGATGGTCGATATCGCTGACCCTGCAGCTATTATATACATCACTGTTGGTTATCTGTTGTATTGATTGTTTATCCTTTATCGTGCGCATACAGATAGTACATACATAGTATAAAACGTCGACGATTTTATTGTGTAAATAGTTTTCGGAATTTCAGGACGGCGGGACGTCAATAATGGAGATGTGAAAATACTAAACATAATAAAAAATATATTATCCTTTCTTTTCGTAATAAAGTGGTGTGAGAATCTGAGTCAGCCTCACTTGCTTCATCCGACAAATGATAATTATACGCATAGTCGTCGTCTTCGTGGTAGCCGCATCCACCCAGCGCTTTTTTTTCTCGTTTTACCGTTGCGCTTTCACTTTACTCCCCGCTCAAACCGTAAACGCCATTCACTCGCGCTCTCCCTCGCCGACGTTACCACGTCAATGTACCCCCCTCTTACCAACACATTACACATTAAACCTTATTTCGTACAATATTTAAAGGAGTCGGGGTGGGTAAGTATGCGTGTGTAGGCAAGTATATAATATTATATAGTATGTGTTTGTGTGTATGTGTGTGCACGCGTAACGACCGCCGAGTAAAAAGTTGCACACTGCTAATATAATATTATATATAAATACCTGGGGATTACATAACACAATTTTGTTATTATTATTATTATTATTATCATTAAATGTATTTTTTTCTTAATAATAAAAGACAAAACCCGCTGCCGAATCGACGGCGGGTGGTATATTATTATGTATATACTATTTATGGAGTTAATAGTAAATAGATATAGCCAAGTATGCGCATCCATATAAATATATAAGTGTAAGTGCACATAAATATATACACGCAGTCAGTACCTATATTATATGCTAACGGTTTTTTCTTCTTGGTACCGTTTTAGAAAGTAGGTAGTCGTCGACGAGACTTTTTTAATTTTATTTTTTAATTGCATCGATATGCGCCTTGTACGACTGTGGCGTTTTTGTTACAATATTTCGCCTATTGTTGTCGCCGTATCCGATAGTGTGTGCGTGTGTGTGTGTAGTATACATGGTTACGTACTATATATACTCTCAAGGGCTATGGTTGTGAGTTTGTGACTTATCAGGTTATCACACGCATAAGCCCACAAAAAATGTACAATATCTCGTGTTTTCAGTGTAGTATATCATCAACGGACAGAGAAACTAAGAGAAAGAACTATTCAGAAACAGTTGTTATGATAAAAGTAAATTTTGCATAGTACCGTGTATAGAATATTATACGAAATAGGATCTTCAAAAATAAATTAAATTTTGTTTTTCTTTCCATCGTATACTTAGCATAATATTATAATTAAATCGTATCGATTTGATATAACATAGGTATCAATATGTCACAAATATAAACATTAGTGCCATAGTTGATTTAATTGAAGATACGTCTTACATCAGCCATTGGCCGTTCCTATAGTCTAAACCGTTGTAGGTTGTATGTGAGTTGTGAGTAGGTAGGTTTCACCGTTTTTTTCAGCAATTTTCATTTTACCCGCGATAAGTACATTAACACCGATCGATTGTCCTTGGTGGCTGTCCGCCCCCCCCCCCCCCCCCAACACACACACACTCATTTATCCGACTTAGGTCGTCACCCCGGAAAACCTTAGTATCCACCCACAGCTCCTCTATATATACATAATAACATTGTATATTATGCGTCATAAGGTTTGATAGTCTGATAGGTCGACCTCAACTCGATTAATGTGTTGTTTTCTAAAATATCAAATGATCAGACAAAAAAAAATGCTTTTTAAATTGCATATTTTAAGATGGTAAAATTCAAACAAAAAAGCATTATTAAACGAACAATAATGTATCAAGTCAATATGAAATCATTTATTTTTCCGTTATGTGCAGTGCATAATCTGAAATCGCGAAGAATAAAAAATAAGATAAGCTTGCCTTTCTATAAAGCTGCAGTGGACCGAATTGTAGATACAAAATGAATACACCTACAGGTAATAGGTATTTTATGCTGTCGCAGTATTTCCGGGTTTTTTTTTTTTTTTATTGCGACGATTATACGATTAGGAGGGACGATGACGATTCCCGCGAATCCGCTATAATATCCGGTTTCCGGGTGATCGACTTTATAATATTATATTGTAGTGCCCGAGGGGTGAGGCGTAGTCGTGCGGCGCGGGCATACGTCGAATCTATTTAACGTTATGTTCCTCGGTCATCCAAGTTCCCCGTCCAAAGTGTATGTATTTGTATGTTTACGATGTGTCGATGTAATACGAAATAATAATAAAAACAATTTAAGAAAAAAAAAAAAACCTATCGATAACGTAACGGTTTTGAACACGAATGTAATGCACCTCTATATAATTATGCATCGTTATTATACATCGTACTCGTACACTGCGGCAGCGACGACGGAGAATGAGAAAAAAAATAGCGAATAATAATTATATACATGGAAATATTATGTATCGTACATTATGTATATATACAAACACTGCGTTAAGTACAGTAATATTATGTACGATCGAGTCGCGAGTGTAGAACGCTGTAAAATCCTTTGAACAGCGAACCAAGTTTGATCGTTTGGGTAGGTATTAATAATCTTATAATGCATTACATAAGTTTCTTCTCAAGTCGCCGTGCCTCGCGTTTCGAATGGACATATTTTATTACTCGTACACACGTCGTAATTCGACGACGACGTAAATAATAATTACGCTCTCGTTTTATTCCGCGAAATGCACCAGTGCGGTACTGCGGTGGATTTCCGCGATTCACTTCTCGTATATTACTCCGTGACAATAATAATTATTATTGAATACAAACCGCCAAAACAATAATAAGACAATTGGTGGGCGGAGGATCGATGCTACGAATTGTATAAGACTTTCGTAGTTTCGTTCGTGTCGTCAAGAACTCGGCAAAGGTGTCGTTTTTCGAACGAGAAAGATAATATTGCGTTCGGTACACGTCTAATAATTAAATCATTCAGTGTATAATATAATATGATATTATATTTGAGTACTGCTGTTTTCCGAATACTAGTTCTGTTCGGTGCCAGTACATTTTTCTAAAAACATTAAAAGCATCTACTGGAACTGGAATATTTTTATTATTAAGTATTAATATTAATATTTGGTAAAACCTTTATCTGATCGTTTTTTAGATAGAATTATAGAAGATCAATATCTTTCAATAAACCAAAAAGTAGTTTAATCAGGACATTTTATTTGTGGAGCTTTTTTGTTGCCTGCAGACTGCAGTGAACCGTTCTGATGTCAAATGTGATATATTACTCTTCGTACTGTCTAGTTATGTCAGATAAACAGTATGTGTTTCTCTTGAAATGTATAGGATAAATTACATTACTTCGTCTCTTTGGGTTTTCACTAGACATTTGTTTTTACTTACGAGATCTTTTTTAAGGTGACACGATTTAAATGAAACACAAATCTGTTTCTTGGGGGCACTATCGTCTACCGGTGACGATTGTATTATACCCATGAGTCGCGCGTTTCAACAAATAAATATGTATACTAATTATTGTGATACGATGCAAGTGGTGCACGCTAATTCCCGTGCCGGGCCAACAATTATACGATATAATTGCGTCCCGATAACAATTTGTGTCTATTAAATTATGTTTTTATTTTATAATATTGTTTATTAGATATTGGTGGTCGCGTATCTCTCAGTCTATTACAATAATAGTAATATAAAGTTATCATAATCAAACTCTGAAGCATTAGTGCATTACTTTTAATGAATCGTATACTATATAGTGTGTATACTTTCAGTTAGCGCTATACATTTATATATTTATACACCAACACTATACTAAACATCAATTTACAATCATCCGATCGTACTTATCATTCACATTTTTTATTTCATACATCTACTCAAAATTATTACCACTTCGGTCTTAGGAGTCCAAAAAAATGAAAAAAATTGTATCTTTCTTTGTGTTGCCCGTATATATTATTAAAATAAAATAAAATAATATCTTGGTGCAAAATTTAAATATCATAAAACTTTAACCGATTTAAAGTTCAGTCTTATATTTCTATTGGACAGTCCTAACCTAACCTAACGTATAAATAAAATATTTGAATGGAAAATAATGTTTTTACATGGGGATGGAATTGGTATACATTTCGCTATTTATGTTTTTAAATGAATTTACGACGTTTATATACATTTTTTTTTTTGTAGAAGTTTCAAATGCTTTTTTTAAATCCTAACTATATAAAATGTATTTTTTATTTATATGGAAATTAAAAATAAATATGTATAATTATTTTTCCGACAGGTATATTTTTAATACTTGAATCGTATAACCATTAAGAAATACGTTTTAAAGTTATATGTAGGTATGACATCAAATTATTTTTTTGTAGTTTAATGATATTCATTAATTTTATTTTTAAAAAAGTTTCTTGTTTAATAAATATGCAAACTATTTTTATTTCTCACTTTTCGTGATTTTATTTTTAACGCACACTTTTGCTAATTGGGTAAATTGTGCATATTGAACGTACCTACGTTTATTATAAAAATAAAAAAAATTAAAACGTCTCAATACGATGAAATACTTGACCGATTTTTGCACGTCATGCAATCGACATACAAACGAATCTCTCATAGTCTCATGTACTTGGCGTTTGCCTAACATTCAATTTGACTGGCTATTTTTAAAACAAATATTTAACAGTACCTATAAGAATATTTATGGGGGTCTATACTCTGTATAAAACATTGTATATTGATATAATAGGTCAATCACAAAAAAATGATTACATTTTTATGTATAAGGAGTGATTGGCCATTATTTCAGAATTTAAACAAAAGTGTATTTACTATTTACTTAAAAGAAAAAAATTGAATGGAGGAGTAGTATACCGAAACGGGTTTTTCTTTCGGCTCAAAAGCGTTGAAATATATTTACCGCATGACCGGGGTACGGGATGATTATAATTAAAAAAAAGTTATTTGTATAGGAGGTACACACATAAAAAAGTAAAGACCTATCGGCCATCGAGACCTTCTACCACAACACTATATAATATAACGACGAATAAGGTTTTGTTTAGGTTTATTTTTTCACAGGGTGAATGATTTACCCGTCCACGCGATTCTCAGGGTTAGGCACGTTTAACCTCGGTTCTGGTTAAATCTGAATCAAAATCTGTGTGTGTCTATTATAAATGTGTAAAATCAAACACGCGCACTGCAGCTATTAACCACCCCCCAACCGGGATTTTTTCAGGGGTCTTTTAATTTTATATTTAATTATAACATGCATGAGCGACTTGACACACTCTCCATTATAGTCATCAATATTCATATTAATAATATCAAGTATGAAATAGAACCAATGACAGCATATTTTGTAGAAATATGAATCAAATAGTTATATATATATAGTAGGGCGGAGTCACCAGCTATGGCCACTTTAACTATTTGTACCCACAAATTAAATGTGAACACATTACCAGTTAAAAGCTATAAGCAATGGCCATTTAAGAACCTATAGATTAAGACTTGCTTGTTGTAGGATCACAGTTATAGATTGTTTAGAACAATATTAGGTTCAAAAAAAATTTTGGAAATAAAAGTATCAGTTTGCCCTTTTTATGACCACCAATAGTTATTACAAGATCAAATGAAATAATTTATTAAACATATCTTAAATTTTTATACACAAACTTAATGCAATGGAAATTAAAAAGAAGTTGAACATACTAATTGTATTTAGGTAACTAAAAATACCTCAATAAACAAAAAAATTATAATTATAATTTAGGAACACACTTTGGTCGATACATAATTTCTTTTATAAAGTTAATTTTGCAAGTATTAAATATTACATCATTTTGAATAATAACAAAATTTTTTGCATAAATATCGGCGTTGGGGAGTGTCTGAACACCCAAAACACCCCCTGGCTACGCCACTGCTGCCAGCCATAATAGTTTGTCATCAGGGATATAAATTATGATGTTAATGCATTGTAATATTAGCTTATCGCGACCATGTCTGATGCGTAGGATACCGATTTAATATTGTTATATACCTACGACGGATACGACACAATAATATTATATCATACACTACACCGTCAACGCGCGCGGATATGCGGCTTATCAAACGGATAAACGGTTCGAATGCTATAATATTTTCTATCATCATAGACATATTATTATTATGATTATCGGAATAGTCTTTCGCACGCCCACCCCGTGATCGCCGCCGCTGCAGGATTTATCGCGTGTTCGCACAAATTGTACCTATAACACATAAATTATGCATGTATATAACGTTATTATTATTGTGTTGTGCTGCATAACGTACATTATATTATATTAAGTATTATCATAATGTAATATTATATAAATACGTATACCATATAATATTATTTTTGACGTCCATGGCCGGACGCGGGTAATATTACATTTATACATTATACGTGTATACGACAGGCCGCGCGGGCGTTTTCGAACGGTCATTTTTTTTTTATTCCGCGCAGCACACGCACAGCCGATGTCTGATAACAATATTATAGATACTACGATGAAAGGTGATTTTTCCAACTCTAGACACGCATTTTTGGAAAAAAAAATAACGTTTTTATACAATGCGAAGTACCTAGGTATATATATAAAATATAAATCCTTCAATATTTTACCACACGGTATATAGATGTGTTTAGGTTTTCAATGCTTCAAGTTTCAACCCGTATCAGAACCAAACCATTAGTGGATCGAATAAGTTTTAAGTTTAATACCAGTAGAGTGGCCCAAGGGATAAAATACAGTAAAGTATATAACTATAGTGTCACGAGTACCTACCGCATAACACCATTATAATTTTCTTTCAAAAACGCATAATTGACCAAGAAGACGAGTGCCTTACGTAAAAAAAAAAATCATCACCCTGTACATTATATTTACTACCTATATAATAATATTATTTGAGACACCACCACTCGTCATCGCCGTCGTAGTTATTTGGAGTGCACTTCCAACGACAGGCCGTCACTATACTCGCGTATGTACATATGATTATTATAATGCACAGTTGTGTGTTGTGTGGCAGCAGCTTTATAGCACTACAACGGTGTGCTTTGTGTGTTGGCGCGCGACGACGGTCGAGTGACACACGTCGGTCGGTTGCCGATTGAAAATAATAATAAAAAAAAACAATATTATTTTAGCGCACGGACACGAGTTTTACGCGGGCGACGGGTTTTCTTTTCGCTCGGTTCTATTATTATTTTCGTATGTACCTATAATAATGTCGTTATTATTATTGCGTATACAACCCGACACGCCAATTAATGAACGATTCGCGGCGAGCACCGAATACGCCGAAAACTTCCATGTCGATAATAATAATAATAATAATATGTATTTTCGTACCGCTGCAGTTCGGCAGCCATCGTCGTCGCGGCCGTTCACAAATCACAACTGCCATCGCCAGCTAACATGTATTAACTATTATTAAATCAACAATAGATATTATATATATATTATTCAACTACAGTATTACAGAATATTATAATATTGTAATATAATAGTATAGGTATCGATGATAATATTATGTGCAGTACGTGTACGACACTAAATACTAACAAAGTGCAGTACGACGGGAGATTTGAAACCGGAATGATTAAAATCTGCGAAACACGCACCACGCGACCGTCGCGCGTCGTACAAACCGTACTGTGTGATTTTTTGGGGGCGCCGTTTCGTGATCGGATTCGTATGTTTAGTCTTAGAGTGCCTAGTGGGCACTTTATACATGAATGTCTATGGCACGGCAATATCATCTATGATATGATATGATATACTATAATAAATTAATCTTGGCCTTATAAAATATGTATTTGGTAAAGAGTGGGGCTTACACTTACTATCAATCATTGAACTATGGGGCACGAGAACCTATATGGGAACGTCGAACGTGTATTTAGATCAGGTCCTGATAGTATATATTTATACACCAACACTATACCAAACATAAATTTACAATCATCCGATCGTACTTATACTTATATGGCTACGACGGCTACGTGCCTTTATACTTTGAGGGGGGCGAATGGGCGAGTGATGTGGGCATATGGCAATCGTCTCCCCCCACCATTCGTTTCTCAAGAGTTTTGACAACTTTCAACTTTGATTTTATTTATTATTATAGACCAAAGTTATTTCTTTGATCTCCAACACTATGTTCTGCATAAAACAAATAATAAAATATTGCTTATTTAAGAAAAGTTTTTTTTGTATACGCTGTGGAAAATGGTTTTAGCTGTTTTACAAAAGACTGTGTGTGTTTTACAAGTTCGTGTTCAGTTAACATTGTTCCTGGAAGTAATAAGGTATTAAAGTTTTACGTGGAACCTTTCTATAACTAGTACCTATCTAAGTTTCCCGGGAGTTTTAAAAAAGTTGTGAAGAACGTAAAACGAAATTAAAACCAGTGAAACGATGCAAGCACATATTTTTTCAACAATATATTGACCATTTTATTTTTTACACATTATACGGTGCTAACTTGTTCCACACCGTTTTGGGCGATAGTTAGTGATTCACTGAATTTTTTTTGATTTCATTGTCGGACGCCAGTTGTTTAACATTTTATACTTATTAAATTGATATTTCACGTATGCTGTTTTTAGTTTGTTTGATGTATTTTGTAGACTACAATAAATTATACTAGATTTGAGAGATTCAACCCATTCCCATCGGATTTTCATTGTGCTGATGATGAGGTGCATATATTACTATACATACCGTTTATACGATTACGTGATAAAATTAAAATAATGTACGACGAACGATGACGGAATTACAATTTATAGCACAATAATATAATTATTATAATATTATAATATTGATAAATGCTGCATATTATCGATAACTGTTGTGGGCCCGGGATCATTGCCGATTTTTCTCTGGTTTTGTGATTGTCGACGGACGGTTGTAAAGTTTCTTTTCTCTTTCTCCCACGGGAAAACTGTATTATTACAGAGATTGTAATTATTATAGAAATTATTCACAAAGCTATAAAAAAACCTATTCGATCACCGCCGCCGCCGCGCATTATATAACTCGCGCGCACAACAATGTACCTATGTACACGACGATTCTAATCGCTCGCGCAGTCTTTATTCATTAGAAAAATAATAATAATAATAATACGGGCGGCGCAGAATTATGTAAGCTGCGGAACTCGGACCGCCGGGCACACGGGCATTATTGCATTGCATTTCGCGGTAAGCCGGTAACGATATACCTAAATATAATTTATATAACAATATTATACGTACATTAAAATCATATTATAATATGCCTCGTTACAGCCCGCCTTTCCGTTAAGTCACCGCCTCCCCCGCTATAATACATATTATGTGCTGTACAGTTACGCAGTGCATTAAACTAGTGTTTTGTACGCTGTTTAGTGTACAGGGTGTATTACAATGTTTAACACGACACAATATAATTTTACCGAAACCCATAAAAATTTTTATTCTTCAATTTAACTCCCCGAAAAAGCTTGTTTTTGATGACGAACGTCGACGGCCAGTATACAGACAAATGATTCATATTTTAATATATTATCATGTATGACATGTACGTACGACATGTAGCACATTATATACACACGCATGTGCATATTACTATTATAATAATCGTGTAATTATCGATATTATTTATTAGGAATTTTCGCCTCACTAAATAATAATGGTAACGATAACGACGATGTGTTTGACGTGGTGTACACGCACACACTTACACGTCCGTCGTCCACGCAGTAGAAAGTGAAGTTTAATAATAACTACGTACGTTTAACCGCAATTATATAATAAAATCGAGCGCGCGCAAACTCCATCCGGTTGTATACGCGTACCGCGGCGGCGGCGGGTCGACGGGCACGGAGTTTTCCTCTCTCCGCCTACCACTATCATTCTCTCTCTCGCTCACTCACTCACTCTCTATCGCTTCGCACATCGTATTTCGCGCGAGATAGCGGTTTCACAGAACTGCAACGACCGAGTGCCGGCGGTTTCCCGTTATATAAATTATATATTATTATTATTATTATTATATTGTAATGCCGCGGCGTTTTATTTCCCGTTGGTTTCTTTCGGCCGGCTCGCTAGACGTCCGGGGAAAAAATGTGTTTGCTGTAATTTTGAGTGTGCGAAAAAAACCCAACGCTTGCCCGCGCGCGCGCATTTTACGCGGTTCGCGAACACACCTCTTCGTGTTACACATTACATATTTATTTACTCCCGCGTGCGTTATTTATCAATTTATCATGTTGTTACACGCCGATGTTCTGGTGTGTGCGACGTGAACGAAACGAAAAAAAAATTCGTATCGGCGGCGGCATAGGTGCAGCACCATCAGCGGCGGCCTGTGCATGTGTGGTGTATGTGCGTGTACGAATAATGGGTATGGATATACCCACACACACATAGCGATCGGGTGCGATATATATATATATATAATATATATTATATTATATGTATTATAATAGTGTTGCGCGGCGGCGGTTTCGTCGTCGTCGGCCGCGCGGAAACACTATCGCGCGCGCGACCGCCGCCGGCTACGAAAAGTCATTGGCCTCTCGCTCGCGCAAATACACACACACGCACGTTGCACACACACACACACACACACGCCGCACGCACACACACACACACACACACACTCGACTGTGCATTGTGCCGCGCCGAAAACAGCCGCCGCGATGTGCCGTTCCACTACCACCACCACTTCTACTAGTGTACTACTACTACTACTACTACTACTACTACTACTACTACTACTACTACAACACTACTACTACTGAACTCCCGTCTACTACGCTACAACGATGATGATGGGTGGGTGGTTGGTAGTGTTTTTTGCGCAACAAAAACCGCTGCCGCAGTTTTATTATTATTATTATTATTATTTTAACAATATCATATTATTATTACATCGTTTCGTTCATTTGCGGGCGCGCACTTGTCGCGATCGAGTTCCTTAGCGTGTCGCTCAGGTCGTCGTTGTCGTCGCGTTGTTTCTTTTCTATTTATTTATTATTATCGCTCGAAGGATGATCTTTTTACGCGGTGCACATGCGCCTAATCGCTTTTTTCATCCGAGAGCTACCGAAAAAGGTTTCAGGAGCCGCGTGGAAACAAAATATTTAAAAATAAAAACATACATTGCGATAACCCGTAAAAGACTTTAGAGAAACTTTCGCCTTCTAGCCATCGCCGGAAAACTAAGCGTTTTTGCGATGCAAAATTACTTTATGGTAACGTCCTCGCAGCGGAGACGTACATGCGGTCAAAAACGACGTGCACCGACGTACTTTTACCGCGCGCCACCACACTACTTGTTCCCTCCTCCACCCCACTCACCATCACCGGTACCGCCACCGCGGCAGTGGTGCAGTTCGCCGCCGCCGCCGCCGCTAACACTCTACTGACCTACTTTCTATTGCGGCGGCGGCGGCGGCGGCGGCGTATACTTTTTCGTTTTTTTTCTCCATTCTCTCAACATATACAGCACGCCGCACTCGTCTCCGTCGTGGCAGCAGTCGTCGTTTACTCGCGCGGCGCACACCTATATACCACACACACACATAATATTATCATTTATCGTCATTATTGCAACAATGATTATACTTATAATATTATTATTTTTATTTTATTCACGACTGGAATATTATTATGATACTGCGGTGGTATTGGTGTAGCGCGCGCGTCGGAGAAGGTTACGGTTCGGCCGGAGAACGCACGCCCGGATTAACGGTATTTCAATGGGTACGATCCGATACGCTTGTATTGTGTATTATAAATTATAATACATAGGTAATATTAATAATAATACGGAGTTGGTAAAAATATTAATAATATAATTATGTACTTTGCCACTTTGGTGCGTATGAAAATAGTGTAGGCACAATATTATACTAATACATATAAGTTATAATACTGTAATACGGTGCCTATAATATCGTCCGGTGAATAGCGAACGGTCGTGGTCCCAAATATCACATACCTATATATAATACATGATATATTTATAATAATATATTATTTCGGACCTCACGATCGCGTGCGCGCGCGCTCGAGAGAGTTCGTATTTAAACTTTTCGGCTATTTTCGGCGACCGTTGATGATAACGTCTGTGGCGGCGTTCGTTCGTTCACGCAGCGCACGCGTTAATATTTATTTTTTTCGCAATCGTCGCCGTCGTCGTGTCGTACGTACTCGTATATTATTATGATTGTATCGCGTTCCGCATCTCGACGCGGTTAGGTAATTCCTTGTTTTGTTGTTGTCGTACATCAAGTCTGTTTTGAATTTTTATTCTCCTGATGGTTTTATTTTTTACATTTTTACCATTGAATAATGAAATTAGTAATATATTATTATTGTTATCATGTTCGTTTATCCACTTCGCAATCCGCGGCGGCGGCGGTGGCGTCGGCGACGTGTTGTACGCCTGGCGTCGTCGTCTCGCGGAGTCTATTTTCGTCGCGCGGTTTACGCCGTTTTTACAATAATATATTCACGATATTATAATGGTATGTTACGCGTCGCGCGCGCACAATAGGCAATAATATAATAACATCGCATAATGTATTATTATTATTATTATTATAAGTTTATTATAATATTAATAATAATATACAAAGTAGTAATCGTCGTCGTACATAGTGTACGTGTGTATGTGTGTGTTGTTGGTAACGATCCGGCCGCCGCCACGCCGCCGGCCCTGTAGGTCGTTGAACTCCGCGGCCGGCCAGCTGACTATACGGCTACGACTACGACGTCGACGACGGTGCTTTGTGGTGGTACCGTTGGTTGGTTTTTTATTTTATTATTTTTTTAAATTTTTTAAATTTTTTTGCGAATATCACGCGAGAATATGAAAAAAATCAGAAATGAAATAAAATGGAAAACTGCAAAACCGACAGAGGTTCGAGCTTCTTTACGTTCCATTTTTGTACCAATGATACACCGTGGTATAACTTGTATTTATAATAAAATAATTAATACCTATATTATACATAAATTCGTCGTCTACACTTTTATCGCTTCTCCTCGGCAGTGGTGATGGATAATTTGAGCGGTGTAAAATCGATTTCATTAAACACAGCAGCAGCGGCGGCTATGACGACGTCGTGTATATAATAATAATAATGATATAAAACCACTCGTATATAGTCGTCGTCGGCGTCGATATAAATTTTTTCTTCTGTTTAGTATAATATAATACAAATTTATATACACGCCATTTCATCCGTGTATGTTGTACATTATATTTTAAAAAAAATTAATAAAATATACAACAATTTCAGCAAACAACAAGGTCATTGAACCTCTCTAGTGTGCAACGTGAGCGAGCGCCTTATTACGTCGATCGCTTTGCTCAGCCGCGAGTCGCCGCCGTCTTGAACGTCTCGCGCGCGACGTGTTTATGCCGGAGAGCGTTTTTTAAACTTTGAGTTGGTAGTTTTTTCGAAAATAAAAACGCGAGTAACGGCGCGCACGATGAATATCACGATTTTATAATATACCACGGCGTGTACGAACGCTGTCGTCTGTCGTTGCGATAATGTTGTTGTATCCGACGGAGGCGGCGCGTACGATAATGATAATAATATTATTATCGTTACATAATTATTATTATTATTGTATTATGCCTCACACAGGTACACCGTATCGGTGTTCCGATACATATATTACAATATATTATTATGATATATCATAAATCATAATATATATTATTATTTATTGTAATATATGCGCGCCGTGTGTATCGCAACATTACATTATACGGATATAATATGTATTATATTATTCGCACAAAGGGAGAGGGCCGGCGGGGATCAGGTGTCGTGAGTGGTGGCAAGGGGGTGTGGGGGGCTAGGATTAGAGTGTGTCTGCGTATGACCTTACGCGCGGCGTACGGTTGACCGATTATCATCGTCGGGTGTATACAGGGCGATACCTGCCGCAATCGTTTCGGTGCGAATTGTTTTTTGCTCGCCAGTAAAAACGTCACATACATCATTACATCGCTTGTATATCTGATGTACGGCATGTTCAATCGTGTGTAGGTACATACGGCAACTACGGAATATTGTGTGCTCTCGCATAATGCGCGCGTCGTGTATTATTATTATGTACCTACAGTACGACGACGTTATATTATAAATTATAATCGCCGAGTCGATTTTGGTGTCCACTTGCGATGTGCCGCGATGATACATCGATACCTAATATTATATATTTTGTATTATTATATACCGTCCGCATAACCGGCCTGTAATCGTTCCGGTTTCGTTTGCCGGCGTTCTGTCGCTGTGCGATTTATAGGTACACAATAATATACGTCATGACGAAATGATAACGCGTACACGCCTTCGTAGACATATGAAAAGAAATTAACTGATAGTAGTGATAGAGAGAGGTTCGGGGGGGGGGGCCAACATTGTTAGACAAAGATGGCAATTAACCACTTGGACCATCTGTTATGCCCATGAATAGTGTGTATGAGAGAGAAAGAAAGAAGTTAAACGACATTTTCGGAGAAAGATGATGGCATACATAATATCACAGGTACTATCTCTTTCTAACAATGTCGGAACATGGCATCCTATTATAGCATGGTGTGGGGGATGCGTACTCCATATAATTATAATAATATGCCCTATACGATCCGTTCGTGTGTATATACCTATATAATACCGTAAACTAATCGTTTTGGTCCGTTTTGCGTGTTTCAGCTCAAATCGAGATCATACCGTGCAAGGTGTGCGGCGACAAGTCCAGCGGCGTCCACTACGGCGTGATCACGTGCGAGGGCTGCAAAGGATTCTTCCGGCGGTCGCAGTCGTCAGTGGTCAACTATCAGTGCCCGCGCAACAAGAATTGCGTGGTGGACCGCGTAAATAGAAACCGGTGCCAGTACTGCCGGCTCCAGAAATGCCTTCGGCTGGGCATGTCCCGTGACGGTAAGTGTGCAAATTATTATACCCGTACGATGCCTGGTTATGTAAACGCGAATGTGTGTAAATAATATGCGACGACGACAATTTTATTATTATTTAATTACGACGCGTTTGTATGGTGGCGTGGTGCTGCCGGCAGTGACGGCGTGACAAACTTTGAAAACCGACGGTTTCTACTTTTTTATCCAATACCCTCCTCATCACCATCTCCACCGACAAGTCACCGGGGCGGGTATAGGGTTGAGATTACTAGGCTCTTTCTTTTATCGATACACTACACCAGTCACCACCATCTGGAGATGGGAGATCCACCATCCGCGCACCTTCATCTCTGAAAAAAAATCTGAAGAAGAGTGGTCGACTCTCAAATACCCCTTCGGTTCGTCAGCCACTGTTCGGTGTTATCTGTTCGATTCGCTCTAAATTGATGTGTTGTCTTCGTCGTTTTTTCATAATAATTTCAAGGCTGAGAATTATCCCTCAACGATGGGGAGGGGGGTTGATGGAGGATAGCTCTGTGTAGGGTAGAATCTGACAGATGATGGTTTTAAAAGTTCACCCGTGCGTCACAACCCTTTTAAGATTATTTTTCTATTTAATTTAATTTTTTTAGTTTTTTCATACATTATTATTTGTTATAATACAATACTCGACCAAAACGACTACGTAAAATAAACGATGTAACCATCACGAGAACGTTTCGAAATTGGTCAATTGTATTATATTATAATGTATTCAATATATATATATATATATCATACGACGCGTGTATAATATATTATTATAATTTCCTGTGCTTTTTGTGAAACGCGATTTGTGTAATGGCGATGTCGGCGCTGGGGTTAAGCTCACGATCGAGTCAATAACCGACTCTCGACCCGGGGTGTCAACGCAACCAAACACACACGCACGCCTACGCACACCACACCAGTGTCGCCGGGCGCGCACAATAAATCCTTATAATAATATTGGTGTAAATATTACCATCCAGTAGTGCAATCAGTATATACAACGCTATACTTAGCCCCGTTGTCACGCTGACGACGGATATTTGTTTGAACATTTTTGAAAACACAATCGCAACGTTATTTTTTCACTGTTTATGACATAATGTTGTACGAATTGCATTGTCGGTTCTACTACCTGCTGTGACGTGTTTGATATGAGTATATTGCCGACGATTTTTGCTACGTCGGTGCTACGAAAATTCGTATACGGATCGAAATCATTTTGTCTAATAAATTCAAGTTGTCACAGCTATAGTATAAGTATGGCCGATATAATCATACATCTAAATGCAATATATGAATGGGTGATTTTACAAATCATTAAAGCAGCGAAAGGGTTCTGGCTACGAGGGCTATAATTTATTTTATCTTATTTAATAACGATTTTGTTATGGTTCGCATATTACGATAACACAACTATGAAGAACATCTCATAACATTTGGCACAAAAAACCGCATATATTTTATATAAATTCAAAATAAAATTAAGTATGGACCCACCGTAAGTCCATATAGGAGGGGGGGGGGGAGGAGGAATTTAAAGAATTCTGGTTGCACTACTGTTACGTATTACATAAATATTATAATAATTGTTCATATAAACAGAAATATAACCTTAAATGTCAATACCCATCTATGCATGCGAATTTAAGAAAATACATATTAACAACGCGGATAACGATAATACGATTAAATCACGAGCTGTCAGTGCTACGTTTTACACTATATTGTACGCACGCACTGTACGAATGACAATATGTGACGGTGTTTTGATGTAATATAATATAGAACACGTCTGTTTTTGTTCTTCGGGTCTTGCCCGTGTACAGCGGTCAAGTTCGGGCGCATGAGCAAGAAGCAGCGAGAAAAGGTCGAAGACGAAGTGCGCTTCCACAGGGCGCAGATGCGTTCGACAGCAGCTGCCGCAGCTGCGGCCGCTGCTGCAGCGGTGGCCGCGCAGGCCACAGCCATCGACTGCTGTTCGACTACGACCGGCGTTGGCAGCGGTGGTGGTACCGCGGCCGTAGCCGCTGACTCGTCAGTGTTCGATCACGACCAGCACGGGCAGCAGCACGGGCACGGGCAACAGCAACAGCAGCAGATGCCCTCTAGCACCGCCGACCATGGGTTGCGCTTACACCAACTACACAGTGGGGGAGGACATCTCTCGCAACACCACCATCAGCAGCAGCAGCAACAGCAGCAGCAACAACAACAGCAACAGCAGCAGCTACAGCAACAGCAACAGCAACAACAGCACCAGCAACACCAGCTCCACGGCCAGCAGCAACAATTTAACATAAACAGCAATGTGCAGCAGGCTTACGCCGCGGCCGCAGCTGCAGCCGCCGCAGCAGCAGCAGCCGCCGCGGCCGGCGGTGGCGTTAATGGAGCCAACGGTGGCACAGGAGTCGGGTGAGTACATAGTACTAAGAGTTAAGAGGATGTCAGCGCACTATTTGTTTTCTCTCTCTAGCCCACGCGCAACATAGACAAAATGCATTTCCACAGAATCGTATTTTCTATGTATTTAAGTAATCTTAGAGTAAAATCACTCATTACAAAAAAGATAGAGGATAATATTTTTGAGGGAATGCACATCGATTTCTTTAAATATGGTTTCAAAACAATTTAAACATCATTTAAATTTACAAAATTTTTTTGTTTATTTTGAAAGTCGAATACAAAGTCAAATAACAATAAAATATAAAACCGATATGTCATTCCCTCTAAAATATTATTCTCTATCTTTTTTGTAATGGTTGATTTTACTCTAAAATTACTTAAAAACATAGAAAAAACGATTCTGCGCAAATGCGTTTTGTCTATGTTGCGCGTGGGTCAGAGAGAGAAAACAAATAGTGCGCTGACATCCTCTTAATACATAAGACAAATAAAATATTGTGGTCTCGAGGCCGAGAGGTTCTGATTTTCGTGATTAGGCAATAAATGGTCTCGAATTACATTTGTAGCGGCATCAAATTTATGTCACAGCGTAATATAATAATAATATAATGTTTTATGTTCGCAATTGAGAGGTTTTATGGATAGAAAACAATTTATGATCTATCGGCCAGCAGTTTGGAAAGTAAAAACAGCAATAGGCACTAGGTAGCCATATCAGAACCTTTTGAATCTTGATAACATATACTATAATTATAACTATCATCACACAACATCATGACGTAATCGTTTGCAGATATGGAGGTGGCGGATACAACAGCACCGGTGGAACGAACGCGGCCGCAGCAGCCGCGTCGCTTGTAGTGGACACGTTTGCGGCATACGCGGCAGCGGCCACCTCGTCAGCGGTGCAAGCCGGCGCGAGCGGTTCCGTGCCGCCCCCTTACGACACGGCGGCAACGAGCAGCAACTACGTAGCGGACAGCACGACACCGGCAGCGTCAAGCACGACGCCGTCGACGGCCGCGGCCACGTCCACGTACGGCGGCGACATGGAAGTGTCGTCGGTGGCGGCCGTTGCGTCTGGAGCACAGGACAACTTGATGGCCGGCGTTTCCGGTTCTACGGCCGCTGTTTCTTCGGGTCAGTATATAATAAAGGCAAACACAATAAATTATGGTGTTTGTTAGGGCCATGTGACACGGGCTGTGGTTGCTGAAACGACGCACACTCGACACTAAGGGCCAGTTGTACCATCTCTGATTAAAGTTAACCGGAGTTTAATCGGCCGAATTTGCCCGGTTAAATATCTTTTATCAGCTGATTAAGCTTAATCGAAGTTTAACCGTAGACGGTACAGTTGGCCCTGATACTTTCGCTGTAACGGTTTTGGCTCGCGTATAGAAGAAATGTCTATAGGTGGTTACATTAGTTGCGGCCGCAGTAAACATTTCTTCCAAATTGTTAGGAAGTCACTTAGTCATATTCTTAATGTTGTATCTCGTACATGCGGTATTTTGTAACCCGTTATTAGAAATATAAAAATAACAACACATGCGATACATGTGGGATAAGCCAAGTGTAGTTGTATATTACGAGTTGAAAATAAATAATAATCTTATCTTTTCGTCGAACACCCAAATATTTTCACCGATTTATTATTATATATTTTTATATATATTTACTTGCCAACAATATATTTTCGTCAATTAGTTTATTTTAATTCATTATTTAATTTTCCTAGAAGTTAGATGAAAATTATGGTTTTATGAACCAGTGGTGATTTAGATAGTTCGAATGTATAAATGTACAAGTTGTATACAAATATTTATATTTTTTCTATTTATACTTCGAGTAAATATTGATTATTTTTACATTGCTAGTAGAAAAAAATATCACGGTGAAAATACCTAATTTATGCATAATATGTTAATTTTCAATCAAACATAAAGGACCTATATTGATGGTTTTTGAGGTATCATGGATATCTGGATCCACGCCTACTGATTGGGGCCACATTATAGTTTAGTAGCTCCGTGCAGCACACACCTTCGCAGAGCGCCATAACATCATAGTGCCGTGCGCGTGTAAAGCGGCCCAATAATAATAATAATAATAATAATACTGGGATTTGTGTAGCTAACTTGGTGCGTTTACCGATTTCAGCAGCAGACGCCGTACAGATCAGTGAGCTGTTGAGCAAGACCATCGCAGACGCGCACGCTCGCACGTGTTTCTACACGCTCGACCAGATACACGATGGCATGTACCGAACGGCCACCATGGCGGCGGCCAACAAGACGACTGCCGACAAATTGATAATGTACAAGACCATGGTAAGTTGTCGTTGGGTGTACCAGTGTATGGTATTACGTATTTACATAACGCCAATATACCAGAGCTTTTCGGCCTATGGTATTGTACCTATATGGCTACATACTTTAACGAGAACGAAGTGTTCAGTTGTAACTTGTCAACTTACCCTTTCTAAGAATGTTGCGTCACCGTGTCCGTAGTTACAAAAATATCCTTCGTAATTGGTTTTAAACGAAAATTATCTATCTAATATAAATAAAGGATACGAAACCATAATTGATTCCTTCCCGTCCGTCAAGATAATTTTTATGCAGGACCTTAAATTAAGTTCATTTTGACGTTTTTTTTATTATTTTAAAAGGCCATACTTACAGCATTTTATTAGAAATTGGCCAAATTCTAAATGCTAGGTCAAGTTAATTTGTTTATATCAGATATAATAATATCAAAAATAAGATGCGGAAAATATTTTTTGTATAATTAAGAATGTGAGTATTTTAATTGCATACGTAGGATAAACAAATATATAGGTACGCAGTAGTATAATATGCTAGTTTGGAAAAAAAAATAATACCTAATAGATACACAATTAGAATAGGTAATGCAAACGAAACAAATTCAATATTACGGTAATAAACTAAAACAAGGGTTTAAGTATGAATTACGGCGAAGATTTTTAGAAAGATTTATCTTTTCAATATATTAACTATTTTAAATTGTTGGTATACCTATTTGTATTAACTGGTTATAAAAATAATTTTGATTCAATTAATTCAAATATGTTCAAACTTCAAACACCTTACAAACGCTTGACTTGAGGTTCAAATATACATGACATTAGAACACATGACACGCTCCACTATATAGGCTAAGTAGGCCCTCCAGTGGTTTATTCCGCCGTGCTGTCTCAAAGACAAAAGTCAAGGAGGGTAAAACCATTCAAACCTCACACTGCATTTAAATTTTAGTAGTATATGGATAAAGTTACTTGCAATATATTTTCTGGTAGAATAGTACTTTAGTGGATAAAGTTTCATAGTATGTAAATTAAAAATGGTACTTTGAAGAGATCATTTTTGGAATTAACTTAATTAACTAATTAAATGAGCACTTGTTTTAATAAAGTAAAATAACATAGTTATAGTGTTATCATAGATGCAGCTTGGCATTATTTATATAATCTATATACCTATATAAAAAAACTTGTCCTGACTGACTGGCGGACTAAATCATCATCGCCTAGCCGAAGATGAGTATGAAATTTGGTCAATATAGTTTCGTTTTATAATTCAGAGACCAACTAAGAAAGGATTTCCCGAAATTCGCATTATAAAGAGGTCCTCAGACAAGAATCTTAAGGTTCACTGTGAAAATTGAAACTTTTTTTTGTATACAAATTGTTGCTATTGGTTACTCAGGCAGATCAGGAACAATAGCCTAGATCAAATCGTCATGTTTACATGGCTTCGATAAACTAAATCTTAAAATCAAAAGTTTATAGCTTGTATACCCAAAAACTCCTTGATAGATTTTGACGGAAATATCAAAGAATGTTTTCAGAGATTTCAGAAAGATTTGGAGAGTAAGTAGTTTAAAACACGTTAAAAACACAACAAAAAGTGCTAAATCCAACACTTGACTCGCTTACCCATCCATCTTGGTCGAATTATTTCACTAAGCTAGGTACACTTATACCGATTTGTCCGTGAAATAAAGTAGGTAAACTAAAACTGGGATACACTCAAACCGAAATACACCTATATTGTGTATATGCCTACTATATAGGGTCTGCCGCCAAAAAAAAAAACTGGACACGGGCGAAGCCGGGTTATTTTCAGTTAGTATATTTATATTTCTTGGCATATTTTTTTGCTGTATTCTGACAAGTATTACTTTTTGGATCATGTCAATGCAATTTTGAAATTTTTTTGGTTTTTATTTTATAGATATTTGATTAACAAATAAAAAAAAGTTAAGTTATTATAAATAATTATACCATTAAAAATATTTTTTTAACACAACTTTTAACAATTTATTTTATGTTTGTCCGATTTTTGAATTATGTATTACAATTAACAATAACTTATTATTATATATAATGTTTAAGTATTTTATTTTTACTATATGGTGTTAATTATAATATTGTAAATTAGAAGGATAAAAAAAATAATTATTAAATTAATTTGATGCTGAAATGTCGAAAAAAAGTTGTAATTAGGGTTGTTTACTTGCAACTATTGTTGTCAATAAGTAATTAATTTTAAAATTTATTATTCTTAGCCTCACGAGGAGCTGTGGTTGGAGTGTGCGCAAAAGTTGACGTCAGTCATTCAGCAGATTATTGAGTTTGCGAAAATGGTGCCCGGCTTCATGAAACTATCGCAAGACGACCAGATCGTGCTACTCAAAGCGGGTAAGTTGTGCATCGATTATGATTGGTAAAATGTTTAAACATTGCATAGACTAGGTAGCAGAATAGTCTAAAGGATAGGACGCGTCCAAAACTTGGATCTTTCGGGGTAGAGGGGGAGCAACCCTGCGGAAGCTGTTTAATTTAATGGCTATAAAGTCAAACGCACACCAAACAGCTTTAGCATGAGTATTATATTTCTTACAAACGTCACAACTCACGGCTTTCGAAAAAAAATATACTTTTACTTATCGTCACCTAGCATAACAAACGTTTTGTAACGGAAATTTTAAAATAATTTTTGTTTGCTTTTCTCTTGTCTGTCATTTGCTGTCGCCTATCGATATCGTCTATAGATCATATTATACATTTTGTATATATCTGTGCTGGTTATAAACGTTCGTAAAGTATCATTCGTGAAATTAATTTCTTTATTGTTCCAACAGGAAGTTTCGAGTTGGCAGTGTTAAGGATGTCCCGACATTATGACCTACACCGAGACTGCGTCTACTACGCAGATGCCCTGTTGCCAGCCGACGCGTTTTACACGCAAGACACAGTCGAAAAGAAACTGGTCTCGTTGGCTTTCGAAGTGAGCCGTTCCGTGGCTTCGTTGAAACTTACTGAAACCGAGCTGGCCCTGTACTCGGCCGTCGTGTTGCTGTCGCCAGGTTTGTATTTCGTGATGACGATAATATATTTATAATTGTACCAGAAACACCACAGATGAATACAATGAACAATAGATTGCAGAGCCGATTCCGTTCAACGCATAATAATATGATTTTTACAATTTTACCTTATAATCCGAAAAATTAAATTGGGGTTTCATAGGTGAAAGGTACCTCTATATATCCTATTTTTCTGGATTCTTTGACTAGCAATGTGGATCTATCCATTTATTTACTATCTATGACACTATAAGCCCGGGGTGGTCAAACGGTCGGTCGCAGACGATCTTAAAGTCGATTCCCCATAATATAATGTTAATAACTCATTTAATAAACCCTAGTGACCGCTTTTGACAATATAGTTGTATGTATTTTAATCGCTCTTCATTGGAAAATATATTCTCAGAAGATCTTTATCAAAAAAGTTTGGCCACCACTGCTATTTATACCTTACAGATTTATTTAGGCAAAGCCACACGATTTGATAGTTTCAATGGTAGCCTCAGCCTCAGCTTGAAAATAGCCCCGTTCCTGGGAGTGTTATGTAGGTACATTTTTATATTGACTGTAAGCTTCACTAAAGTCTTATCACACATAAACTATTAACAGCAATTAACCATTAGTCTCCAGCAATATTATCAAATACGCGACTATAGTGTGTTTTACTTATTATTACAAGTTAGCAATCTAGTTTGTTGTGTGCCTGTATCATATCTATGACTATCTATCATTTTGCATGAAAATTATTTTATTTGAAGGTCACATTTTTTTACAGACCGGCAAGGCTTGAAAGGCACCGTGGAGATCGGTCGCCTTAGACAGGCCATTCTGCGTGCTCTGCGCATGGAGCTCGACCATAGGACCGCGGGTGGCAAAAATGCCACCACCGTCGATCTGCAACATCAGCAGCAGCATCATCAACAGCAGCAACAGCAGCAGAATCAAGTGTGCGATGCTCTCATACAAAAGATCCCGATACTCAGGTGAGAACTGACGGCTATACAACTTAGGGCATTAGCATTCTAGGAGCTAATAACTATGCAAAATATGATCACCTGTCAAATACCAATCACGTATTATATTAATAAATGTTAACGTAAAGTTAACATGAAAATTTAATTTAATTTAAAAAAATGTACTTTGACCTTGTGTTTTAATATCATTAACCGGTATTTAGTGCCAGAAATTAAAATTAATTTATAAGATATAACAAACAGCCGCATAATTTAATTAACATAAATAATTATAGTCAAATACTTATTCAATTTTGGAGTGTTAATAATACATATTGAATAAAGTTGTTTTAACATAGTGTACGCATAGGTGTCTATATCAAATAGGTAGTAAATAATAATATATTTGACGTAGGGCATGCTCGATTTTTAATACATTTTTAATTTGTCAATAACCAAGGAACTTTTATTGCAGTCAAGAATAGGTATGGTAAAAAAACTTGCAATAAAAAACCTTAGTAATATAGTATTATGCTCGTGTTGATCGACATATTGGTAGTTTTTGATAGGTATCATTTTGTATTCACTTTGTAGTTTGTATAATAATATGGGACGTTTAACTGTATTGGTGAACCTAAAAATTGAAATTTTAGCGCCAAGTTTTATTAATAAATCGTCATTAATAATTAAATCAGCCTTACCACTGGTATACTATTTACGGTTACGTGCCAATTCACAAATTAAACTAGTTACCTTACATTACAACGTAACAATTTGTTTTTCAGCACGTCAACGTTACACTGAAAAGTTTACTTTAAATTAAATATTTTTTTTCAAGAAGTTCTATAAGTTTTCCAAGTTTTTTTTTCTTAGTTTCTGAATTTCTGATGAAAATATTTTTAATGAACATTTTTAGTTTCTAGTTTATTGTACCTATGAATTTTTAGGGTACCTGTAGTAAAACAATTTAATTAGTTTTTATAACATTGCTATGGTGAAATAAATTATTAACATTTGAATTTTAGTGACGGATTACTTAACATTGATCATTCTTTCTTCACAGTTTTTTTAATTAACACTACTACTTTTTTGTCGATATAAAAAGTTACTCTCAGCTTAACAAATACGATTTTTCTTGTAAAATGATTTCACTTGGTTATAAAAAAATTAAAAACGAATTTGCCTAACCAGCAACCTTACCCGTTTATGATAATATCGAGATGCCAGCGGCCTGTCCTTTTCAGAATTTTCATCTGTAGGATGTAAAATGACGATTGATTTTGATATTTTCCACGTGGCTGTGATATTTATACCGCAGTGGTATAAATTCCTACTCGTAGGTACCGTTTGTACGTGAACAGAGTGTAATCGACCGAATAAAACATTTTCGTCTATATTCTACTATTATAACAGATAAATGGTAGCAGCGGTGGATGTACGTACCACCGTAGGTATAGGAAATACGATTCGTTTAGAATTTCAAATATACAGCTGAACGCGTATATGGTTATTCAATACATATATATTATATTATATAGTGTAAGAGGGGAGGTGATTATATTAAGGCTATTACATCCGCCACTGTAAATGCCAAATACTACCTCCCCGCGCGCGTATGAATCAAATTTCCGCCGTGTAGATACGTGTCAGCTTAACCCACCTTACCCGCCCTGCCGCTGTTCGTGCGATAAATACGAGTTGTGCTGCGACAGTCAGTAATACACAGAAAGGAATACGGAAAATGCTCCTCACTTTTCCAATAAAAAAAATTCACAATATTTTGCGTGCTGAATTCATGTGTGGGTAAATACTTTGGTATATTTTCACAACAATCAAAATACGAATGCATTATAAAAAAAACGTGTTTGTATTTTCACGAAATAGCTGATATTAAAGAAATACACTTACGATATATTATGATTATCTAAAAATAATATTTTTTTATTATTTATAAATAAAATTGATTTTTATCTTGAAACTCATATATACACGATTTCACCTCTATTTACTACAAATAATACACAGCTGGACCAGTTGGCAAGTTTTTTATTTTTAATTAAGTTTCAATGGACACAAATATATTTAACCTATAGTAAAACATTACTTTTATATTTTTTCATGATATACTTAATACAGTTTTAAGTACACAAAAGAAAAAACCAAATATGTAGTTAAAAATGTTGAATTGCATTTGATTTCTTTTTAGTCGAAAATAAGTTAATTTGTACCAGTGGGGGTGCTAGAAATATAAAATAAGAACCAACTCGGGGCATTCTAGTTCTTGGTAGGTCTGAATGAAATATTAATATCATAGCAGTGAGGAGCTTAAATCCCTAAACCTCCTCGCTCCTAATACCATAATGTATTATTACATACCTACCAGCTACCATAATTTATTTATGATTAATTAATATTTTAATTTTAGTTTCTTTCATACATATTATGTAAGACAGAAAAGAAACTTTCATGAGAAAGCATAATAATTTTAATATTTAAATGTATGTATGATTAAGCTAGTTTAGTGACAGAAAGCATATTATAGATACAAACAGATACATCTGACAATGGCACTCATGATAGATGTAGCAATGTTAATTTTTTCGGTCATAAAGTTCTAACCAAAGTTTTACATTGAAAATGTTTCTCTCTTCCTATATGAAGTCCGTTTTAAGAAATTCAAAGTACCCATAAGTAACACAAGACACAACAGCAGTATCCAGTAACTATAGGACGATTAGGATGTAATGAATTAAATTGTGCATTATAATAAATCATCACTTTTACCTTTATTTAAAACGTTATAACAAACATTTATATATACTTTTATTGCATAGTTATGTTACTTATTTTTCTACTATTATAGGTATCTGGAACTTTGATCGCGCATGCGAATTTGTTTCAAACATAATATTATATGTTATTATGTTAATGTTATATAATATGTGAATGATTACTAAATTCATTAATATCTCGGTTATTATTAAAGCATATGCAGAATGTTGGGCATCTACTAAACTCGACTTACATCTCTCTGTAGTTGTGTCACTAATATTAGTAGAACTGTATATTCATAGAAGTAACAATATAAGAACATAATATTATGTTGTGTATTGGTGTATATAGCTATTCAGTCCATTGAAATGGTTATTTTTGATAACAACCTCGCTTGGGAATTTCTGATGGTTATGTTCACGATACCCATAAAATAAATAGAGTGAATATCTAAGTTCTTGTTATGTGGTGGTGGTAGGGGGAATATATCACAGGAAAATAATGGTCGTCACGCCTATTTATTTTTCTATAACGAGCCTGACGGCGTAAGTTGTTTTCATAACAAGTCTACTGATATTTTCGATTGAACAGTCCAAACGATCAAACGACCTTGTCCCAGAGGGGCATTGCAAGATGTTAACCCCATATATTAATAAATCATTTTCTTGCAAGCTTTGCAGATAAAGTAAAGATGAGCTAAAGTATGTCTTATTGACCAACGAAATATTTTGCCCCCCCCCCCCCCCCTAGAAAACATAATATTATGTAGTAAATATATTTAATAATTTAAAAATTGGCCTCTGAAAAACTATGTCAATTATTAATTATACATTTCCAAATTTTAAATATATTTAAGTAATCTAATCATCATAATTATAAATTAATATTAATACGCGTACTGTGATAACTTGTGTTTCATAAAATATGTTTGGTATAAAAAATATGAAAAGTAATTTTATTTTATTTTGGTGGTTCCCAGGTTAGGTTTAGTTTTTGATATAAATGTGTAAATTGGCCGACCAATTACAAAAGGTTGGACCACCATGACCTATATAAATATATAGTTATAAACGTATCTAGGTACTATACTATACGACATGCATACTTCTCTAATCCTGATACCTATAGGCCATAATACTAGTATTAACATTATGGAAAATGTCGATGGTTAAGCGCGCACATGTATGCATTAATTGAAATTTTATTTTAACTGAAAGTAAATATTTCTTTTTATATTTAATTATACATTTTGAAATTAAATTGTTCTGATTATTTTGTGTTATAACAATTTATTATGGCTGCTGCAAAATGCATAAATGTGTATAGTTGATGAGTGTGTGAGCTTAACTATCGATGTGTAGAAATGTAGGATCTGATAATATATTATTTACGAAATGTTAATATCTCTTCACTTATTTTGAGCGGTGTTACTTTTTCGGCGTGTTTGCCCTGATAAATTTTGGCTCTATGTGTTTCGGCCATTATTGATTATGAAAACATGAGGAAATGTACACCTACATAATTGTACCAATAATTAGCAATAATAATAATAATATAACGTCGTGATGATTAAAAGTTTGGTTGTTTATCCACAGGCAACTGGGAATGCTGCACATGGAAGCGTTGGCCAAGTTGCGACGTACGGTGCCGCACTTGGAGTTCCCTGCCCTACACAAGGAACTGTTCTCGGTCGACGGCAGTTGATCTGAGGAGGAGGGCTGCGACGACGACGACGACGATAACGACGGCGGCGGCGGCAGTGGTGGCGGAAGCGGTGGTTGCGGCGGTGGCGGTGACGACTCGGCGAAGGACTCATCTACGATCGTCATCGCGTCGGTGATCTCTTTGGCTGGCGAACTGGAATAAGAGCTGCAGCAGCAGTAATGAGCAAAGTCGTCGCAGACGGGCTGTGTACCATATTATACTATATTATATTATTAGTATATTATATTTTAATATAAAAAGAAAACTTAAAATGAAAAAAAATAATTTTTTTTTAAATTGCAAAATCTCGCGAGATCACACACCGCCGTCGCATATTTAATATATTCTATTATATATTATATATAGTGTTGTTTTGTTACAAGGTAGTGTCTCATATTATATATCGCGTGTTTACGAAATAGAATATTGATATTATTATTATTATTATTATTATTACTATTATTACTATTGTTGTTGTTATATAGTATTTTTATATATATATATACGGGACATAAATCCCCTGCAGGTACGTAATGGATAGGTATAACAATCATGTACAATTATGTTTGTGTGAATATTTTCCCTGTCTGAAATGTTTAAGAGCGTCGCTTGTAAAAAACGGTTTCCATCGCGGAAGGAGATGTGTGTGTGTGTTGAAGAAGAGAGCTTATTCTCGTTGTAGTCGTCTTGCGTCTATGTTTGGCGCGCGTGTGTGTGTGTGTGTGTGTGCGTGTGTGTGTGTGACCGAGTGAGTGGACGAAAGATTTCGTTGTTGTTGTCTCTGTTAATCTTCGGATCGAGCGTTGTTTGTTTAGGTACGTACGTTAATCGTAGTCGACGACGATCGTACACGTACTGCACACGTCGCGTTCACACGTTATATAATAATATAAATCAATAAAATGAAGTATAGTACATACAATAAATTATATTATATTACAGCGCGTAATTGTAACGTCTACCGTCGGCGTGTATCGCGGCACATATTGTTTTTTGTACTATTTATCGTTATATTAGGGAAAAGAAAAAATTTATGAAAGAATTTCATTTTTAATCAGCGTACTTAGGTACCACGCGTGTTACACTTTTTTCGTCGTCGTCGTCGTCGTCGTAGTTGTAAATAATAGTATTTAGTGTGTGTTCTATGTGCGCCGCTATAATGACATATTATATATTGTATAAAATTATTATGATTAGAATACGTATATTATTAATTATAATAATAATAATATATATTGCTATCGTGTTAAAGAAATGGGTGGGGGGGGGGGAATAGTGCCGGCGGCCGAGGAGGGTTTTATTCATCATTATTGTTTATATTTTTTGTTCTATCGAAAACTCGTTAATATTTTCTATGTATAAATTGTACGAAAAACTGAGGAAAATAAATCTAATTAATATAAACTCACTCTACACACTCGACGTCACGTCATATTATTGTATTGAACACACACACACACACACTTGTATAGCTGTCGCTATCGTACCTATGTATAATAATATGATATCGAATAAATTTCACGCGCGATATAATAAATATTATTGTATCATATTTTTTACACGTGTTTAGGTACGATATTTTATAGATATTATACTGACTATTATTACGTGTAAAATATTATAACTTTGTGTAGATAGATAAATATACATAGATAGGCATATATATTATTATAAAATGTGGCCGCCGCCACTTCGCGTTTAAATATAAGTAATAATAATTATTATTATTATTATTATTTTTATTATTATTATATTATGTGTTACGTGTTTTTGTGTTTTGTATAAATTATAATGTATAAGAGTCGTCGTCGTCATCTACTACAATACTCTTATATTATTTTTTTCTCTAAGCGACTTAACATATTATTATGTATATAATATATACGATAACTTAAGCTATATATACATTGAATATCATGTGTTTAAAATAGTGGTGACACAGCAAAAAGTTGTAGCACATATTATTATAATATATTATGTATGTATTTTATTCGTAAGTCGTTCGACGACGACGATTATGGCACCGGCTGCGTATTTTTATTTATGTATACGTGTAATATATGAATATATCATATAAAATATTATAATACGCGGATAGTTTTAATTTGTTTTCGTTAATATTATTATTATAAAAATGAATAGGAAATTTAACGTGATGTGGGGTAATTATATTGTGAAATTAATCGATAAGAAGACGGAGTGAAAATGTGTAAAATACGATTTTTAATATTTAAAGAGTATAATATTATATAACATATATAATTAAATTGGTATATATATACATAGTATATATTACGATAGTTTTTTACGATAAAAAAACGATATATTGTTTTTTTTATAATTATTATTATTATTTTTTGCGCCCGCCCGCAATTTTATGAATTTTATTAAACTTTGTCATTTTATTATTAGATAAGAATATTATATATTATATAATTATATGAAAAACAAACAAAATATTTTTATGTTGTATACCGCAACAGTCAAGTAAAACACGCGCACATAATAATATATCATTTTATTGTATATTTTTTAAATTACGTTTATCGTTTGTTCTCGTATCTTATGTAATAGCAACTGATATAAATTTATATATATATATATATAAATATTATCATTGGTCTTAGATAGTAATTATCATCATCTATAATCAATGATATTATGTTTGTCACCTCATCCTCGTCCTCTTCCGAAACGCGTATATTATAATATAGGTACCTATATATTATAATTATATAGGTACACTCGTTGTGTTTCAGTTATATTTTTTTTTTATTTCTTTTCGTTTTCCACTACTACTAGAAAAGGTGCTCCGTGTTATTATTATTATTATTATTGTTATTAATTAATTAATTATTATCGCTTATTATTATTATTATTATTATTATTATTATTATTATTATTATTATTATTGTTTAACGAGAGATAATATTATAAAACAACAAAAATATATAAATATATGTATATATATATATATTTATATAGATATATATACGCATGTAGATTATATGGTATTATTTGGTTTTCTTTTTGTTTATTATATTTTTTAAGGAAAAAAAAATATTGAGTCCACAATATTATGCTGTGGGCACTACTTGACCTTACATTTTGGGGGTGCTAAAATTATACAAAGCTTACGAATAAATTACTTAAATAAAATATTAATAATAAATTAATATCTACATTAAATTAATTCTTCCGGCTTATGTTGACATTTTTGAATTGTGTCTTCAGTTTTTAATTAATTTTTTAAATCTTTTTCAATATATTTTAACAGTGACAAGTTTGAAAATCTATCATGCTTATATTAGAGGTGGATTTTTAGCATTTTTTTAGGGGGGGGAGGTCGTAAAAATAATATATATTTCAAAAGTACCTATCAATTATTTTTATTTTTATAAACATTAAAACATATAATTGTTGAACAATTTAAAATAAATATTTAACAGAATATTATTTCAGTATATTTGAAATAGATATACAAATTACCTTTTATTAATATATTATACTAGTGTATATAATATAACATAAATATTTATAGTGTCTGGGGAGGGGTCTGGACCCCCCGTAAATATTACCATAAAATATTAATTGATTAACTATACAATATTTCATATTTCATTATTTAATCCTACAATTAATTATCTAAATGCATATTACATAGTAAACGTTGTTTGAAGAAATTATTTTCTTAAGATAAAACAAAAATTCATTAATGATGTGTTTTCTATAGATAAATATATGATCCACACAGCATAACATAGGTTTAAATTCAGTGGTGCAACTAGGAATAACATTTTTTTTGGTGGGAGGGGGCTATAGTCCCCACCTGATATTGCATGAAAAGTAACCTGTGGAGGAAATGGCCCCACACCCACCGTATATATTTATTTAAAAATATAAAAAATCATAAAAAAAAAAGGTGGGTAAGTGGATGTAGCTCTGCTGTACAGTAGGTTACAAGTGGGTCACTGTAATGGATGGTGTTAAATTTGAATTCAATGATATAATATCATTGTATAAGAAAAACGATTCTGAGCGAAAACGGTCAGTCAGCCTATGATATTACCAAGTATATTTGATGATATTATTGTGAATAAAGTAATTTATATATAACCTATTTACGTGGAGCCTTGTTTTAAATTTTAAATAAAAGTTAAACATTTTATACATTTTTAACTACAAAATAATTAATAAATTATAAATTTGATAAATGTTGTCAAAATTTGAACTTTAAATGGTTATAAAAAAAAATTGTGCCTATGTATTTTTAATATTTTTCAATTGCTATTAGAACGATATACTAGGAGCCTTATATTAAATTTTCACGCTTTTTTACCCAACAAATAAAATTTTATTGATATTTATAGAAAAAGAAACTAAAAAAATTGAAAACTGACAATGTCCGTAAACAGCTCAAAAAGAGTCAAAATATTTTCAAAATTGTATGGTGTATAGGAAATGCTAATATAAACATTCAGTGAAATTTTTAAGTATCTACAGTCATTTGTTTTTTAATGACAATAAAATAAGAAAATTGTTACGTGAGAAATCGAGTGAATATCAAATGTAATAAAAATATAAATTTCAGACGCTCATAAAAATTTAATTTAAGTTTCTTGTAGACATTTTTTTTTTTGATAAAGGTAGACAAACTTATGAGTATTCTTATATTAAATTTTCAAATCTTAGATTTAAAAAGAAAAATTTATATGAATTCTCAACTTAAAATAATTTGCTAATTTTCGTGATTTTTCCGTATTTTGTTAAAATTTGAACTTTAAATGCTTATAAATAAAAACTGTGACTAAGGATTTTTAATTTTTTTCATCTGCCTTTGAAACAATAACCTAGGAGCCTTTTATTAAATTTTCAAGCTTTTTTACTCAACAGATAAAATTTTATTGATATTTATAGAAAAAAAAACTAATAAAATTGGAAACCAGAAAATGTTTCTAAACAGTTCAAAACAAATTAAAATATTTTGAAAATTTTATCGTATATAGACAATGCAAATATAAACAACCAGTGAAAAATGCATGCATATAGGTAAGTTCATTTGTTTAAGAGTTGCAACAAAAACCAAAATCGATTTTCTCGAAAAGAGATTTTGCGTAAAAATTCCCGTTTTTCCTTAATTTTTCTTTTGTTTTTCATGTCGCTATTGAAAACTACTGGGAAATTTTTACTTTTTCCCCCAAAAGTACCAACTAGATTCACTTTCCTATCAGAAAAGTTACTGTTGAAGAAAATCCAAGCACTTTTACTGTCCTAAAAGGTGATGGCAGACACAAAAATTAAAAAAAAAAACACACATCATTGTAAAATCAATACATTCATCGTTCCACTCAGAATCTAAAATCAGTTATTTATTTATCAAGTTACATTTTTCACTTAACTATACTGTCTATGGTTATCGGAATAAAAAACCCCAGACTAAAATATTTCTCACAACTACATGAAAATGATTGAACAAATATTTTTTAAACGCTAATTAGTGTAATTACCACATTATTAATATTTAATTACAAATATATACCTATAGTGTACAGGTTTACTTATATCATTAGGAAAAAAAAATCAAGCAGTTGTTAAAGAAACGTTAAATTAAAAAAAGCTGGTAAATGGGTGTCACTCTGCTGTACAGTAGGTTACATGTGGATCACTGTAATGGATGGTGTTAAATTTGAATTCAATGATATAATATCATATTATATATGAAAACGATTCTGAACGGAGACGGATTGTCAGGATATCTTAAATTTAAACATTCAGTGAAATTTTCATGTATCTATAGTTATTCATTTTTAAATAACAAAATCGCATAATGAGAAATCAATTGAATATCCAATCTTGTAAAAATATGAACTTCAAACGCTCATAAAAATGTTATTTGACTTTCTTGTAAACCTGAGATATTTAGTAGATATCTAGGCTTATTTTTCGGAGGAGCCAAAAAAACTATCCCTATTCCTAAGGTTACTAATTGTCATGTAAACAGGTAATAATATACATATTACCTATATAGTCTAGAGTCTAGACGCAGTGGCATAACTGAGTAAAAAGTAACTAGGGGGCTCAAAGTAATTTATTAACCAAAATCAAAACCCTGGGGCCTCCCTTTACACCAGTTCAAATATATTTTTATTCTATTCATACCAAACTGTTTGTTTTTACACTAGTTTTAATTAATTGTATGCCTTGGAAACAAATCGCAGGTATGGTAGGTTGTATTGATAAGTAATAATAATATTATGTACCTACTTAAGAACCTACTTAAGAGTTCATTAATAAAAAGGTCAGCATATCTGAGGGGAGGGGGGAAAAATGACACCTTAATACATTTATATAATATCGTATAGTAAGCGTGGTTGTCATTTTTTTAAGCTTCTTGTAATATGTTTAGTATGTAGGTACGTATAGATAGGTTATAATATAGACTTATATTTAGTGCTATGAATAGATGAATAATATATCTAGATGAAGATTTAAATTATTAAATTTAAATTTATCCATATAAAAATAAAAAATCCATAAGTGTCTGGATAATGATAATTGATAATAGACAAAAAGAAGATTAGTACCTAGATTAGGTATTTGTAAATAATTTTGTAATTTATTATTTTGACCTGCGAATCCATCTTGTATGCTATAATAATGGGCATAAATCCATTGTAAAAAATAAAAATACGGGGTAATATAATATTTTTAGAAAATAACTGAAATGTCTAAACGGTAAATTACGTTGAAATAACTAATAAGCTATAATTTTTATATTACTACCAAATTATTAAATGTATAATACAGCATACAATCACAAATACGTCAACGTCGCAGCCGGTCGATCTGAATTAACGCAATAATAGAGATAGTTAAGATTTTGTGACTGTTTTGAATTTGTTCTTATTCAAAAGTAGTTACCTACTATTAAAAATCCACTTTGATTAGGTACACGAGTTACCTGTTCTTGAATGTTTTTCAATCTTGTAAAATAAACTATAAAGCCCATTAACCTATTTATTAATTAATTATTCATAAAAATAATATTTAGATAAATTACAGTAGGTAGACGTCTGAAGTTTTAATCCAAGATAGATGAATAGATAACGATTAGATTTTTATCTAGATAAGGTACCTAATAGAAAACAGTGGCGATAATGGGTTCGTGTATTTACTATCCACGGGAATTTTTTATCCGGATTTTTACTGTCCGTGACATAACGGAAAAATTCCGGATTTTTACGGTCCGCCTTATTATTTTCCGAACATTTACGGTGCCCCAGGTAAAGCTATGATAAGTTTAGATCACATAAAAACATTATCCATATTGTATAGGTTATACCGAGGATCATTGGGTACCGGGGCAAGTTAGCTAAGTAGATTTTTCAAATCGACAGTCTTGGGTAAAATACTTTTTAAAAGTATTTGGAATAAATACTCGAATACTGATGAAAAATAGTATTCCGAATGTGTATTCGAATACACCATAAAAATAGTATTCTGAATAAAGTATTTAGAATACTATAAAAATATTCCAAATACTTTTAAAATATTTTTTGTTAAAGATTTTCATATTTAATCCAAGGAAGACGGTAGTCACTATTTACACTATTTATCTGCCATAATTGTGAACTCGCAAATTAATGATTTAACACGTTGTAAACAAAAATACGTAAAATAGTATATAATAATAATATATTATGTCAGTACTCAGTATAATGTGTGATGTGTCACTGTCCGACTGTTGCACTTTATTCTGCATTTCTAAATGGCTTATTGGCTTGTCATAGAACATAGACCATAGTTAGTATGGGTACAACGATGTGCAGACTACAGAGACGTCAGAGACACAGACGTTCAGTTACAGTGGATAAAATGTATAAGATAAGCACCATAAGCCAATACGGAAATACCCATTAGTCTTTAATATACAAATTTATTTATAGCATTCTTGTTATTGCAATCGGTATCGCTGATCGGTAACCACTAATCAGTAAACATGATATGAACCAATACCGGTCATAATTTTATTATTGTATGAATGTATGATATTAAATATTGAGAGATGTTATCAATTACCTACAAATTTCCAACACAAATTATACGTTTTATATTGTATAATCAAAATCCTAAAAAACTACTGTTATACTAATAAAGTATTCCGAATATAGTATTTGGAATACTTTCGAAGGTATCCTGAATACTGCATAAAATACTTTTAGGAAAAGTATTTTCAAAAGTATTCTGAATACCTAAATAGTATTCCGAATACTGTATTCGGAATACTACCCAAGACTGCAAATCGAGTATTTGAGCTGTACAAACTGTAACATAGTGTTACGTGTGGCCCCGCCAGGGATCCAAAATATGATGATTGAAATAAAGCCTTGTTTACATGGTGACACCTTATGCTTGACACAAGGTGCCGTGACATTTAATGTACAGGTAGTGTCGCCATCTGAACAACGTAGTGCCTCGATGTCACGATATCGCGACACTAGTGCTGCGTATCAAAAATATTTGATATTAATACCGTGACACCGTGACACCGAGTCACGTTATCACTGAATATTATCATATTATCAACCAACCGTTACCTTAATTTTGATTTAAATTCGTAAATATTTAAGTATTAAATTTAAATTTAAGTGCTTATGTACCTATTTAACGTTTTTAAATATTAATTCACCGGGTCATCTTTCGATATTATCAAATTCCTTGAAAGTTACCAACAATATCCTTGTTTATGGGACAAATCTCTACCCGAGTATAAAGACAGGTTGAGACGGAACCAAGCTGAAGACAACTTATTATGTATTACTGGATTAAATGATATAAAAGCATTACGTTCCAAAATTAAATCTATACGTGGGGCGTATAATAATGAACTTCAAAAGGTGAAGAAGTCAATGATAACTGGGTCTGGATCTGATGATGTGTACAAGCCGAAACTGCAGTGGTACAATTATGCAAATACCTTCCTTACGAAAAATACAGATAATGAGCCCAAAACCGAGACAAATTTGGTAATTAAATTAAATAATTTATTAAATATAAATAATTTAATAAAGGAAATAATAAGTACATTTTAGTATAATCATGATAAATAATACTTCATAACCAATAATTAAACATTAAATTTAAATTATATATACATCTAGACAACCTGAATATTAACCATTCTATACTGCCATTCAACTTCACTTTCGCCCATTAAGTAATTAGCGAACTGTGTTCGCTTTATACGGGCATTGTTATTAAAATTTTTTTCTCTTGTTGGAGTCAAATTTATTAGACCACCACCTGGTGCTGGATCTGCTCGCCATGATCCCAAGTTGATTGTACTATTCTCAACATCTTCATAATCTGTAGTTATACCATAATTGGATTTGTTTGTTTTCCTTATCCAATTATGCAAAGCACAGCATGCCTTTACAATTTTAACAACTTTGTTTGGCTCAAGATCAATTCCTCTTGAAAATATTCGAAAACGATTTGTTAATATACCAAATGCATTCTCACTTATTCTACGTGCTCTACAATGTCTGTAGTTATATCACACTCTTTAATACTTTGGTTAGTCCGCCTGGGAAATGGTTTCATCAGGTACTCTATAAGTGGGAAAACTTCATCTCCTAGTATGACTCTATTTTCAGGCAAATCTAACCGATTTTGTACAATTGCTGTGTTCAAAGCGGATTTTCCAAAAATGCCCCCATCCAGAGCACTACCATAGCTATGCTATTACTATGCATGTAAAATTGTAATTGTCATCAACCAAGGCAAGAAGAACTATGCTGAATTGGTTCTTATAATTATAATATAGAGAACCAGAATGTTTAGGACACTTTATAAGTATGTGTTTGCCATCAATTGCCCCAACACATTGTGGAAAATTCCATTTGGTGTTGAATCCATTAATTATTTTTTCCCATGCAGCTTTCTTTTTGGTACCTATTAAACAAATAAAACAATAATTTCAGTTAACAATAATGTTATAAATACATTAAAATAATAAATAAATTGAATACAATAAAATGATTTTACTAATATTATAAGATACATGTATTGTGCATGTATTTAGCTTGCTATGCTAATACTTCTTGCTGCAACTATTTTATTTTTTTTAAAACCTGAACGATGAAGACATTTCAGAAGAAATACAAACTGTAAAAGAAATCCCTGTGGCTTTTGGGAGTTCCTCTTCAACTACCCAACAGACACTGGTGTTGACCCCAAAAACAAAAGCCAGCTACAAACCTTTTAGTTTATCAAAAAAATCAAAACAAAATGACACATTGAGGGAAGCGTTGAATACATTAAAAGAAATTAGACATAATGTCCAGGACAATGAGTTTAACCTGTTTGGCCAGCAAGTTGGTGTTCAACTAAACAAGCTGACACTAAGAAAAGCACTTGAATTGCAACAGGAAATTCAAAATTTATTATCTCGAGCTAGACTAGATGATTTAAATACATTACCAACTTTAAACTCTAGTAAACCTAGTACAGATAGATCAATACTAAGATCAAGTAGTGAGAACTTACATTCTACCCCTCATAATTTACATTTATATGAAGGAAGTGATGAAGATTTTAATGCAAATGATGTACATAATTTACTCATAGAGAGAAAAAACAATGAAGATTGTGACAATAACATTCAAAAAACACAAAACAAACCAGAGGTGCTGACTACTTATTTTTCAAATTGGGATTCAAATTGGGACAATGAATCTTATGAAAATTATCCTTAGGTTTTATTTTACCAAAGTCCAAGTGAGACTATTATTTTTATTTTATTTTGTTAAAAATGTTCATATGTTTAACTTTTATTTTTTTTATAGGAAAGTTTAATTGAATTGTTAATGAATAAAGCAATAAAAGAAAAAAATGTTTTATGAAGTTAATGTTTAGAGGAATATCGCCCTTTATACTAGGCATGCTTTAATTTAGTTAGAGCCATACTGATCTCAGTGGCCAACAATTAACCTATGCAGGATATTGGCAAATATAGTGATCACTATAACTAATACCCAAATAATTAACTAAAATCATATTTAAGTTTAACATATTACACAATATTTTAATTGGTTTAGTGGTGGGTATAGTTAATTTCTCATTACTTGTATGAAATCCTTCAACTTCAAAGATATAGCATCTAAAACTTCTTCTAAGAAAGAGCTAATGGTATTCTTTGGAACTCTGTATAAATATTGAAGGGATGATATTGAATCTCCAGATGCTAGATACTGAAGGACTACTTGCAATTTTACTGCTGAAGGAATAGCTTTTCTCATTGTCGTGTTTTGTTTTTGTATGACTGGTCCAACCTGAAATAAAATAACAAAATAATCACCGTTATTTTAATATTTATGTTCTTATCATTAAAATAATTACAATAAATAAATTCATAAAATAGTTTTATTATAAATGAATGAAATTTTAAAATAATACTGTACCTTTGTACATTTTTAATATTATGATGTTAAATACATATTATTAAATATAATAATTCAAATATTAATTAAATTTTTGTGATAGAACAATAAATTATTGTCTTACCTTTTCCAGAAGTTCACAAAACATAATATAATCAATCCGAAGAAAGTTACAAAATGACCTGGGATCTTCCATTTGCAACACCTTTAATAATGTTTCTGATGCACCTACAGCATCCCTTCGCATTACACAATTTCTAATCCATTCTCTTTTTTTTGATTTTTTTTTTCCAATTCATAAATAAAAATAATTTGTTCGAAAACGTCCACAGCTGCGTTTAAAACGTAATTATTGGCCATTTCAATTTAAAACATTTTTTTAGTTTCAAAAAACAAAAACAAACTTTGAAAAAAAACCAAACAATTAGATTGATAATTGCTAAATAGTAGGTATGTAAAGTGGTAAGATAATAAGTTCACACGGTGACACTACAGCGTGACATTTAGTATCCCGACATTTAGTGTCGAGTCAGTGTCGCCGTGTGAACAATGTAGTGTCTCAGTGCCACGACATCGCAGCACTAGTGTCACATATCAAACATTTTTGATATGCGACACCGTGGCACTGGTAGTGTCGATATTGTTATCATTATTATCATTGTTATCATATATATTATGATCAATATAAACACACAGCTCAACAGTGAAAAATGTATTTATGGAATAACAGTATTGAAATTTCAAATTTTAAGTTAAATAAACTTTGAATATTTCGATCACTTAGTTTGTTAGTTAAACAATATATTATATATTATTTATTAGTTTGTTTTTCGTGGACGTCACGATGTCATATTTTGATGTGACTAAGTTCTTACAAAGCTATCAACAGAATCCTTGTCTGTATGACAAATCCCTACCAGAGTACAAGGACAGGGAAAGAAGGAACCAGGCGGAAGGTGAATTATTGAAAATCAGTGGCCTAGGAAGTATAAAAGAATTACGGTCGAAAGTGAGATCTATACGTGGAGCATACAATAATGAATTTCGAAAAGTAAAAAATTCTATGATTACTGGATCTGGATCGGACCAATTGTACAAACCAAAGTTGAAGTGGTACAACTATGCTCATACCTTCCTCCGGAAAAATACAGATCATGAGCCTGAATCCGAAACAAATTTGGTAAATAAATTAAATACATCATAATAGTTTATAATACTTATAATTGTATGGATAATTAGTAACAAATAACATAAAAAGGTAATAATAAATGATACATAATATTAATAATCAAATACAATTTAGTGGAAATAAATGCTTAAATAATTCTTCAAACCAAAATTAATTATTAAATTATTATAATAACATAATTATGTTAAATAGGTAATAATAAAATATGATAGGTAAACAATATTAATAATTTTAAATTACTATCTATGTTTAAGTACCAGCATTTTGTATACCTAAGTAGTAATTGATAAATAAAGTGTATTTTTTTTAAATATGTATGTTATATGTAAATATGTATTTAATATGTCTTAATAGTATATATTATTAGGTTCACATCTACACGACCTGCATATTTACCATTCTGTACTGCCATTCAACTTCACCTTCGCCCATGAAGTAATTAGCAAACTGTGTTCGTTTTAGACGTGCAGCATCATTAAAATGTCTATCTCTTGTTGCAGCCAAATTTATTATACCACCTGGAGCTGGGTCTTCTCGCCATGATCCCAAGTTTACTGTACTATTCACAACATCTTCAATGTCAGTAGTTATACCATAATTGGATTTGTTTTTTTTTCTTATCCAATTATGCAAAGTACAGCATGCTTTTACAATTTTAACTATTTTATTTGGCTCAAGATCAATTGTTCTTGAAAATATCCGAAAACGATTAGTCAAAATACCAAATGCATTTTCACTAATTCTTCGTGCTCTACAGTGTCTATAGTTGTAAACACGTTCCTTAATATGCTGGTTAGGCCGTCTGGGAAATAGTTTCATGAGGTACTCTTTTAGTGGGATTACACTATTTTCTGGCAAATCTAACTGATTCTGTATTATTGCAGTGTTTAAGGCTGATTTTCCAAAAATTCCTCCATCCGAAGCACTACCATAGCTCCCTATATCAATACATGTAAAATTATAATCATGATCAACCAAGGCAAGAAGAACTATACTGAATTGGTTCTTATAATTGAAATATAATGAACCAGAATGTTTAGGGGCCTTTATAACTATGTGCTTGCCATCAATTGCCCCTATACATTGTGGAAAATTCCATTTGGTGTTGAATCCATTAGTTATTATTTCCCACTCAGCTTTTTTTTTTGGTACCTATAACACAAATAAAAAATTATAAAATGTATATTATATTAAAATACTAAAATTGTTTTCTGAATATTATAAATTCAATTTATTTGCTTACACCTCCTGCTGAAACTATTTTGTTTTTAAGAACCTGAACAATGAAGAACTTTCAGAAGAAATACACATCATGAAAGATACAGATAATGAAACCTCCATGACTTCTGAGATTTCTCCTCTAACTAACCAACAGAAAATTATATCAACTCATAAAACCATAGTTAAAGACATTAAATCAAATAAATCAAAACCAAAAGAAACATTGAGGGAGGCGTTAGATACTTTGAAAGATATTAGACAGCATGTCCAGGACAATGAATTCACCGTATTTGGCCAACAAATTGGTATTCAACTTAATAACCTGCCACTACGGAAAGCACTTGAAATGCAACAGAAAATCCAAAACCTACTATATGAAGCTAGACTAGATAACTTAAATTATAAATCATCAAGTTTAAACTGTAGTACACCAATTCCCAGCATAGATAGATCAACAATGTGTGACAATTTTGATTCGAACCCTCTTGAAGTACATTTTTATGGACATAGAAGTAAAAGTTTTGATACAAATGATGTACATAATTTATATGATAAAAACAAAATTGATGATTATGATGCTAATGTTCAAGAATCACACAACACAGAGGAAGTACTGACCACATATTTTTCAAGTTGGAACGATCAAGTATAATAATTTGTATGTATTAATTTACCAAAGCAAGGATGCTTAATATTTATTAAAAGTTTAAAAATGAATAAATAAAAGATAACAAATTTAAAACTGTGAAGTCAATTTTTAGGTGAATATACCATTTAACCTAATAGACTATTTACTACTCCTAGTGTACAACAATTTTAACACCCATGTAGGAAAGTGGAATTAAATGGAATTGCATTGAAATAGTTAGAAGTACATGGGGTTTAGTATACAATACCTACATTAATTAATGGTTTACCACCCATATTTTAGTTGTCTTTTAATTAGTTTAACCAATTTCATTAGGGAGTGATTATAGTTCAGTGCTAATTACTTGTATGAATTCTTTTAACTGAGAAGATATAGCATCTAAAACTTCTTCCAAGAAACAGCTTATAGTATTCTTTGGAACTCTATATAAATATTGAAGAGATGATATTGAATCACCAGATGCTAAGTACCGAAGAACTACTTGCAATTTTATTTCTGCAGGTCTGCAGATTAGCTGTTCTCATCGTTGTATTTTGCCTTTGTATAATAGGACCAACCTAAAACAACATTACAAAATAAGTACTTTTTTGTATTATGATAATAAATTATTGTTTTACCTTTTGCAAGAGTTCATAGAACATGGCATAATCAACCCGAAGGAAGTTACAAAACGACCTCGGACGTTCAAAATGCAACTCTTTTAGTAACGTTCCTGATGCACCTAAATTATTCCTTCTACTTATCCATTTTTTTAACCCAATATTCACGTTTTTTTGTTTTTTTTTTTCAATTCCAGAATAAGTATTTGTTCAAAAACATCTGCTGCTGCGTTTAATACATAATTATTTGCCATTTTTATTATATTTATATTAATATTATAATTTTATGACTGTGACCAAACGAGAGTTAAATAAAAACGAGTTAGATTGAACTAGGTATTAGTAGTGTAGTTACTGTATTGTGCGTGAGCGCTGCAATGCTGCGGCACTGGTGTGAACAGAACACGACACTTCACCCTGTGGCGTCAAACTTTGAACAGTGTCACGTAACTTAGTGTCACGGTGTTAATGACACTTAGTGTCACCGTGTGAACGAGGCTTAAATTGCACTATTTTAGTGTCAGCATTTTTATTTGCTACATGTGACACTTGGCACTAGGGCATCAAATTGTTAACAGTGTCGTGCAACTTAATGCCATGATATTAATGTCACCGTGTGAACGAGGCTTTAAGCTTGTAGTCAATTTGAACAGTAAAATGAAATGGTGTTTTATTATAACAATATATAATTGTACAATAGTTGTCACACATTTTCGCAATAAAAAATAAATATAATAATAAAATATGTGCTAATCTCGATAATGTGTACTACGGTTCCAAATGAATTCACTAAATTTCTTAAAACTAATATGTACTTAAAAGGGAAAATGACACAGACATAGAAAATAGTCTATTTGTAGTTCTAGAATTAAGTGATTGACTTTCTGCCTACAAATATGGCGGAAAGGAACTATTTTCATCATCAAAAGTCTCTAGCAATAAATTCATATCGAATATTTTATCAAAATCACAAAAAAATTGTAAATTATGTTGTAGTTTCTAAATATTATAAAATGGTCTATTTTTATAGCTATGGGTTGAATATTAACTAAACCAAGTTTTCTTATAATAGTAATTCATACCGTATCCAATAGTCTAAAAAAATATATAACAGTTTTTTAAAGACGTTTTAATTTCAAATTCAGACAAAATTAGATATTTAAACGATGAATAATAATTTTTTTTTGTAACTGCTTATGTCATCTTTATTTCAACGACCAAATGGTTTTAAAAATACAATACATTATGATGATTTATAGGTAATTCGTAAGTATAATGTATAAATATATAATAATAATTACTTAAATATAATAGGTAGGTAGTGTAAAATAATATGCCATTTATATGGCTTATATTGTAATTCTTAAAAAAGGCATAATATAATATCCAACCTTTGTACTTTACTTTTTTAAGGAAATATCTAGTGGCCAAACTTGGATATTGAATAAGTTGTAGGATATAAAAGACAATAAAATTGTATTATTCAATGTCGGTATATTTGCTATTAAATTAAATTAATTTTTCTGAAACATTTTTATAAATTTTAAAATGTTTTGTACTATAGGTATTTCAAATTTCAATATGTTCGTATACATATAATGATAAATAAATTCGTACAAAAATCATCAACCAACTACCTACAAATTAGTGTTTACATGTACAGTATTTTATAATATTATTCTTATTTATTAATAACTATTTTTGTAACGTATTATGTAATCACAAATATGTAATATTTATTGTCAAAAGGGTCCAGCCTGTACAATTAATTAAAATTAAATAAAAATTACATTATTACTCGTGAGTCGTGAGCCATGACGGGGTATAATTACAATTTATAAAAAATTATATGCCACGAAATGACGTTATTACATTTTGTAATGCTGTTATAACATTTCGTATTTACGGCACATGTCTTTAGAATTTTAGAAGCAGTGTCGTATACGAATAGTATTAGTAGGTACCTAATCAGTATTTATCACAGGTGTTAATATATTGTAGGTATGTCCAGTGATGTAGTCGTAATTTTTTTACTGAGTATACGTTTTAATGTGCTTGATATGTAAACGTGGGGGGCTTCTCCCCCCCCCCCCCCCACCAATCACTATATATACTACGCTATTACTAATGATATATTTATAATTACATACACTTTACTACTACCTTACCGCAATTGAGTCTCTATAGTTTACAATCATACTCCTAAAATATATGATTATACATTTAAATTGTTTATGATTACCTATGTTAATTTCTTAACCCCCCTATCCCCATTCCCCACTTCTTTTTAAGTCAAAAAACCTAAATATTTATTAATATTTATAGTCTTAAATGTATACTCGGTAGTATATAAATTAGGTATCACAACTTTGAATGATTAAAAATAAATGAAAACATCATTTTTTGTAGATCAATTGTTATATTTATGTAATTATTGTGTGACACAGTATAGGTACATAAAATAATATTTTTTGACAAAATTATTTTCAGTAATGCATGTGACCGTGAATCTCGGCGTCGGCTATCGTTATAGATAAGCTTATAATTTTAGACGTATGATATATACGTTATATCTATATTATAATAAATATAGATCCATGCAATGAAGTTAAAAATAGATGTGTAAAATGTAAAAATAATAATAGTTCCTAATGAACATGATCACAAGGAAATATGTTTGGTATTATTGGTTATTCGTTAATACTATTTATATTATTGATTTATAGCTATGCAGTATACCCGTATACCTGCGTATCACAAATTATATTATAAGTATACGCATCAACCAAAAACTGGAGAAGTCGTTATACGCCGTATACCCGCGTATACGCCCCACTACACCACTGGGTATGTCGTATAAACAAATAATTTAAAATATTACATAATGTTAACTTATCTAATGTATTAGTTTCTATGTTTGTTATATCGATCATGTTAGCGTGTGATAATTTTGCTTGTTCCGTTAAGTAAGAACTTAGAAGCATAATGGAAATCAAAAATAATATAATCTTAGCCGTGGTGTTAATTAATAAACGCAGAAACTATATTCAATAGAACAACAGTAGGTACCTATATAGCAATATAGCAGACTTGGGTAGTGTAGTGCACAGCGCTGTCACTGCTGTGAACAACGTTTCTTTTACGACGGTGCAGCTCCGTTGTTTACGACGTATGTTTGAAAGGAAAAGGTTGTTTTAAATAATATAACACAACATTTTGAATTACGTTAAAGAATGGTATAATGATATTGATTAGTAAAATAATAAAAGTTAAATTAGTTATTTGATTAAAAGCACGGACACGACGACAATAAACAATCCGTATGAGTCAGCGTGTCCGTAGTGAGTACTTACAGTAATAACTTAAGTCTAAATTACAGTGTATAAAACACCCATATTTATATGAACATTCAATGTCAAATATTAGTCTACGTGCTTTTGAATAAGGAAAAATAGTGCTACGCGATGCATGATTAAGGAAAAAGTCGTTACGAATGTAACGAAAGTCCGAACACTTAGAATATCAATGAATACGTGTCACCTTGAGGTTTACTACATTCCTCCCCTTTAAGAAGGGACATCCGTAGATTTTCCTAAAATTCCGTCCTCAGCTTTGGGTATAGTGCAAGATCGTTTTTGTTTGTTGTTTCTCCTATTGGTACGAGCTCTGACGGTTCTATTGTTGGAGCTGTTGCTTCAAGCTGAATAGATTCTTCGCCATTTTGTATCCTTTTTGTATTCCGTTTTGTTATGATCTCATTGATTTTCTTGATCCAAAAAATTGAAATTGTGATAAGTATTATAGTGGTAATTACGTATAATAAATACCCATTATTTTTTTGTACTTGTATATATTTCCTGTGGTTTTCATCCTTTTTTTTTTGTTTTGGAAATACCTTACAGGTTTTGCTACTTCGTTTAGGTTTTATATCTGGTTACTTTTGACGTATTTGTCCTGGAACATGGTTTTATCCATTTGTGTACTTTAATGCTCCTCAAAGTGTAATATTCTGGACGTAGGTATAAAATCTGTGTATTCTTCTAGGTGGTTAATTTCTCCAGGAATGAGTATGTCCCGTTCTGAAAAACCTTTACACGCTTCATTTAGTGAAATTACACCTACCCCGCTTAATTTGTAATTCATGGATTGTTTCTCTTTATTGCACGTATAAATATGTTTTCTCCCTTTGTAACGTATAGCCATTTATTTTTATACGTTAGTTTATGATAGATTGATGTGTCCAATTTAAATTGCATTAGTTCGCAATTAATAGGAACCTCTTGAGGATCTTGTATTAGCAAGATTTCGCAAATTGGTCTACTTAATTTAGGATGAAGTGGATTAATTTCTGGACATAATAGGAATTCATGAGCACGTTTACATTTTAGTGGTTCATGTTCATCATAAGTGGCGTAAAGCTCCTTTGATCTACTTACTGCTAGAAAATTATAGCTAGTTTTTATATATATACAATTATTTAAAATACATACAGGTTTAGGGATTAAATGATAGAGTGTTAGTACGTGTTGATACACTAATGGTATATTAATCTTAAATACTATTTTGTTATCTGAATAATATATGATTACATCCGATAGTCCGAGTAATTCGTATGGAATTCTTTTAACCCTGTGCTTTGCATTTCGTTTATTTTTTTGTTGGAATTTGTGAAACAATTAATGTCACAAATACCAAACAGTATTTGTCCTGCTTTGGCTAATGTTGACAAGATTTTTACTTGCCTCCTACTCCTATGTGGCAACCCTATTGATTCAAAAAGGAGTTTCTCCTTCAATTCTATTTTCCTTGCGAGACCCTTGAGAGTTACATAAAGTTCGTCACAATGGCTTTTTGTTATATTAATCCTATTAAAATTGTCGCAAAAGTGTTGTGCTAGTTCTACATATTTTTTTATATTTTCGTATTGAGTTTTAAAGTACGTGATATCCAAGAATGCGGTTAGCTCCCATCTTGTAGTTACAATTTTTATAGGTCCTTGATTTTCAAAGTAAATTCCCGATTCCTGTGGTAGCTGTTCATCGCTGAACTGTTGTATTTGTCCGGTTACACATACCAGTAGAATTATTGTGAGTAATCTATAATACAATTAATTTATCGTTATTCATTATTTGGTCGTCTCTTTTTTTTTTTTTTTTTTATTATTATTATTATTATTATTTTAAAATTGATCTGTTTCAAAATATCTCTTTACCATATTTTTGTGTATACGGTAATCCTTTCTCCCTTTTTTTATCGTTATATTTTCGTTGTCAGGGGTCATCGTAATCTCATATGGACCTAACCAGTTTTGTCCCAGAGTATTTTTCTTATTTTGATTTTTCATCAAGACTTTATCCCTTACATGTAAATCTTGTTCATTGCTTTTTTTATCGTAGTATTTTTTGTTGTCATTTTTCTTTTTGATTAAATTCTCGCGGGCTATTTTGTGTGCCTCCTGTATAACTCGCTTCAGATCATAAATATAATTCTCATAATTATACTGTGCTTCTGGGTTTTGATGAAAACTAGATGGAATCTGTGGCTTCCTACCGAAAACTAGTTCATATGGTGTGTAATCTGTAGATGTATGGATTGTCGTGTTGTAACAGAACATTGCATAGCATATTAATCGGTCCCAGTTGTTGTTTTTATCTACAAAGTTTCATAGATATTATGTTTTTAAAGTTTTGTGTGATCTTTCTAAAAAACCGTTAGTCTGTGGGTGCCATGGGGTAGTTTTTGATTTATTTATCCCCAAAAGTTTGCACATTTTCTTAAAAACATCTGACAAAAAATTCGTTCCGCAATCCGTTAATACCGATGTCGGGATGACATAATTGCATACAAAACATTCGACAAGCGCCTGAGCTACGGTCTCTGCATCGGTAGTTCTTAAGACTACCGCGATGGCATAACATGTTAATTCGTCCTGCATAGTAAGTATGTACAGGTTGTCTGATGAAGTTTTTGGCAGTGGCCCCACAATATCTAAACAGATACGTTCAAAAGGTTTTGTGACGGTAGTAGTGATTAGCATTGGTTGTCTTGTTCATTCATTGTCTTGTTCGTCTTATTTTTTTGACATAGTTCACAATTTTGTATGTAATTTTTTACATCTTTTTTTAAGTTTTTCCACTGATATTGTGAGTTCAATCTTTTGATTGTACGTGATACTCCCGAATGTCCTCCGATTGGTGTGTCGTGAAATTCATAAATAGTTTTCTTTTTTTCGGTTTCCGAAAATTGTTGTTCCTTAAAAATGTTTACAGTAATTCCTGAATTTTTGAATTTGTATCTAAACATAGCTCGAACCCGCTGGAAACCGCTTAATGTCGTCAGTCCTTCCAATCGAGTCGTTGAAAAATTTTTTATTCCGTCTTCCTCACAGTTTTTTTTTTATGTTGGAAATTGCAGATAATATGTTTTCAGGGGTTAGTTCCCTTAAATGCGTTGGCTTAATTTTGAAAAATATTATGTTTCTTCCATCTTTATTATATTTAATAAATTTATTATTTATGTCGTTTCTTACTGACAAATCTATTTGATTCCTATCAATAATGTCCCTAATGGCTGTTTGGGTAATAATTAAATTCTCTGGTATAGGTAATATTAAGTTATCAGTCGGATCTGCATTTTTAATACTACCCTCAATTTCAAGTATTTGTGAATAAAATATCGGCTTTTCTTTAGCTTTTATGAATAATTCGTAGTCATTGCTACCAGTGTCTGCATCTTTAACAGCGTGTATCTGAGACAGACAGTCTGCTTTGGTGTTTAATGCCCCGGCTCGATATTTTATTTCATAATCATATTCTTCTAACTGGAGTCGCCATCTCATTAATTGAGATGAGCAGTCTTTAAGGTTGAACAAGTAAGTTAAAGGTCAATGGTCCGTTATAATTGTGAACCTTCGCCCATAAAGATAAGGTCTGAAATGTTTAACGGACCATACGATTGCCAACAATTCTTTCTGGATGACACTACAATTATTTTCGGCCCTATTTAAAGTCCTACTTGCGTATGCAATAGGTTTATCTTCGTTCGGTTCTCCTTGGGAGAGTATGGCCCCTATTGCATACTGACTGGCATCTGTGGTTAAATTGAATTGTCCTTGTTCCCATTTCGGATAAATCAATAACGGAGGGCTTGTTAGTACTTTCTTTAGCTCCTCGAATGCATTCTCACATAGGTCATCCCATATAAATGGTGTATCCTTTTTCAATAAGTTTGTTAAAGGTTTGGCTATTTTTGCAAAATTTTTTACGGATCTCCTGTAGTAGTTTAACAATCCTAAAAAAGATTTTATGTTTTTCGCATTTTTCAATTTAGGATAATTTTGGATACATTCTATTTTGTTTGGGTCCGGTGATACTCCGTTTTCATTTATGATATGCCCCAAATATAGTACTTCTTTTCTTAGAAATGCACATTTACTTGGTTGCAACTGTAGTTTGTGCATCCGTAGTCGATCGAAAACTTTTCCTAATTTATTTTGATGGTCGCGTAAACTCGATCCATGTACCACGATGTCGTCCAGGTATGCGGTGCATAATTCTTCCAACCCTGTTAAAACGGATTTCATTGCTCTTGAAAAGGTCACGGGCGCTGAACTCAATCCAAACGGCATTCGTAGAAACTCGTAGTGTCCGGATTTGGTTGAGAACGCTGTCTTATGTGTGTCCCCACTGTTTATACTTATTTGATGATAACCGCTTGCTAAATCCAACGTGGAGAAATATTTAGATGATCCAAGGGATTCTAGTATTTCTACTAAGATAGGTAATCCGTATGCTTCATTTAAGTTACCTCGTTTAACTTACTGAAATCGACGCATACCCGTAATTTTTCTTGTCCGTCGGTACCTGGTTTTTTTTTTAACTACCACTAGTGGGAAATTAAAAGGTGAAATTGAATTTTTTATAATGTTGCTTTTTTTCATATCACTGATCTGTTTCTCGATTTCCTCTTGATACGCCCACGGTAGTCTGTATGGTCGAATGTTAATAGGTTTTACGCAGCGCGGCGTGTTTATATAATGCTTAACCAAGTCTGTTGTGTTTAGACAATCACCTTCTAAAAAAAACACATCCGAATACTTATTGCATAAATCTATAATACTGTCACGTTCCTCGATGTTTAGGTCATCAGTTTTGATAGCTTTATTTAGTAATTGAATACGATTCGTTGTGCCCTTGACATGTATTGTGTCCCGCGTTTGCTCGTCACGGTCGCTATTAATGAAATATACGTGATCGGAGTACGGCTCCCATTGTAAATTTTCGGTGGACAACTCATCGATCACGAACGGTTGTTCCGAGATATTGATTATATTACTTACGATTTTATTTCCGTGCACGGGACTGAGGCTATTGGCAATTATCACGTCTTCATTTATTTCTTGTTTTTGAATTGTAATTACGTCATGACCTACTGCTTCCTCTGCGTTTATTGTTACAATACAGTTGCTCCGTGGTGGTATTATAATACTTTGGTCATTTTTGATCGAGTAAGGAATCCTTAGTAACTTATTTTCAAAATCTATGTGCATTGATCCACGTTCCAAAAATTCATAACCTAGTAAACCGTCGTGGCTTATTGGAAAATCGTCTCATATTATATCGAATCGAATCAAAAATTCTCGTCCTTCGATGCTAATAATCATATCGACAGTTCCTATGGTTTCTACTGGAAGTGAATTTATGCCTTTTAGATCCCCTTTGTTTTGTTCATTTATTATTAACTGTCCTTGTAACTTTGATATCTTTATAAGATTTTTGTTGGCACCCGTATCTATTAGAAAAGTTTGTTGATTATCGGTAAAATGGGTGGAGGCACAGCTAATGGTTGGACCATTTAGTGGACATAACGTTCCCCCCCTCCAATTTCTCTAAGTTATGGTTGCGTCGGGGTGGAACTATTTCCGAATCCCCTGCGATTACGCGAATATTATTGTTACTTTTATATTCGTCTACGGACCGGTTCCCTTGCGCTTCATTAGAATTATTTCCTTGTTTCCTTTTTTGTTCATTGTAAATTCGTTTCCTACATTCGCTTATGTCGTGGTTTGGTTTTTTACAATATTTGCACACCTTAATGTTCCCGGTATTTTGTTGTTTGACCTCAGTTTTAAAATCCCGATCATAAGTTGGGTTACGATAATTTGGTACTTTATGTGCGCTTGTACGGCATTCATTTGCGTAGTGCCCCATTTTTTCACAACGATTGCATTTAATATTTTTTTTCCTCGTATCCCTATAGTTATTTGTTGACGGTGGTTGTTCGGAATAAAAAGATTTTTCCTCTTCGATGGCTATAAAAACCGCCTCCTCAAGGCGAGTTACCTGTCGAGCTTTTAGGATAATTCGGATGGAATATGATACTCCCGAGATAAATACGTTTAATGCGTGTACTTGTATCGTTTTAGCAATAATAGCTGCTTCCTCTGCAGTTTTATTCACAGTTGAGACATGCGTAAGCTCATTGTAAGCTTTTTCGATTCTCCCGGAAAAACTAGTAATAGATTCATTTATATTCTGTCTTATAGAATTTAATTGATTTTGCAGAAATGTGGCTGAATGTGATGCGCCAAAAATAGTTCGAAAATGGTTCTTAAGTTCCTCCCATGAAGTTATTTCCCTATATCTAACGGCGTTAAAAGCTCTCCCTTTTAATTCGGATAAAATTCCTTTTAATATTTTAGGTTTGTTAGCGTCTGTTACGTTTTCTAATAAAAATTCGTATTTTTGTTCGAATGATTTTAGCTCAGATTCACTACCCCCCTCGAAGCTTGGGATAGATTTTACGGCGCTACCTAGACTAATTGTATCTACGGTTGCCATTTTTATTCTTAAATTTTCTGGGTTGTAATCAATTATTTTCCAATCTACACTCGGACTTGACATGATGCAATCAATATAATATAATTCAAGTAACTTACAATTGTTGCGGGTACATTTGTGCTGGCGTGATGGAAGACCTCTGAAAATTCGCCACGATAGATTGATTGGAACAAACTGTTCGTGTGACCAAGTTCACCTGGAATTTGGGTTTGATGTCGGTCGAAAAACTCGGTAGCTGGTCCGTCGGTGGGCCTCAAGTCGTTGGAATTTGACCTGATGGTTGAAACTGTACCCCACACCTGACACCAAATTTGTAGTGCACAGCCCTGTCACTGCTATGAACAACGTTTCTTTTACGACGGTGCAGCTCCGTTGTTTACGACGTATGTTTGAAAGGAAAAGGTTGTTTTAAATAATATAACACAACATTTTGAATTACGTTAAAGAATGGTATAATGATATTGATTAGTAAAATAATAAAAGTTAAATTAGTTATTTGATTAAAAGCACGGACACGACGACAATAAACAATCCGTATGAGTCAGCGTGTCCGTAGTGAGTACTTACAGTAATAACTTAAGTCTAAATTACAGTGTATAAAACACCCATATTTATATGAACATTCAATGTCAAATATTAGTCTACGTGCTTTTGAATAAGGAAAAATAGTGCTACGCGATGCATGATTAAGGAAAAAGTCGTTAAAGAATTAACCAATACTGTTAATACGTGAGCATTTTCGTTAGTAGGTAACAAGGAAACAAAAGTCCGAACACTTAGAATATCAATGAATACGTGTCACCTTGAGGTTTACTACAGTAGTGTCGGATATCTGTAAAAATACTCGATAACGTTATTTGGCCGCCGGACTGTTATCGACAATAATTGTCGTCGGTCATTACGGTCGACTCCACGTCGAGAATATTCGATACCCCCGCCCCGCCTGTGCCACCACGGTCACTGCCTGCCGTCTCACCGCGAACCCGTCGACGTCTAATTAATTAGTGATCCTCTGTCTGTTCGTCGCAACTGTTGCAACGGCACCCCGGCACTTTTGTCACGTCGGCGTGTTGCGCGACAGACTATTTTCACGCGATCGATGGTTGTGAGTGTGCCGTGTCAGGTACTCATCGGCCGTGGCGTTTTGCGTGTTTTTAGTCAATCCGTCCATATTAAGTATCCGTCGATCACCTGTGGTACGTTGTACAAGGTGTACGCGCCGACCGCACGTTGAAGCGAGCCGTTATCTCGTGGTTTACGCGCGCATGTATTCGGTTGTTGGCCGTCGCTATTGTGTCGCGCGGAGTATCGGCGACGTGTAAGTGTTGATATCTTTCTCGACTCCGACACTACCCTTTTACGGTACCTTCCACGGATTACGGCAAAATTATTAGTGTGCGCTACTCGTCAGTGGCCATCGTAGGATTCCCACTATACCAGCATCGAATCGCCGTGTGGACCAATAAGCAGTCGGAAAGGAGAACGAGTGGCAACATTGCGGGTACCAGGGAGACCGGTGATTATACCACTACATTATTATCATCGTCGACATTATTTGTACCTATATTGTTAATTCTATCTATGTATATCAATTAGTGGGCGCCCATCCATTCCATATGAATGTAAGCTTTTTAGTTTTATATATTAATAGTAGGGCGGTGCTTCTGGCTCGCCAATTAAACATACTACTTGTATTTTTTTTTTCATTCCTTTCTATATTTACGTTAAGCATAAGGGGCTCACTCTCATCCGTGCCTTGCGTTGCGGTGCTTAGCGCTGTCAATTTGTGCAGTCAGAGTGTGGGGCAATAAAACTTGGTAAAATATTATTTAAGTGTAGCCGAGTCGGTCGACGCCTCTGGGTCAGGAGTAAGGACTTGTGCGACAGGTAGTATTCCGAATACAGTATTCGAAATACTATTTAGGTATTCCAAATACTATATTCGGAATACTTTAATAGTATAACAATATATTTTTTTTAGGATTTTAATTATACAATTTAAAACGAAAAATAGAAAACGTATAATTTGTGTTGGAAATTTGTAGGTAATTGATAACATCTCTCAATATTTAATATCATACATTCATACAATAATAAAATTATGACCGGTATTGGTTCATATCATGTTTACTGATTAGTGGTTACCGATCAGCGATACCGATTGCAATAACAAGAATGCTATAAATAAATTTGTATATTAAAGACTAATGGGTATTTCCGTATTGGCTTATGGTGCTTATCTTATACATTTTATCCACTGTAACTGAACGTCTGTGTCTCTGACGTCTGTCTCTGTAGTCTGCACATCGTTGTACCCATACTAACTATGGTCTATGTTCTATGACAAGCCAATAAGCCATTTAGAAATGCAGAATAAAGTGCAACAGTCGGACAGTGACACATCACACATTATACTGAGTACTGACATAATATATTATTATTATATACTATTTTACGTATTTTTGTTTACAGCGTGTTAAATCATTAATTTGCGAGTTCACAATTATGGCAGATAAAACTTTAAATAGTGTAAATAGTGACTACCGTCTTCCTTGGATTAAATATGAAAATCTTTAACAAAAAATATTTTAAAAGTATTTGGAATATTTTTATAGTATTCTAAATACTTTATTCAGAATACTATTTTTATGGTGTATTCGAATACACATTCGGAATACTATTTTTCATCAGTATTCGAGTATTTATTCCAAATACTTTTAAAAAGTATTTTACCCAAGACTGCTATATAGACTATAGAAAAAACTCCGTTCCATACCGGATAAATTGTATAGTAACTTGCGGGGGACTTTGTCACCTAACCTAACCTAACCTAACCTATGTGTAGATAATAGATACCTAACATATAAATTATAATTAACAATAAGTCTTACCCAGCAGCTAGCAATCGGCATCTAGGTATATTAAAATATTATTCTACTGTGTATAATAATATCACCAAATGCTGTGTACTTCGTACACGCTGATTGACGAATTCAAAATTTTGGGAAATAGGAGAATCAATTTATATTTCTTCTTTAATTATAATTATTACATAATTAGGTACACATTTCATTACTTATTTGTATGTAAATTGTAGATAAATATATGCATTATGTGTTATTATGATATTTTTTTTTTAAATTATGGTTTATGTGTTTTCTTCTTTTTATACATAACTGTGTTCATATCATTTTATATAATATTTATAGAAACTTGCACATTCGTATTATGTGCACAGTACACATACAACTTGATTATAATTATACATTTATACACATAAATAGTACATAGTTTTTAATAAAAATTGGAATGTGTGCTGATGCGAAAAAAATTAGGGGCATTGTTCAAGTATTGGGGTTCTAAGAACACGCCTATGATAACGGATGGTGTTAAACATTTGAATTCTATATTGATATAGAATAATTGTATACGAGAAACGGTACTGACTGGAGACGTGAATTTATATCTTTAATATTATATGTAAACTGTTATTATAACAATTTATGACGAATATTGTATACAATTGTAAAGTTTTTTGACACACCAACAACGATCGTATCGACATAGTATTGACATTTATAGAAAAACTATATATATATAGAAAAAACTAGAAAAAGTTTAAAATTATAAACAGCTCAAAACAAGTCCAAATATGTATATTTTAACAGGCAAGGTATTTCATTTTTGAATTAAAACAAAAAAGAAAATCGTTCGATAAGAATTCAAATTTGATACATTTTGTCAAAATTTGAACTTTAAATGCTTATAAAAAAAATTGTGCCCATGTATTTTCAATATTTTTCAACTGCTATTTGACGCGGTCCCGCGTAATAGCTGTTTGAATTCAAATAGCCTTTTACGCGGAAAGCCGCGCAACGCTTCTCAAACAAACCGCCAATCGACGACGGACGACGCCGCGCCGGCGCGCGACACCTGCGCCGTGAACCGTCGGCCGGCCGTTGGGTGAACCGGATTGTAATGTCACTAGTTTTGGACGACCGATACGACACGGTCGACTTGCACCCGGCAGTCGCATCACCCATTTTGACTGTTTTTTTTTTTTTAGTACAGTGTGCCTACAATTTGCTCTTTTTGTTGTTCTCAGTATTGTTTTTTTTGTTTTTTTGCGTTTATGCTACAAATAAACACGCAGTCAATCAATCGTCGTGTCGTTTTCTTTTTTTTTGTTCAGTTGGTCAGCAGACCCGTCACCACCCCATCCTCGCGGCTCCCCAAAGGACCGCATCATATTGTAACAATATATCAGGAGCCTTGCATAAAATGTTCACGCTTTTCTACCCAACAAATAAAATTTTATTGATATTTATAGAAAAAAAACTAAAAAAATGGAAACTGAAAATGTCAGTAAAGAGCTCAAAGTAAGTCAAAATATTTTAAAAAATGTTATGGTGTATAGAAAATGCTGATATATACATTCAGTGAAATTTTCAAGTATCTACAGTCATACGTTTTTTAATTACAACAAAATAAGAAAATCCAGTGATTATCAAGTGTTGTAAAAATATGAATTTCAAACGCTCATAAAAATTTAATTTGACTTTCTTGAAGACATTTTTTTATTGATAAAGGTAGACAAGCTTATAGATAATCTTGTATTACATTTTAAAATCTTAGATTGAAAAAGAAAAATTTTTATAAATTCTCAACTCAAAATAATTTGCTAATTTTCGTGATTTTTTCGTAGTTTGTCAATATTTGAACTTTAAATGCTCAAAAATAAAAACTGTGACTAAGGATTTTTAATATTTTTCAAATGTCATTGTAACAATATAGTAGGAGCCTTGTATTAAATTTTCAAGCTTTTTTACCCAACAAATAAAATTTTATTAATATTTGTAGAAAAATTACTAAAAACATGGAAACTGAAAATGTCCGTAAACAGCTCAAAATAAGTCAAAATATTTGGAAAATGTTATGGTGTATAGAAAATTCGTATATAAACATTCAGTCAAAATTGTCGTTTGTTTTAGAGTTGCACCAAAAACCAAAATCGATTTTCTCAAAAACAGATTTTGCGTAAAAATTCCCGTTTTTTTCTTAATTTTTCGTTTGTTTTTCATGTCGTTTTTGAAAACTACTTAATTTTAACTTTTGACCCCCTAAAGTACCAACTACATTCACTTTCCCATCAGAAAAGTTACTATTGAAGAAAATCCAAGCTTTTTGACAGTCCTAAAAGGTGATGACAGACAAAATAAAAATAAAAAAAAAACACACATCATTGTAAAATTAATACATTCATCGCTTCGCTCAGAATCTAAAAAAAGTCACAAATTACCAAACATTATGTTATACATAGATAAAGAAGTTAATAATGGTAACGATATTGTATATTTATTTAAAGAATACTTTTCTAACACATATATCACAAATGATAGAACTTGCCCACAAATCAATTTGAAAGAAAATAACATCGGAGCTATTAATAAAATTGAATCAAAGCAAATATATATATGTTCAATTAACTTTGGAATATTAGTTATACAACAGCAATTGAAGGGTTCAGTGCAACAACCAGATAAGTCACACTTTTTTGAAAATCGAGCTATCTATCAGAGATTATAGATCAGAAACTTCTCTATCTATTGGTGCAACAAACGTATATGTCCGATTATTATTCATTGATTTATAATGATAATGGACTTATCTTGTTAGGATAGTTTAGGATAAAAACCAGATAAGTCCGGACTTATCTGGTTTTTTCCCCAAATATGGTTACACTGTATTTTCACGATAATCACGTTTATTGGCGGTTATATTATTGTTATTCCCGATTTAGTTTAACTATATTATATACTATTATATATATATACTATATATACTATTTACATATTATAGTTATCTATGGTTATATATATATTATTAATAATGTCTAACTAGTCGTTTTTACTCGTTACTGATTTATTAAGTTCGTTTCTATGTGTTTTGATTATTTTGAATATTTATATAAACATTATATGAGAAACATTGTTATATTGTTATATTGTGTCTATATCATACAGACATCATGGATGAATTTGAAATCAATGCAGCATTGGACGATTCATTTACTTTTTCTGAAGTGGATGATGATATTTTAGATCCGGACTTTGAACTAATAAATCACAATAGTTATATGCAGGAACATGACTTAGTAGGTATAACACCTTTATCTAGCTGTGATTCTGAAGAAGATATACCAATAAATGATCTAGGTAACTCAGAAGCTATGAATAATGCATTTGAAAACGATTGGGTCAATGGTACAGAAGATATAGGCTACGAAAATGAAGAATCAACATCAAGGGGTAAAAAAAGAGCTAAGAACCCTCACTTTGGAAAAGAAATATTTTAAGAACACAAAGAGCGCAAGGTAATGAAACAATTAATTTGAGAAATAAAGTAATTAAAAAACGTGTAACTGGTCCTAATTGTAAATGTAGTTTTGAGTGTTTCGAAAAGTTTACTGATGATGAAAAAGGCAGTATAATAGACATTTTTAATGTTATTGGTGATAAAGAAAAACAGGATACATTTTTGGGAGGTCTTATTTCTGTAAAAGAGGTGTCTAGGCGTAGACCAAGAAATAATCAAAAAGGAAGTAGATCTTGTTCTTGTATCTATAAAATTCGAATTAATGGAATTAATGAAACTGCAGTATGTAAACAAGCTTTTTTCTCATTATTTGGAGTAGGAAAATCAGTCGTTGAGAGAATTGTTTCTAATATTAAATTGAATATTCCGAGCCCAACAGATAAGAGAGGAAAACAAACTTTGAATCGACCCAATAAAATATGTGATCAAGTTGTGTTTCAAATAAGATCTCATATAAACAGTTTTCCCAGATGTGTATCACATTATAGTCGAATGGACGATAGCGAAAAAAGATATTTATCACCTGAATTGAGTGTAAAAAAAATGTATCAAATGTATTTAGAGAAATATGAACATGATTTTTTAGAAAGACAAAGTAAAGGTGAAAAATGTATACCTAAAGTTAAATATGATTTTTATTGGCAATATTTCAATAAGAATTTTAACTTGTCATTTGCCTCCCCAAAGTCGGACACGTGTCAAACATGTGACAGACTACAAAATTTAATAAATGCTGAAAAAAATGATTTAATTAAAACAAATCTATTAGATGAAAAAAAGATACACATAGATAAGGCTGGGATTTTTTATTCTGATCTGAAGAAAATGTCTAAAGAGGCCAAGACAAATCCTACTCTTCAGGTTCTTTCATTCGACTATCAACAGAACATGCCTCTGCCTCACATACCATCCGTTGATGTTTTTTACAAAAGACAAGTATGGAGTTACAATATTTGCATCTATTCAGCAAAAACAGGTCAATCATATTTTTTTATGTATGATGAGTCAGTAGGGAAAAAAGGTCAGAATGAAGTGATTAGTTTCCTAAATTATTACTTGGAAAATCTACTACACCAAGGTATTAAAACTTTATATCTCTTTGCAGATAATTGTAGTTCTCAAAATAAAACACTGCTTTAATTCATTATTTATATGCTATCATTCAATCTGAAGCATTTGGCTTAAAACAAATTATCCAACGATATCCGGAGCTTGGCCATAGCTTCTTACCCTGTGACCGTTGTTTTGGTTTAATTGAACAACAAAAAAGAAAACTTGAAAGAGTATACATTCCAAGCACATACCAAGAAATGGTGAAAAACACCTGTGTGAGACGGTTTAATGTAATTAATGTAACTCAACGATTTATTTACAACTTTTCAGAGTATTTGAAACCTTATTATAAAAAATGCATCACAAACTCGAGTAAAGCTAAGTTTACTATTATGGCATATCGACAAAGAGAATACAAAAAAGAAGGATTATTCTGTACCACAATCCCACACTCTACAAGCACTGATCATTTTATACTTCAAAAATCTGTAGCCAATAACTTTAAACATCCAATGGAGAATCTTCCTACATTATATTCTAAGCCCCTACAAATTAAAAGGGCAAAACTGTTAGGTTCTACAATCAATTTGAAGAAAATAATTATGTTGAAAATAATGATGTTCCATGTCTGTCCGATTATGAAGATTAATAACTTATGGTACCTAATACCTAATAGTTATTAATTTTGTTTAAAATAAATGTTATTATTTTATTAGTCAAGTAAAGTAATGTATGATGTGATTAATTTATTATGTGTTTTTTTTTTAACTCTGTTTAGACTGTAATAATTTTATTTTATTGTTTGATTTATTTTATTACATAAGTAAAGTAACTTATAATGTGATTATTTTATTGTTTTGTTTCAAAACACTGAAATTATTTTATTTTATTGTTTTATTTCTTTTAATATATAAGTAAAGTAACTTATGATGAGATTAACTTATTATTTTGTTTAAAAAAGCTGTAATAGTATTATTTTATTGTTTTATTTCTTTTAATATAATATGTATAAGTAAAGTAACTTATGATGTAATTAATTAATTATTTTGTTTAAAAAAATATAAATATTTTATTGTTTGTTTTATTTTATTATATAAGTAAAGTAACTTATGAAGAGATTAACTTATTATTTTGTTTAAAAAAGCTGAAATAGTATTATTATATTGTTTTATTTCTTTTCATATATAAGTAAAGTAACTTATGATGTGATTAATTTATTATGTGTTTTTTTTAACTCTGTTTAGACTGAAATAATTTTATTTTATTACATAAGTAAAGTAACTTATGATGAGATTAATTTATTATTTTGCTTAAAAAGGCTGAAATAGTTTTATTTCTTCTATCATATAGGTACTTAAGTGAAGTTTTGTACTATTAGAATAACTATAGTACTAATAACATTGCATTTTATATTAATTAATAGTTTTTCAGGAAAGTTTTACTTATTTTTTTTTTTACCGTGTTCTATTTTCTGTGCATAAGTGGCATTTAGAGGAGCACAAAGGGTCAGTTGAAAAATATTGAGTAGGTAAACTGTTCAATTTGCTCCTTCCTAAGTTTAAAAGGGTTATTTTTGCTCCCCCCCTAAGAACGAGAGCCAATGGTACTATGAACGAAAAGTAAACAATTTACAGAAACAATAAAAAAAAATGTTTTTAAGGTTATATTATTCAGCATTGTTACCCAGTACCTAAGTTATGGTTGAAGTTCCATTGTGATACATATCTACAACTTTTAAAGTTATAGTGAGCTCTAAATCTTTTAAACTTTTCTGTTAATCACTTAAATTCTATGGGTATATAATATTTAAATTTGACTCCGTTGGGTGTAACAACCAGATTAGTCCATGCCCACTTCAACTTAAGAAAATATTTTAGAAATAACTACTTAAAGCTAAAACTTAAAAATAGTATATTGATATAGACCAACACTTAAACTTTAAAATGGTTTAGAAACTTTTTTAATATCTCTGTTTTAAATGTAACAAAACTCGTTATAAGCCTCTCCTGTAAAATTTTAAAAATGTGACTTGTCTGGTTGTTGCACTGAACCCTTCAATTGGTCCTGATGAAATCTCGCCATTATTTTTTAAAAGAGTGTGCATTCATTCTCACTCCAGCTATAACCTCTTTATTTAATAAACCATTGTTCTCAGGTATTTTTCCTGAGCAATGGAAATCCTTATATAAAACCCCTATTTTTTAAGAAGGCAACAAATGCTTAATTAATAATTATTGTCCCATATCTAAACTGTCAATAATACCTAAATTATTCTCAAAACTAGTAAACAATACTATTACACTTTTATGCAATAAATTATTATCAAATGACCAACACGGGTTCAGGCAAAATAGATCAACAATAACAAATTTGTGTATATTTAAACACGCAATCTTGGATTCATTTGAAAATCAATCACAAACTGTTGTAATTTTTACCGATATGGAAAAGGCCTTTGATAGGATTAATCATAAATTATTAATTCTGAATTAATTCACAAGCTTAAAATATACGGATTCACTGAACCACTACTTTCTTGGTTTTATTCTTTCATTTCTGGTTGTACTCAAATAGTAAAATACATAAATAAATATCTTGTTTTTAATTTATAAGTTCAAATATTATAATGTATGATATAAATATAAATACCTATTTCTTCTTCTATTATTATTATTATTATTATTATTATTCTTATTGTTATATGTAAATTAATAATTATTGATAATGTACGTACGTATATAGTATTATATTATATACAATATTATACGAAAAAAAAACTGTAATTGGAATTTATTTCCGTAATAAAGGAATTATTATTATCATTACTATTAAATATTATTATTTTATAAGAACATAATATTATTTTATTTCAGGTTCACCTGCATACACAAACTGTTCGATGGCGCATTCATTTGTGCCCCTTTTGATTTTGAAAAGTCCATTCTGTCCACATTCATTGCCCCAAGAGTTGACCAACAACCAATAGTCTACACCATTTTCAACTCCCCAGCCAATCAACTTGGCATATTGATATCGTAACCATTTCGATTTTTCAGTTTGTGCGTAAACGCCTGTAGCAGACAACAAATCAAAGCCGTACAATACATTGAATTCAGTAATATTTATAGCATGAAATATAATATGATTGCTCGTATTTATAAACTTACCACTTTTGTAAAGAAAAAAGTCGTCGTAGAGAGAGAACATTATTGTGACCGGACCGTAAGTTTGCACTTCCTTTCGAATATCTTTGTATATAATATTATAGTAGTTGCTAACTGAAATCATAAAATTAAATTGTAATAATTGGGAAATAATACATTATTAAAAAATTGCCAACTCGTCAGTATGTTATTATCATTGGCTATACCTGACTTACCTTTCACGTGATCATGGTTGTAATTGATCGTATCATTACCGTAACAGTAGTTAACGCATGTGTGATTGTTCATTTTTGTTGGTATGTTACAAATTGGTGGAATTTTGGAAGGCTGGCATCCCTATGCAATGCAATGAAAATAACGATTATTATATAAGATACCTAATCGATTATTCAAATTACATCGTTAGTGTTGTATTTGCCACCGGAGACCAAGCCGTGAGTTTTGAAATATTCCCAAACAACGGTATGATTACCGAGCCAACCGTTTTTATAAGGTGTTATACCACTACAGGAAATTAGCTCTTCGGCGGATAGGGGTTGATGGTAACTTCCATTAGTCGCTATGCACATTCTGTCTGCGAATGCCCCGGCGTGGGCATAAGCCTGTTGCGAGACAATTATCAGAAGGATTATTATTTATTATTTTGAAAATGCATTTGTTTCAATTTTAACACAGTGATTCCATCAAAAAAAATCATATGTTTACCCAAGACAAGAGGGCGTTTCCTTCATTGTAAACTTCATTAATTGTTTTGCATTGGGGCCAGCGTTTTCTTGCATCAAATTCCTTGTGATTCTGGTTGTCTATTACGTACCTGGGATTGCGGGTTTTGTATAGAATTTTTGATTTAGTGGCGGCTTCAACTCCTCCTGTTCCTAACAACATCAAATGTTCTTCTTCCACTGAATTGGGACCAATATTTTCTCCAGCCTGTAATCATATTATAGTTTGGTTAGGTAGGTAATACATTTCATCGCCGTTTTGGAGATGATAATCAAGGTAGGTCTAAGAAATAGTGGACATATAATTTTATATTAATGAATATTACATTTTCTAGTTTTAAATTCAGGTTATTTAATAATATATAAATTAAATACTTATCAACATATTTATATCGCCAAATATAAAAGCTATTTTCAATTTTCAAATAGCATGAAAGTGCATTCTAAAGAACACATCTCTGAATTTAAGAGAGGCATTTACATATCAAATTTAAATAGGTACCTATTTATCTTAAAGTAGGTACCTACATCATACATATACTAATAACATGTATATTTATAAACTTAATGTAAATATAGGTTCTTGTTATGTACCTACTTATTCAAGAAAACAATTAGGTACCTATTTAAAAACATGTCTTCTGTTTTTTGAATAATACATACATATTATAGCCTAATCTACTAATTTATTTATCTAAGCTATTTTTTTCATCCAATACTCACAATATACATAAAAATTAAGAATTTATTAAAGAAAGTGTAAACGCAAACGACGTCTTCTACGATTCTCCATATCAGATACAGTACGCTTGAATACGTGTAGTTCAATTTAAATATAATAATAATAAAAAGAAATTCAATTACCTAATTATAAAAAGATAGTTTCTTAAATCGGTTTTTACCGCTTTTTATTGCTAACCGTTTATGATGATTGTCGGAAAATTGGTACGGTTGTTTTGAACGTGGAATATTGGTACGGTCGTTAAAAACCAGGGTTTCTTAAACTATGAAAAAAACAATCTTAAATTAGATAAGTACTGCATGAAATTGTAGGGAAGTATTAATCTAATCTACAACGACAAATGACAATATCGATAACGATGAATAAAGATATTGTATAGGTTTCATGCGACCTAGTGCAACTGCAACGTTCAACTTATTGCCACGTGTCCACAATTTTCAATTTTTATTTTTGTTATAATGGAAAGTTTTAAAACTGAAAAGGGAAATGAATTAATGCCGTACAAGAATTATTCGTATGTAATTTTAAGAAAAAATAATAATACTATTAGGTGGAAATGTTCACAAAATACAACATTAAAATGTCCGGGAAAAATTACAACGAATTTAAATAAACCCGTAAGTCTTAAATTAGTAATAATTTATATTATTGTATCTATTGTATTGTAATGTATTATTATTAATTTTATTTTAGTATATAAACTATTCAAATATAGTGCCTCATAATCACACTTCAAATAATAAAATTGAGGAAATAATTGTTATTAAACATGATATAAAAAAAAGAGCCTTAGACATGACGCGGTACGCAGCGGCCACCAGTACAAAGTACAGGTACCGCAGCGACCAGTCTACACTTTTCGTCAACCGCCACTACGGGCTACAGCGCGACAACGCCAACTCCCCCACCACGCCACAAAGGCACAAGGTGGGACGGGAAGGCGAGTCGCGTAGAACGAGTACCGGCCGTCGTAGACCTACTACTAGCAAAATAACACACGTCGTGAACACACACCACGATTACAATCAGATCGATACCTGAACTATATAACCCGCCGTCCGTTGTTTTCTTTTTTTTTTCTTTTAATATTTTTTTCTTGTGTATACCTATACTATACATATGTGTACCCGGTACGGGGTGAAATAAATACGACCTCGTTTACCCGAACTTTGCGTTATTCATTTCAAACGTTCGAGTGCGAACACCACCCGTTCTACTCCATCAACGACCGGCTCTCCGCGGACCACCTACCACCACCGTCGTAGCCGCGTCAGACACACGAGAAACTCCAAGTCAGATGGTTTCATCCATCATGCACAATATTTCTGGTTAGATGATTATTTTTTTATTAAATAAATATTATTATTATTAATTTTTTTTTAATATTTTATGGCTGTAGAAGATACAGCGGTAACACTGGGAAATTTGTCTTCCATAAAACGTAACATACGAAATTACCGACATAGAAAATTTCCCGATGAACCGTTAAATGCAAATTTTTGTCTTCCTGAAGAGTGGAAAACTACGATGGGTGCTGAACCTAAGCCATTTTTGATTTTTGATAATAAACAAGCTGATTCGCGAATTTTGATTTTTGCCTCTAATTTCGCTTTAAATATTTTGTCTTGCGCGGAAACTTGGTTTATGGATGGAACTTTCAAATGCTCAACTACTATATTCCAACAACTTTATGTTATACGAGGAAAGTATAAAAATCAAATATCTACTTGTGTGTATGCATTTTTGCCTAATAAGTTAAAAAGTACGTATATCACTATTTTACAACAAGTTGTTATTAATTGTCTTCAAACTTCAAACAATCCAAAACCAAAATATATCATGATGGATTTCGAAATAGGAGCTATAAGTGCTACTAAACATGTATTTGGTGATAGTGTGCAGGTTAAAGGATGTTTTTTTCACTTATGCCAGTCAATGTGGCGAAAAATTTAACACCTAGGTCTAAGTTCTGTTTATAAAAATAACAAAAATATCAGAATAAATTGCAGTATGATTAATGCTTTAGTTTTTTTACCTCTCAATGAAGTATCCAGTGGAATGGCTTATTTGTACACAATAATTCCTATAGAACTATTGTTAGTGGCTAAATATTTTGATGACATCTATGTCAGTGGTACTAGCGGTACCCCAATGTTTTCTCCAATTTTGTGGAATGTATTCGATGTCACATTGAACGGTGGTGATTGAACAAATAACAATTGCGAAGGGTGGAATAATTATTTTAATAAGCTTGTAGGAACAAGCAACCCATCATTTTGGTTAGTTCTACAATGTATTCAACAAGATGAATCTACGATGCGAATTGAAAGTATACGGCATGAACTACCTAATAATTTAACATCTCGAAAAAAAAATAAAAAATATGCTTCCCTTCAATATAAACTTCATGAAACTATTACCAGTTACGTAAATAAAGAAATTACAATGGACATTTTTTTAAATATCATAGGGAAACTATTGTGAATTTATATTTAATTTTGAATTATTATGAATTATTTAATTTTGGACACATTTTTTGACTATCATATTACTATTATGAATATATATTTAATTCAATTTTCGGCATATTTTTTTACTATATTATTAATATTAATTGTGAACATATATTTATTTTAATTTAATTTTTTGAACCACTGAAAATAAAATATTTTATAGTACCAATATTCCGCCTATTTCATTTCTTTTGTTCAAAACACAATCACCGTACCAATTTTCCGTTTACCGTTTATGATAACTAGGGCCAACACTTTATGCATTTGCATATTTTTATTGGTTGGTCAAAAAAATAGCTATATAGTTTATACCAAACTTTGTTTTATAACTTAACGATGCTGTATACAAAATTTTATTTTGCATATTTTTGCATATTAAAAAGTTTTTCCTAAAAACGTAGACAAGTGTTTGCAATATTAAAATTGGAATATTAGAAGTCTAGAAGTATGTTAACTTTTCGCCAACTTGTAGGTAGTTCTAAATGCACAAAAAATCTAATCACTTAGAGCCACCTTAAAACAATTTGTATGGCTTTTATAAAACAAACTGTTGAAATCTCGTATGAAGGCTTTTGGTCTATTTGTAGTTCTAGAATTAAATTAATGACTTTCTGCCAACAAATACGGCGGAAAGGAACTATTTTCATCAACAAAAGTCTCTAGGATACAAGTAGTAAATTCAACTGCGCGAGGTTAAAATGCTAAGTTACCTGTTTAGGGAAATTTGACATTTTCAATTTATGATTTATTTTTGTATACAAATCGAAGATAAAATGGTCTATTTTTATAGCTATGGGTTGAATATTAAATGAAACAAGTTTTCTCATAAGTAGTTCATACCGTAGGTACCAATAATCTAAAAAATATATAAACAGTGTTTCCGTAGACGTCTTAATTTCTAATTCAGACGAAATTAGATATTATTTAAACGAAAAATTGTTTTTTGTAACTGCTCATATCATTTTTATTTAAGCGACCAAAGGGTTTTAAAAATACAATACATTGTGGGTGAATGCATTATGATAATTTTTAGGTAATTCGCAAGTATAATGTATAAATATATAATAATAATAATAATAATTACTTAATATATACTATTATATACTTGAATATGTTTGCGGTTGTACCTCTTTATAGCCCCCTTAACTCGTTTGCGCACAATCCAAATTGTTTACCTAGATATCGATGAATCTTTGCGCACAACGAATACCGTCGTGAACCTGAAAACGGACGATTCGTTTGAGCACAGCATAAACATTGCGTAACATATATTTTATATTTTTAAATTTGGCCTTACCTAAAGTAATTGATTATCGGTACAAATTACCACCATATCATCATTGAAAATAATCGACGTGTATTAAACATAATACTTTTAAGCAGTAATTCGCCAGAAAGCGGTACTATAACTACTGACTAGTGACTATATGGATATCGAAATTTGTGATGTTTTTGAAATACGTCGAGGTAAAAAGTGTATAAATATAGCTAGTTATAAATTTAGAGAATTTCGAACTTTAAAATCTGGTGATACACATTTTAGGTGTACCAGTGGCGGATTTACGGGGTGGGGATAGATCCTCCCCCCCCCCGGTGGGCTGTGGGTTAAAAAAATTTTTTGCAGCCAATGCAATGCAATTTTTGCAATCACAATTATTCAAATAAAAACTATTTTTTTATTATTTCGTTTTCATTATCTCGTAACCAAAAAGTATACACGTCGTATCTAACTTCACATCAGACTGTATCATAATATGGCCATATTATCTATGCCATTGTGGCGACCCCCACCACGCTTATCGTGGCGATCACCGCGTTAGTCGTGGCCCGCCTCATCAACGTTCGTTCGCCGACCACCACCAGTCGTTTCTCCCGCTTTTAAACCAAAACACGTGTAATTATTCTTTTTGTGTAATAAATATTTTTAGTAGCATTTATTTCTCGTCTCTAAGTTTTTTCAAGGTAACCTTTTTCCCTGTTGTGGCCTATCATCGTTAGTGATAGGGGGGAAATCTTGGTAACGCAGTAACCAAAGCCACAAATTGGTGACCTCGTGTTTTCTACCCGACTTTTTACATTTTTATAAACACACGATGTATTTCGGCAATCCTACACGTGACCTTCTCACGCTCGAGAGTGAGAATCAACCGCCGACTAACGAGAACGCGAACCCGCCGCCCGATAGCGTGTCCGTCGCGAGTTTCGCACAAGTGCGTCTACCTAATTTTTGGCGGCACTCCCCACGTGAATGGTTTTTCCACGCCGAAGCCGTTTTCGCGAACCACCGTTTACGTTCCGACACCTCGAAAGCGAATTTCGTTATCGCCGCGTTAGACGAGGAAGGCATCAAGACAGTTTGCGACCTCATCGGGCCCGGAGTTTGTTACGAGAGCCTAAAACAGCGCCTCATCTCCGCATTCGCGGTACCCCAAACTACGCGTTTTCGCAGCATCGTCCAGCCAGGCGGTTTAGGCGATAGACGGCCAACACAATTGTTGCGCGACATGCGCTACATACTTCCAGACAGTATCGGCGAGGACGCCCTCAAGCAATTTTGGCTACAGAAATTGCCATCAACAACCGCCGCGATCATCTCCGGACAAGATGGGTCTTTGGAGGAACTCGCAGCACGCGCTGATCGGGTCATGGAGGCGACGTCCACTTACGATGTTCACGCGGTGAACACGTCCGAACCGTCAACCGACCGATTCCGCTCAATCGAGAACGCGATAGCAGCACTCACGGCACAAGTCGCTAGTTTGGCCACACTGCAGGCCAACAAGTCTAATCACAGCCGCTCGAGATCGCGCTCCAAATCACGATCGAACAATAACAAAAACAACGGCATGTGTTTTTATCACGATCGTTTCGGTGCGTCCGCTCATAAATGCATAGCGCCTTGCACTTTTAAGTCTCCGGAAAACTAATAGGGGCGGCGGAGGCGAACCAGCCCACCGCCGCACTACGCAACCACCGTGTTTTCGTTTCCGATGTGCGTTCCGGTCGACGTTTTCTTATCGATTCGGGAGCCGACATCTCTGTCCTCCCGCCGTCCGCCGGTCAACACCCTACGTCCGACATCACGCTCACCGCTGCTAACGGCACCCGTATTCAAACCTACGGACAAAAAACGCTCAATCTCGATTTAGGGCTCACCCGGCCCTTTACGTGGACTTTTGAAATCGCAGATGTTACCCGAGGAATTATCGGGGCAGATTTCTTACATTATTACGGTTTGTTAGTCGACGTTCGCCGTAACAGGTTGGTCGATTCGAACTCGGGTTTGGCATCCAAAATCGCTACCGCGACTACAGTTCCGCCGACCATTTGCGTGGTCTCTCAGCCACGTTTATGGACCAACTTGATCGCAGATTTTCCTAAGGTCACGCGGGAATCCCCCGTACCAGCCGTTTTCGCACACAACGTCGAACACGTTCTTTCGACCACCGGACCGCCGTTGTTTTCGCGACCACGTCGTCTCGCACCTGACCGTCTCAGTGCAGCTCGGAAGGAGTTCGATTTTATGCTCCGCGCAGGTATTTGCCGTCCATCGGACAGCGCGTGGGCCAGCCCTTTGCTACTTGTCAGCAAGAAAGATGGATCGTTTCGCCCTTGTGGTGACTACCGAAGGCTGAATGCAATCACCAAGGCGGACCGGTACCCTTTACCACACATTCACGATTTCACCGGCAATCTTCACGGTAAAACTATTTTTTCGAAACTCGATCTGGTGCGTGCGTATCATCAGATCCCCGTCGCACGCGACGACATCGCTAAAACCGCTGTAACAACACCTTTCGGGCTGTATGAATTTCCGGTAATGTGTTTCGGGTTGAAGAACGCCGCCCAAACTTTTCAGCGTTTCGTTAATGACATTCTCCGCGGTTTAGATTTCGTGTTCGCATACATAGACGACGTTTTGATCGCGTCACAGTCCGAGTCCGAACATGAAACGCACTTACGATCTGTACTTGAGCGTTTTCAAAAGTTCGGCGTCGCAATTAACGTCAGCAAATGCGTACTAGGTGTACCACAACTAGTTTTTCTCGGACATGTCGTCAACGGCGATGGTTGTAGCCCGCCACCCGAGCGAATAGATCAGATACGATACTGGCCACTTCCGGTTTCTAAAAAAGCACTGCAACGTTTCCTTGGTTCTGTCAATTACTACCACAGGTTTATACCAAACGCGGCACAACTGCAGTCTCCGTTATTCGAGCTCGCTTCGTCGGTCAAGCAGAAGGACGGCAAATTGTGTTGGTCACCAGAAACGCGACTCGCTTTTGACAAGTCCCGCAACGCTCTCGCGGACACGTTATTTCTTTGTCACCTGAGTATAGACGCTGATCTCCGATTGTGTACAGACGCATCGAATACAGCCATAGGCGCAGTCCTCGAGCAGTTCATCGATGACACCTGGAAACCACTCGGCTTTTTCTCTAGGAAGCTCACGTCCGCTCAAGCTCGTTACAGCACCTTCGACCGAGAATTGCTTGCCGCCTATTTAGCTACACGTCATTTTCTTCACCTCATCGAGGGCCGACACGTTGTACTTCTGACCGACCACAAGCCACTAACGCACATGTTTTCCGTAAAAACAGACAAATACAGTGACAGACAATTACGACACATCAGCTTCATCGCACAATTCGTCCAACAAATTGAACATATCCACGGGGACAAGAACGTCGTCCCGGACGCTCTCTCCCGACTCGAAACCGTCACGCTGCACGCGCAGCTCCCGGATTGCAATACATTGTCAAAGGACCAAGCCGAAGATCCGCAGCTTCAACTAATTCTCGACGGCACGTTCGACACTTCGCTAAAACTCGTAGCGCACGACACAGCTTCGGGTCCCGTATTTCTCGACACGTCAATACAATACCCGGTAGGTCGCGCACTTACGTTCCTGCAACGCTTCGTCGACGCGTTTTTGACATTTTACACGGACAGGCGCATCCCGGCACCAGAGCCACGCTCGCTCTCGTCAAAGAAAGGCATTGTTGGCCTGATATGGATCGACAAATTCGGAAGTGCACAAGTCACTGCGTTGCTTGTCAGCGCGTCAAAGTAAACCGGCACGTAATTTCGCCATTGTCACCTTTCGCGTCACCCGACCGACGTTTCGGGCATATCCACGTTGACCTGGTCGGGCCGTTACCCATGTGCGAAGGTTGCAAATACCTTTTTACAGTCGTCGACAGATTTACGCGTTGGCCCGAGGCGTATCCACTCGCCAACATGACGTCACACACCGTCGCCGACAAATTAGTTGCTCAATGGATCGCGCGTTTCGGAGTTCCGGACATAGTCACGACGGACCAAGGCAGACAATTTGAGTCCGAACTATTTTCCGCACTCAGTCAAACATACAGTTTTCGACATATTCGTACCTCGCCTTATCACCCTCAAGCCAACGGGTTAGTCGAACGTCTCCATCGACCGCTTGAAGCGGCTCTGACCGCTCAAAACAACTCACAGTGGACCAGGACATTACCGACCGTGTTATTGGCACTCCGCAGCATTGTCAAGCCGGACCTGGGTTTTTCGCCGGCAGAAATGGTCTACGGTACGACCTTGCGCTTACCCGGTGAATTTTTCCATGCCGTCCAGCCCGAGCCTCGAGTCCCAGACCTGGTACGCACGCTCAAGGATTCAATGTCGTTACTCCGTCCTACTTCCGGCACGGATCACTCCAATCGTACGATTTTCGTGCCCGAAAATATGTCAACCACGTCGCACGTTTTCCTCCGCGTCGACGCCACGCGAAAGCCTCTACAGCCGCGTTACGACGGGCCTTTCGCCGTCATAGAGCGCAACGACAAAAACTTTAAGCTACAACTCCACAATCGCACAAGCTGGATCTCGATTGATCGTCTGAAGCCGGCACTCCTCCTTCGCGAAGATCCAGTCGCCGACCATTCGTACGTTTCGGCTCCAGTCGAGCAGATCGACACTTCCAACCCCGTCTCCAATCAACGTCAGTGACAGCAGAAACGAGTTCGTTTCTCTCTACCAAGGGGAAGGTAGTGTGGCGACCCCCACCACGCTTATCGTGGCGATCACCGCGTTAGTCGTGGCCCGCCTCATCAACGTTCGTTCGCCGACCACCACCAGTCGTTTCTCCCGCTTTTAAACCAAAACACGTGTAATTATTCTTTTTGTGTAATAAATATTTTTAGTAGCATTTATTTCTCGTCTCTAAGTTTTTTCAAGGTAACCTTTTTCCCTGTTGTGGCCTATCATCGTTAGTGATAGGGGGGAAATCTTGGTAACGCAGTAACCAATAGACGTATTATTGAATTATTCTGTGATAACTGATACAACCTACCAAGGTAACAACACCAGTAAATGAACACCTAAGGTTGAAAAATTTTCAAAAAAATGTTCCTTAAAAAATATCTAACTCATAAATAATTAAATTTTTTTTCCTAATCGTAGGTATTAATATTTCTATTATTATATTTTTAAATATTTGTAAACGATAATATTCAACACAAAATTATTTATTTAAGTTCTTTCTGCCAATTTCCCAATGGGTGAACATAATTTCTAGTAATTGAACATTCATTTCTAGTAAATGAACGTAATAATTAAAATTTAAAATAAACCAAATTTAGCAATTTCTAGTAATTGAACATTAATTTCTAGTAAATGAACGTAATAATTACAATTTAAAATAAACCAAATTTGTGTGCTTTTGCAGCCTCCATAAATATTTTAGATAAACTTACAGATTTCAAACATGAATTTTGAAATTTAATACGTCATGTCAAACAGTGTATACTGTATATCTTAATTATATGACCATCAAAATAATTAGATAGATAGAAATAACATTTATAATCTTAAACAATTTTTAAATTTTTATTAGTTTCTCCTTAATAACTTATTTCAATATAGGTATAAATTTAAAACAAACTTTCAAACTTAAAATAAAATATTAAAACAAACTTATAGTCACATATAAAAACAAATATTCAAACTTAATATGTTAAAAAAAAATAATAAACAAACTTAAACTTCCAATGTTTTAACACTAATAGGTACAGTACCTAAATATGAATAAGCAAACTTATTAACTAAAAATACCTTTACCTATCATAATATCTAGGTACCAATGTTTATAATAACTAATTAAACAACATAAAATTAAACTTTTATAAAATAGTTACCTAGTTAGGTATACTAGGTATAATACAAAACAATATAATTTTTTTAATAAATTAATTAATAATTACATTTTATAATTATTAATTTCAGGAACAGCATATACTTTTCTGGTATTGACTAATTTAGGAGGCATTATGTGTTGCATTATATATTCTTTTTTATACCAACATAAATCTGGTTTTTCTGGCCATTTCCAATTTAAGCCTGACATGCACATCACACGAACTTGATACTCGTTATTTTTTTCCCCTGGAAAATATTCTTCCTCATATTCAACAATCACAAAACATCCAACTGTGTAGCACTTGGTTTTAATTACTTTTGAGGTTGAGGTTTGATTTTGTGGTATGAGCTTTTTGAGGTCTTCGAGTTCTTCTACTTCATCTTTTTTTGTGTTCTTTTTTTTCCTTTTTTCCTCAAGTGTAACTTCTTTTTCAAGAGCCTTCCGCTTTCTTTCTTCTTTTCTAGTATCTATGGCTTCTTGTTTTCTTAATTTAACACATTCTTTTTCTCTTTGTATTTCTTGCCACTGCATTGATGTAATTGCATATGGTACTTTTCGTTCAAATGTTTTAGTTGACTTTTGTAATGTGCTATGAGTTTTAGGCCATGGAAAATGTTTTGACCATATATTATCAATTAAACATTCACTCAAATTATTAATTTTGATTCCTGTATTCAATTGTTCATCACAGTTTAAGATTAAAGTATTATTACTTTTTTCACTATTATATTGTTCATCAGTCTTTTCCTCATCATAGTTCATATTAGCACATTTATTATTTTCTTCACTATTAAATAGTTCATCAGTTTTTTTCTTATCATCATTTTTAAAAACACATTTATTATTTCCTTCAATATTCAGTTGTTCATCAGTATTATTCTTATCACAGTTTATTACTTTAGTTGTATTATTTTCTAAACTATTTAATTGTTCATCACCGTTTAAGGTTAAAGTTTTATTATTTTCTTCACTATTAAATAGTTCATCAGTCTTTTTCTCATCATAGTTTATTACTTCAGTTGTATTATTTTCTAAGCTATTTAATTGTTCATCACCGTTTAAGGTTAAAGTTTTATTATTTTCTTCACTATTAAATAGTTTATCAGTCTTTTTCTCATCATAGTTTATTACTTCAGTTGTATTATTTTCTAAGCTATTTAATTGTTCATCACCGTTTAAGGTTAAAGTTTTATTATTTTCTTCACTATTAAATAGTTCATCAGTCTTTTTCTCATCATAATTTTTAAAAACACAATTATTATTAATTTGGTCACTGTTTGGTACTTCAATATTTGTACAGTGTAAGTTATCATACACTATTTCATCAAACATATTCAAATTAAATGAATCATCAAGTATTTCCATTGGCATATTTTGTAAATCAAAATTCAAAAATCCGTCAACATTAGATTGAATTTGCTCACCACCAGGTGTTTCAGCTTTATTGCACTCTTCTATTACATGTCTAATTTCGTCATTGTCTGTTAATACTTTATCTTGTAGAACAAATTTGATGACATGCTTTGCTATTAAAAACTGATCAATTGTTGGTCTAGGTAATGCATAAGATTTTAATTCATTGTTTGAAATTGAGGAAACGTCTGATGTACTAAATGATCTGTTTGGAATGTATTTATCATAGTCAACCGCATTTTCATCAAAAGGAAAGAGACCACATGCTCTAAACCCATTTTGGATGACTTCAATAGTTATTTTGTCAAATGCTTCCTTAAATATTGCAGCAAAATTCAATTTATTTATTGTTATTGAATCAGACTGTTTGCATTTATGGACAACTTTTTTCCAGTGAGCTTTTAACGGCTTAAAAATGGAGACATCGCATGGCTGTAAAATATGTGTAGCGTTTGGAGGTAAACAATACAAATGTATTTGTTTATCAGCACAAAATTCAGATAAGTCCAAGCTTAAATGACTACTGTGACCATCCAAAAATAATAACACTGGGAATGGAACCTTTTTTTTGACCAAACTAGGATATAAAGAATTTGCAATATATTCAAAAAAAGTAGAAGAAATCATCCAACCACTATCAGATCGACCATACACCCAACTGTCGGGTAATTTATTAACAATTGCAGCAGGTATACGTTTGTATGGACAAACAACCATTGGAGGAAATGATGTACCATCAGCGGAAAAGGAACATAATACAGTTGTACATTCTTTTTCTGGACCATTTGCAATCTCATAGAAATTTGGCATTTGCTTTAGACACAATACTTTGCCTGTTTTAGGGCAAGTATTCATCCCAGTCTCATTACAATTTAAAATGCGTCTACTATCATCCAATATATCCAAACAGTCTTCATTTATTAAAAAAATTTTCACACCAGCAAACCAGTTTTTAATTTGTTCTTGTGTTACCAAAGCCCTTGCTTTTGATACAACTTCAGCGTTTCTTTTTCCAATTTCTTTGTGGCGATTTAAAAATAAATTGAACCATTTAATACCCGGCCTACAATTAATAAAAGGTGTATCACGTGTGAATAGTTTTAATACATTTTGTACAGAGTCTCTAATATCATCAGGCCTGACTGGAAAACCAACTGCTGCCTTGGCTAGAATCCAATTTTTAATTCTAATTTCTTCCTCAGTTGATAAATATGTTTTAGGCCCCATTTTTCTTTCCAGTGGAACTTTTTTACTTAATTTATTAAATAAAGTACCTTTAGGAATATTAAAACTAGAACTGGCTTTACACAAAGACATTTCTTTTTGTTGAACTGCTATCATGGCCTTTTTTAAGTCTTCTTCGCTGTATTTGAATCTTTCGTGTTTTTTTTGTCTGTTTATTTCTTCCATTTTCTATGTATTTTATGCTAAGTAAAAAATAGTTACACAATATTAATTTAAAGTATACTTTTTTGTTTGATAATGTTCATTCACTAGAATTTATATTGAAACACCAGTAAATGAACAAATAATAAAAACCTGTTCATTCATTGGTATAATTAATTTAAAACAACATTGTTATGTATAAATAATTGTTTTTAAAGCATTATGTATTCAATTTTGTAAATTTTAAGCAAAACAATTATTTTTACTTTTCCAGTGAATGAACACTGTGTTCATTTAATAGATTTGTAGTACTTTTCTAATCCAGTACATGAACACCAAGATATCAGGGTTAAATAAGCATTTTAGATAACTGAAAATGACATATTCGTGTTCCTTAGCATTTAAACATTAATATTAATATATATTTACCTTTGAAATCTAATGAATTGAACTTTAAAACCTTAATTTGTAAACCAGTACTTTTCAAAAAATAAGACATTTGAGATCATTCATGCCATTATCTACACAAGACTAATAAACAACACTATTATCAGTAAATCAAATTATTATCAAATATTCATATTTACAGTGTCACCATAACTATTATTTCTAGTATTTTATAATGATATTTATATAGACATCACTGTTGCCCAATTCTTAAAATAATTAAAAACGTAAAGTTTGTTCATTCACTAGGAGTGTTCATTTACTGGTGTCGTTACCCAACGTCTTGCCGGCTTCCAAACATTGATATTACAATTGATTATCTATGTTTCCAAACCGTTAATACGTTAAAATGTTAAATGTTGATCGATTGAGACTTGCGCTTGTGTACAGATGCTTGTAAATCATTTTCTCTTACGCATTCTTGTTTATGAGTTTTATTATTATAATTCCAATTTATTTTATTGTTGAGTTTTTTTGATTTTACTTCTCGAATACATTATACATCTATCATGGATACTTCTAATAAAAATGTATCAATATTACAATTTTTAAAAAGAAAAATTTAAAATTCACCACCACGGGCAGATAATTCACTAGGTTCTGATGTGACTAAATCAGGTAATCCTAAACCCATGAAAATTCATGTTACTGAAAAGCAACAGCCTAATGAAGAAAAAATAAGCAATGGAGATACAAATGTAAGTTATTTTTTATTTTATTTTTCAATTTAATATAGTTATTTTTCTAGCTTTCCTTTGCCTTGATTTTTCGATTGACACTTCTTAAAATTAATTTTATTATCTTGAGCGCTTACAGTTCAGTAGTATTGTAATATGTACTACACTTTGTATATAATATTATTTATTACTCACTTCTTTCTGCAAGACTAAAACAAATTGCTTGACCAACTCTGGTATAACAATAAGAAATAATGACATTGCTTTATTTATTGATCGCAATTTAAATGATGAAGAAAAAGTAGAGGTAAGTTAATTAATAGATATATTTGCTATAACAATTTACATTTAATTTAAACATTTATTTTACTAATGCTATTAATTGTGCACATGCCTATTGTAAATTATGGCTTGTATATAGGTACATGCAATTATGATTAATTAATATAATCTATACTATATATAAAATTGTAAGGGTTTTTCTTCGACCGCGCTAACCGAGAAAACTACTGGACCGATTTGGCTGAAATTTTTTTTGGCTGAAACCCGAAACTCTGCTGAAGGTTATAGTACCACTTTTGTCAGTAAAAAAGTTCATAAAAGTTCATAAAAAATTAAAAACAATTGTACCTATATTGTGCGTTACGTATTTTGACCGTTTTATTTTTGTATTTAGCATAATAATATGTAACTATGACAATATTTAAAACATAATAATTATTAATCATATTTTTTTACCGCAACTAGGATTTTTAATTATTATGTTTTAAATATTGTCATAGTTACATATTATTATGCTAAATACAAAAATAAAACGGTCAAAATACGTAACGCACAATATAGGTACAATTGTTTTTAATTTTTTATGAACTTTTATGAACTTTTTTACTGACAAAAGTGGTACTATAACCTTCAGCAGAGTTTCGGGTTTCAGCCAAAAAAAATTTCAGCCAAATCGGTCCAGTAGTTTTCTCGGTTAGCGCGGTCGAAGAAAAACCCTTACAATTTTATATATAGTATAGATTTTATTTTTGTATTTAGCATAATAATATGTAACTATGACAATATTTAAAACATAATAATTATTAATCATATTTTTTTACCGCAACTAGGATTTTTACATATTTTGATATTTAACCTGTTTTGATCCCGACCGCAACTCGGATTTTTTTTTTACTACCTGTTATAATCTCTGTTGTACCGTATTGTCCAGTGCTATACTATATACTATCTAGGTGCTTTAATGCGCATATTAACGTAGAATACTGTCATTCGGTTAAAGCGATAAAATACATATGTAAATATATTAATAAAGGATCAGATAGAGCTACTTTTTCTGTTAATCGTAAAAACGATGCGATTACAAATTATTTGAATGGTCGATATATATGTACTTCTGAAGCGTTTTGGAGAATTTTCAATTTTGAAATCCATGATAGAGATCCGATAGTTCAGCACTTGGCTGTTCATCTAGAAAATGGACAGCGTGTTTTCTTTAATGCTAATAATCTTCATCAAGTTATTGAAAATCCAAGAAAAACGACACTAATTGCATTTTTTGAACTGTGTTCACATGATAATTTTGCGAAAACACTGTTCTATCATGAAGTTCCTTCTTATTACACCTGGGATAATAGCAGAGGCTGGTTAAAGAGAAGACGGGGAAAAGATGTTCCCGGTTGGCCAGGAATAAAAATGGACACTGCCATTGGTAGAATTTACACGATTCACCCAAATCAAAGTGAGTGCTTCCATTTAAGATTGTTACTAAATTATGTACAAGGTCCTACTTCATTTGAAAGCTTGAAGGCCTTTGATGGAGTCATTCACGCGACTTTTAAAGCTACCTGTTTTGCTCTTGGGCCTGTTAGAAAATGACGAGCAATGGAAAAATACTCTAGCGGAGGCAACTCTTTCAGAAAGTCCTTCAAAATTAAGAGAATTATTCGCAATAATCATAGTTTTCTGCCAACCGTCTGAACCTCAATCTTTGTGGGAACAGTTCAGAAATGATTTTTGTGAAGATATTCTTCATACAGAGCGCACTCGATTAAATGACTTGCAATTTACTTTTTCTGATGAAATATTTAATAGAGGTTTGATTGAAATAGAAGATAAAGTTGTTTGTCTGTCTGAAAAATATTTAACTGAATTTGGAATGAACTCACCTGTTCGAAATGATAATGCATCTGATCCTTTTGAATTCTCAATTTTGCGTTCTTACGATAATAACCGATTACAAGAATTTGTAGAAATCAATTTACCAAAATTAGTAAATGATCAAAAATATGCTGTTAATGTTATTACAGAAAGCGTAATGAATCATCAAGGAAGAGTTTTTTTTTTAGATGCTCCGGGTGGTACAGGAAAAACATTCCTAATTAATTTGTTGTTGGCTCAAATTAGATCCTCAGGTAAAGTTGCATTAGCAGTAGCTTCATCTGGTATAGCAGCAACTCTCCTTAGTGGCGGCAGAACTGCTCACTCGACTTTCAAGTTACCGTTAAATGTATTATTTGATACTGAATACGTTTGTCCGATTCGTAAAAATGGCCCTCTTGGAAAAATTCTTCAAGAAACCTCATTCGTTGAGTGGGATGAGTGTACAATGAGTCACAGATCACATATCGAAGCAATTGATCGAACATTAAAAGATCTTAGGTGTAATAATAAGTTTATGGGTGGCATAACATTTGTTTTCGCTGGTGATTTCCGTCAAACCTTACCAGTAATCCCTAAAGGTACTCGAGCTGATGTCATTAATGCTTGCTTAAAATCTTCCCCTATATGGAACTATGTTGAAAAACTTTATTTGCGAACAAACATGAGAGTTTATTTATGCGGAGGGGACGATATTTTTCCAGCACAGTTGTTGAAAATTGGAAATGGAACCTTAGAAAATGAAAATGGTTACATTTCTGTCGATCACACGATTGGACGGGTGGTCAATAACGTGGAAGAGTTGATTTCTACAGTTTATCCTGACATTTTTAATCTGTCCAATAAATCTTATCAGTGGTTATGTGAAAGAGCTATTATCTCTCCAAGAAATGTAACAGCAGAAGAAATTAATGATATCATCCTTCTAAAATTCGATGGACACTCACGTGAATGTCTATCTATTGATACAGTTACATCAACAGATGATGCTATTCATTATCCACAAGAATTTCTTAATTCTCTTTCTTCTTCGGGATTTCCTCCTCATAAACTAAAATTAAAAATTGGTGCTCCAATTACATTATTACGTAATCTTCAACCACCGAACTTATGTAACGATACAAAATTACAAATAAAATCGTTGCGAAATAATATTATAGAAGCCGTAATTCTTACAGGGCCAGCGAAAGGAGAAATTGCATTTATTCCAAGAATTCCCATGATTCCCTCTGACTTGCCGTTTTCTTTCAAACGGCTTCAATTCCCAGTTAAAGTTTCTTTTGCGATTACCATAAACAAAGCACAAGGTCAAACATTCAAGTACGTTGGCGTAGATCTTCGTACAGAGTGCTTTTCACATGGGCAATTATACGTGGCATTTTCTCGAACTGGAGACCCGAATCATCTTATGACTTTAATTTCAACAGGAAATATAACAAAAAACATCATATACTCAGAAGTCTTATAAAATTCTTATTTTAATTGTTTTTTTTTCTTCATCAACTTCAATCAAATTCTTTATCAACCATAAATTATTTCTTTTTTATCTGTATTTATTTTTATCATTTATAACGCTAGAAAAATTTCAATCCGTTTTCATTAACCGTTTTTTATATTTACTTGCCGATCACATTAAACAATAATATTTGAATAAAAAATTCTACATATCATGGTCCGAAGGCAAAATAAACAACCAATCACGGGCGAAGCTGTGACGGGTCGGCTAGTATATAATATATAATATTATAATGTATAGGTGCTTTAAAATGTTTGGGTACCACCAAAGATGTACAAGTATCCCATATTAGAGCATAATAAAAAAAGAGGTTTAAGGTTCCAAGCAAAATGGTTTGATGAATTTCCTTGGCTCGTGTACTCAGAAATTAAGTGGTGCATTTTGTCAAAAATGTGTTATATTTTCAAAAACTGGTGGTGCTTTAAAACAACCCCTTGGCAAGCTTGTATTGCAAGAATTTAATAATTGGAAAAAAGCTAAAGAGGTTATTAAAATAAAAATATTGTATATTTTGGAAATATTTATTTAAACCATTATTTGCACTGAAAATTTTAGGTGTTTCAAGATCATAGTAAATTACCTTATCATATAAATGCTACATTAGATGCAGAACATTTTCTAAACATATTAGAGAAAAGAGAGAAAAGCATAATTGAACGAATAGACAATGATAGGTTTGTATAATATTCTTATTAGTATATGTATTAATTCAAAATTAATTAAATATTTTTTTTTTTAGGAGACTTCAAATAAAAGAAAACAGAAAACATTTAATTCCTATAGTTGAATGTATCATAATGTGTGGTAGACAAGAATTAGCTTTACGTGGTCACAGGGGAGAAACAAATAAAACATTGAGTGTGAATGATGGTTAGTGTATATTATTACATACACTGTGGTTTTATTACAATTTTATAATATGCATTTCAAATTGTTTAGATGACAGCAATAATATTGGAAATTTCCTTTCTATTTTGAAGTATAGAGCTAAAGGAGATGAATTTTTAAGAAGTATATTAGAGAATGAAAAACAACACATCAAATATTTAAGCCATGGCATTCAAAATCAGATTATAGAAATATGCAATAATAAAATATTAAAACAAATAGTATCTAAAGTTAATGAAAGTAAGTGCTTTTCAATTTTAGCCGACGAGACTACAGATATTTCTACATCAGAACAGTTGACCTTATGTGTGCGATATATTGATGAAGATGGTAATTTAAATGAAGATTTTCTTAAGTTTATTGAATTAGAAAACTTAACTGGTAGTCATTTATCTTCTGCAATACTAAATGGTAATAAATAATAAATACAAATTTGTATAAGAATAGTTAAAGTATAGTTATAAACACCTATACATTTTAAACTATTTCATCAGGTTTAATTGAGTGTGGCTTGGATTGTCAGTACTTAATAGGATAGGGTTATGATGGAGCCAGTAATATGAGTGGAAAATGTCGAGGTGTACAATCATATGTTCAAACTCAATATCCTAAAGCTGTATATGTACGTTTTGCTGCTCATTCACTAAATCTCGCAGTTTCAACAGCCAGTGATTTACAACAAATAAGAAATTGTTTAGGAGTTATTGAAAAAATGTATACTTTTTTTAATACGCCCAGACGAAGTGCTGTCATATATAATGTTATTGAACAAGAAAATGCAGATTTAAAAATTAAAAAATTAAAAAGACGGTGCAACTAGGTGGATTCAAAGATATGATTCAGTGAATGATTTCTCTGAATTACTACCATATGTTATGCTTTCTTTGCCATTGCCCGTTTCCACGGCTACCCCTGAAAGAACGTTCTCGACATTAAAAAGACTTAAAACTTACTTAAGAAATTCTATGGGTCAGGTAGGTATATAGTATATATTAATGATAAATACATTTTAACATATTTTTATTTTAAAGAGGATATTTCCGAAGAGGATTTTAAACCAAATACACTTATACGCCGGGAACTGCAAAACACTGAAAACTCCGAACATCTTCAATATAGCGATATGAAATTCATTCGAAGATCCATATATGAAAAACGAAAAAAATCCTTTCCAATCATACCAAAATCTTTAGACGATGTTAAAAACAATTAATTGATGTTCAGCATAATCTTACTTACAAAGGTAATACATTTTGTTTTGTTAGTGATGATGAAAATATATTTATATTTATATGTAAAAAAAAATTGGGACATTTTCATTCGCTCCAAAATATTTTGTTCAACTTTATACTTAAACGTATATACAAACAATTTTTATGTTCCTGTGGCGTTTTGTTTTTTAAGTAACAAACATACTGATACTTACATCAATATGTGGAATACGTTATAAAATATATGTATTCAAATTACTGGTAATATAATACATTTAAGCAATTTTCATGTAGACTTTGAAAAAGCTGCGCATAATGCGCATAAAACTGTAAGAAGACAATTATTGAGATAGTACACCAGTACACCAAAAAAAGTAAAATTACTACCATTAACATCAACTAATATTATATGTATGAATAATTGTCAAGAACAAAATAGTGAAGAGTATCTGATTAATTCAAATGTCGAAAATAAGAACGATAAAGGTATACAGTGTGATATGGATAATGAAACAAATACTGATGCTACCGAATCATTCGATTTTCCATCTGATATTAGCTCTACAGATGACGAATCAGAAACAACTTATGGAAAAGATGAAGAGCAGCTCGATTATGTTAGCGCTATAACACATTCACTAGAAAAGGTAGATAGTAATGCAAGTTTTATAGTTTTTTGGGATTGTTTATCTGAACTTTTTATTCATTTTCGTCAATGTAGCAGTAAAATAATATCAAAAACATAGTTTACACAAGGTGCTTTACTGTTTATTACGACAGTCTGTAATAAAGGTCATAAATTACAATGGTCATCGCAAAAAAGAAAATAGGACGTCGTCCTCAAGGTAATATTTTAATTGGTTCAGCACTTATGTTATCGGGTGTACTTTTTACCCAAATGACGGCATTTTGTCAGTCGCTTAACTTGTCGTTTTTTTCTCGGCCAGTTTATGACAATATAATAAAATATTATACGGGCCGGGTTATTTGCGAAGTTTGGGATGACCATAGAAAAAAAAAAACTTAGAATTACTAAAAAATTCCGATATTTGGTTATCGGGTGATGGACAGTTTGATTCGCCTGGATTTTACGCAAAATATTGCACATATTCAATTATGGATCTACACACAAGTAAAATAATTGATTTTAAGCTCGTACAAAAAGGTATGTTTCAAGGTGATCTCGAAAGAAAAGCGTGTGAATTATTATTAGAAAATTTAACTAGAGAAGAAAATATGAAGATTAAATTATTTTTATCCGATAGGCATAATGGTATATGGTATTATTTACGAACACAGCACCCTGAGATTGAACATGAGTTTGATATATGGCACTTAACAAAAAGTTTAATGAAGAGATTAAAAACATTAGAAAAGAAACATCCAGATGTTTTTTTTATGGAAATCTAGTATTAACAACCATTTATGGTGGTCGGCGCAAACTTGCCAAGGAATAGTAAAATATTGGTTGAACATTTTTTATCAGTTTTACATCATATTAGTAATGAACACGAATGGGAAACGAGTGGAGAAATAAAACGGCGTGAACATGAGTCAATATCAGAAAAAGAATCAAATGAAAAATTATGGATTAACCCTCTGAGTGAATCATTCTTTGCGTTAAAAAAAATTTTTACAGCGAAAGATTTTATGAAAGATTTGGAACAGGCAAAACATTTTGTTCATACGGGTCGGTTAGAATCTTACCACAATGTACGACTAAAATATATGCCGAAGCGCATACATTTAAAATATAATGGTATGTATTTACGTTCCATTTTAGTAATACTAGATCATAATTATAACACAGGCAAAATCATAATTGGTAATAAAATGTTTTTTTCGAAATCTCTTCGAAAATACACATTAAAAAATACTTACGAACGATCAAAGAAACAAATTATGAATAAGATTGAAGAATTGTCAAAAGAAAATATCTTAGAACCTATGAATATCTCTGAAAATGTATCCACAAAATATCGTTCTTTTACCGAAACCAGATTTAGTCGAAATGCGTGAAAAAAAAAATATTTAAGATTTTCTAATAAATAAAATAAGTATTTTTATCAAACTTTATTGTACTTTATTGTAATCAGGCTAGTTATCTTTTAGTTGTATACAATATTATTTGAGTATCAAGGTGTATACTTTTTCATAAATAAAATATAATTAATTACAGATTATTCGTAATTTTAATTTATTTTTAATATGGTATTTTTGAGTTTTTAAAACCAGTGTATTGTCCATCTTCTTCGGCATACTTTGTACGAATTACATTTATTACACATGCTGGGATTACAACTCGATTTCCTAAATCAAGTAAATAATCTAATAAATACTTTTATTAAATTTGAAAAAAAGTTATTTAATTTACCTTTTCCTATATGTGTCCATTCATTTGCCCAGAAAACAAATTGTTTGTAGCACAGATATGTTCTCGTTTTATTTTCCAGGATAGTATTGCACAATAACTTCTTTTTTCCCTTATTTTTTGTTTTGGAAATGATTTGTTTTCGAGTGATGTCAATAACTTCTTCATCCATTATTAATTTCGAAAACGATGGGTTTTCTATCACACATTTATATTTACCACGTAATTTATTTTAAATGTCTATTTCCGAACAGCAAATACACTTGCGATCCGATGGTAATATTGTGCATTTTTGACAATCACACCAATTATTTATTTGAAGCAATGATCTACCAAAGCATTGGCTAAATTCATTATGGTTAGTATTAAAAGAATCATAGTCATCACAGAAATCTGATTTCGTTGGTTCAAATTGATATGGTGAGGTCATATTGATAAGTCAACCACAATCGTAATTTATTTTCAAGTACACTCAAAGAAACACAGAACAATACTAAAATAATAAATACTAATCCAGTCCTAGAAAAAAACGACAAAAACCCGTTTTATCAGTAAGAACTAAAAATAAAATAAATATTATGTAGCACGTAATTATTTTTGTACACAAAAATATCAAACCCAAAATAATAATATTATGTAATAATATTATGCGAAATAATAATATGTACGACGCGCGACGTACGTACGAGCCATACTGCAGCCGCAGCGAGATTAGATTCTATGACGTCACGTGCTAACTTTAAATGACTATAACTCGCTACCCAAAAGCCGTAGACAAGTTTAGTTTGGACTTCTATTTTTCTTTAGTTAAGAATTTTTTTTTAAGAACTAGTTGTTTTTTTTCCTGTCATGGTCTTTTAATAGTTTAATTTTACAATTAATAGACTACTATTACTTCTTATTAATAGTATAATTATATATTTATTCAGAACAAACACACACGTCATGCACACTTTTACTCACGCCTGTAAAAAACAGATAGTCCTAAGCCTATAATAAAGTGAGAAGGGAAATGTGCTGTTCTGCTCAGAGGTAAATGTGCGCAAACGAGTTGTACCTTTATCATTTAAACCTAAAATATGTGTGTGAAAACGAGTCACACCCCCTTTAAGGAAGAATAACAATTTTATTGTAGTTAGTAGTTACCTATATTGTTGTAATTTAATAATGTCGTTCGTTGTTACTTAAAAACTTTTAATCTATATTATTTTCGAATTCAATGTTTGTTGTAAGAATTAATTAAACTTACAGACTGTATTCATATCGTAAAAATAAATTACTTTAATAACAATGATATCATAAGATATAACACTTAACTACCTAAGTAATATTATCAAACCTGTTTTTCGTTTATAATATAATAATTGTATATAATTTAGCACATTCATTACGATTACAATGGCAAATTGACAATGACAGCTACAATTTACTGTACTTACAGCGTACCGGAAGCGTTGGGAATTCGATATATTATGAAAATATAATTTGATTTAACACAAGTTCTTTAAGGACCTAGGTACCTATTCTATTTGTTTTATTATTTTAAGTATATTAAGTATTAATTATTATTATATATATTTGATCTCACGTATTTTATAAGATTTTATATCACCATTAAGTATTATTCTTTTGTTGATTATTACATAGATATGGCAAGTTAAATCATACAGAACACGGGTTCTTTTTAATATTATTAACATCTATTATAGGCAGACCCGGATTAACACTATCGTAGGCCCTAGGCACAGTTCTTTATTACCCATCATGTGCTAATATACGGTTCTGTAGTGTTCAGTATTTAAATGATTAAGAAACCTAATTTTTGGGAGAGGTAGTGTTTTTCGCAGTGTTTTAAGTCTTTAAAATCAAAAATATTTACAACCTGAAAATCAATTATTAACTTTATAATCATAACTTTATCTAATGACAATTTTAACACATCTAAAAATACATTTTACATTACTCAAAATATATTATTTAAAATTAAACTGCAGGAACCATACAAAACAACTTATTTTATACCATTTTTCATTTTGTTCTTTGTATTTAAATATAAAACAAGATAATTTATTGTAACAATTTAAAAATAACAGTATTATGTAGAATATGTCTTAATATAAATTTATTGTTACAAATGTTTTTTACGATATTTTTTGTTTGCAAATGATTCTATAACTTTTTCGGTATCGATGTCTTGGAGTAATTCGTGTTCAATTGCAAGTACCGATAATGATGATAATTTATCTTGTCCAATAGTTGACCGCTGCCAGTTCTTAACCCTCTTTAAAATTGAAAATGATCTTTCACCTTCGCACGAAGTCCCAAAAATTGATAAATATATCCTAAAAGCAATGTTTACATTTGGAAAACTTGTTACCATTTTGGTATTTATTTGTTTAATTAGCATTTCATTAACAGACATCCCAGTTTCTCGAAAGCTCTTAAAAATCAAAAACTCATTAACAAATGAAGATTCTAAATCGGTTTTATAGGCTTCAACTAAATTATTTGCCTTTATTTTTATTTCTTCATCTTTTAAACTCTCGTTAGTTAAAAAATTAAATCTTTCGTCTAATTTTAAATAAGCTTTTTTTCGTTTTTCCATTTCAACAATCAATTTATCAATTATTACATAAAATGTTTGAGTTTTGAATTTATCTCTAGCACTCATTTGATCAACAGCATCAATTGCATTGCCATCATTTATCGAGACTTTATGTTTACGTTTTCTAGATTCCATTTCAGAATAATCAGACAAACCAGAAACTCTTTTTTTTGCTTTTTCTTCAAATAAATCAAATTCTTCGGCGCTTCTCATTTTTTTAAAACATAATATAAGACTGTTATAGAGGTTAACGACAGTACATATCTCAATACCGGGTGTTTGTAACGATTTGTTTACAATATTAATTTGTTGTAAAATGTCATTCCAAATATTAGACATTAGAACAGTTTCAAGACGATTGAGTTTTTTAACAAGTGACTTAGCTTCATTAACAGCATTAGGAGGTTGTCTTTCTGATAATGAAATATCAATCAAAGCCTGACGGATTTCTTCATAATTAAGTGATAATGCCTTCGTTGCATCACTACGCGCGGACCATCTTGTTTCAGACAGACTTTTAACTACAAAAACAGACTCCTTCATATTTTTTAACATTATAGACCATCTTTGAGGTGATGCTGCCAAAAACGTATAAATTGACTGAACCACACTAAAAAATTTAATGGCTTCAGTACAACATTCAACAGTAACAGATCCTACCAAGTTTAAACTATGTGCAGCACAGGGAACCCACTCGGCCAATTTATTTACTTCACGAAAAAGAGCTTGAACTCCTGAGTATATTCCACTCATATTACTCGCATTGTCGTAAGACTGAGAACGGCAATTTGATATGTCAATATTGTTATCGTTAAGCAATTTAGTCAATACATTAAAAAGATATTTACCATCATGCTGTTCAATAGGAACAAAGCCAAGAAATCTCTCTACGACTTTTCCTTGACCAATGGTGGTGTAACGAATAATGATCGTTAACTGATCGATGTGCGCTATGTCGGGCGTCGAATCAATACTAATACCGAAATATATTGATTCTTTTATTTCAGAAACAATTTTTAAATTTAGAGTAGTAGCAAGAATGTCTATAAATTCGTTGCAAATCGTAGATGACATATATGATATATTTCCTTTGCCAGGATTTCCGAACTTTTTTATATGCTCTTCAAGAAAAGGATCAAAATTAGAAAGAAGTTCAAGGCAACCTAAATAGTTACCATTTTTTGGACAGCCAAATACTTCCGAATCTCCTCTAAAAGCTAATCCTCTAGACGATAAGAACTTAATTACTGCTATAACTCGTCTTAAAACTTGAATCCAATACATTTTTTCTTTATTATACTGATTTATTAATTCCACATCTATTTTTTTACATTTTTGAAGGTCTACCATTTTTTTTATCGAGTTAAAATGGTCATTAGATTGTTCGTGAGTTTCCATTCTAACATTAATATTTTTCCAATCATCAAAACCACTTTCGAATTGATGCACAAGTGTTAATTTATCACTACTTTGCAAATGACGAAAAATTTTACACACATAGCAATACACTGATCCAGTGGATGGCGAATATATCAGCCAGTCTCGATTTACACACTCACCATTTCCTAATGCTCGTGAAAAATATTCCTTTCTGAAATATCTCATTTTTTTACCAAATTGTCTAGCAGATACAGTTAAATCTGCATCCACATTTTGAATAGGAATATTTTCAGAAAAATAAGAAATCAGATCAGCGTTAATTTCCCAATGTGCAGGATCGTTACTAAATTTTAAATTACTAAGGTCGGTCAGATTGGATTTAACTTTATCTGGTATAGATTCAGTTATAACACTTGTAGTTTCGTTTAAGGGAGTTGTCAAATTTGGTTCAGTTTTCTTAGGAGATGAACCTAATAAATTACCTTCAATTTTAGATTCATCTGTCATAATATTTATTAGTTGATTTTTATTTGAAATCTCAATTTGGTTTGTACTTGTACCTGCATTAGAACGATTTTGTGTTATTATGAATTTGCTCATGGACCCCATTTGTTGACTGATGTATAAATCTCGTTTTTCTTTCTTTTTTCTTTTAGTAGAACCACTTTCGTGCATCCTTTTGTACCCATCACCAGACATTTCAATATTACTTCTACTAGTTCTACTCTAATAATGTATACATAAACATTTATAAGAGTATATCAGTATATGATATAATTTTAAATACGATGTTATTTTAATATATTATCTAACGTAAGATATAGATTAAAATTTTAAAGTACCTGTTCAGAGATTGTTCCGTTTAAAGTTCACTATACTGGATTTACAATTGACAATAAACGATATTAATGAATAATGATATTATAATTTATAGTACGGAACTGCGGACTGCTACGAACAAATAACAATATTGACAAGGATTACTTAAGAATAATTAAATGTTGTCTTATCGTTTCGATACGGCGAATGGCGATACCGACCGAACAAGTCCCGCATATAATGTCCACGCGTGTGTGTGTGTGTGTGGGTGAGTCCGCGGTCGATAAATATTATTTATATTACGTAAATGATATTATTTTTGTATTATTTCCAAAAATATTCTAAACAGAAATCGTCGTTTCATTCATCATACACAGTCGTTTTCCCGTATACCGTATGCATTTTATCGGTTTATGGTTTATCCAATCTGATTTCATTAAGTGATTATTACGAATTACGATAACGAACATTAAATATAAATATACGAGAAATATTATAAAAAATATTTTATTTGTTGTGCTAACATCTACAAATAGTTAATTAACTTTAAAAAAAAATATTACAGAAAAATCGTAACCAAAAATTTCATTTTCGTAGGCCCTAAAATGTTCGTAGGCCCTAGGCACAGTGCCTATAGTGCCTATTGGGTAATACGGCCCTGATTATAGGTAGGTAGTGTAATATAATATGCCATATATATGGCTTATATTGTAATTCTTAAAAAGAGGTATAACATAATACTTTTTTATTTTTATGTCCAACCTTTGAATTATTTTTAAAGAAATACCGAGTGCCCAAACGCAGATACCTATTAAATATCAAACAGGACGTAAGAAGCCCAATCTTCCTCCCTATTCAAGGAACATTATAGTGTACCTGTATAACAGTTGTATATAAAAGAAAATTGTATTATTCAATGTCGGTATATTTGCTATTCATTATATTAATTTTTCTGGAACATTTATATTTATTTTATACCTAATATCTATACCTATTTGTAAAAAACAAAATGTTTTGTACTATATTTCAATACGTTCGTATCGGAACATGTAATAATAAATAGATTCGAACAAAAAGCATCGACCAACTACCTACAAATTAGTGATATGTACTCTGTATCCTGTGACTTTTTATTATAATAATCAAAATATTACGCTGATAATATTATATACACTTACTTAACCGCACAAGAATTAAAATATAATATTACAATATTATAATAATATTTTGATATTAAGTCTAATTTGTTTCTAGTTTTATCGGGTGTCCCTCAAGGGAGTCACAAATATGTAATGTTTATTGTCAAAGGGTCCAGCCCATATAATTAATTAAAATAAAAATTACATTATTACTCGTGAGTCTTGAGCCATGACGGGGTACATTTACAATTTATAAAAAATTATATACAACAAAGTGATGCTACATTTAGCAATACATGATATTACCTTTTGCAGTGCTGCATAACATTCCGTATCTACGGCACATGTCTCTAGAATTTTAAGTCTAATTCGTCTAAACCCAGCAGTGTCGTATACCAATAGTATTAGTAGGTACCTAATCAGTATTTATCACAGGTGTTAATGTATTGTAGGTATATCGTATAAGCAAAAAATTTAAAATATTACATAATATTTACTTACATTCAATGTATTAGTTTCTATGTCAGATGTATCAATCATGTTATCGTGTGATAATTTTGCTTGTTCCGTTAAGTAAGAACTTAGAAACATTATGGAAATCAAAAATATAATCTTAGCCATGTTGCTTATTAATAAACGCACAAAATAAATTCAATAGAACAACAGAAGGAACCTATATATACTATAGAGATAACTGCACAACAGTAAGTTGTTACTAAACTAAATGAGACCGGTATTTATACCTAGGTACGTATGCATCCATCGTAATTTAGAGCTACTCGATTATATTTTAAATTAGAAATTGTATTATATGAAAACTTATAATAGTCAATAAAAAAAATAATGGATGACAGTTATCGGCTCATTTTATGTTAGTACCTAGTTTGAACACAAATAAGTACACCTGTTAGTTGTAAATGACAAAATACAATTAATGAGATGTTAAATTCGATAACGTAGGTATTCGCAATAATAGCAATAATAGGTCAATCTTAATGTAGAGCTATTCGATTATTTCAATTAGGTATTTTATTATATGAAAACTTACTATGGTTAATAAAAATTTATAATATACCTACGAGGATTATACAAGTTTTATTTTAGTAGTTTTTGCATAAATAACTAACAAGTACCTACACCTGTTAGTCGTAAATGACAAAATACAATTAATGAGATATCAAATTTGATAAAGTATTCGCAATAGTAGCTAAGGTCACAGTTTTAAAGATGTTGATTAGATGGTTATTTATTGGAAAAAACAATAATACTATTTATTTGTTAATTATTTTTTTGATACCACTATTAAAATTACTGTCGATAAAATATTTAATGCTAATTATAGCTATATATTATGTGTATCATTTAGTTATTATTAAATATAAAAACTGACAATAATTACAATTTGAAAATGTAATTTTGGTTAATTTTCATATCAATTACATATATTATGTTAACCAGGGCTCGAAAGTTTATGTATATCAATCTGGCTCTGTTTTTATGCGTTGATTAGGGGTGTTTTGGGAGGAGGCTTAGCCACCAAAATTATTGAACCCATTATTATTTACGTACCTACCTATTTCATAAATTACTTTTTATTTGTAATAACATGATGCCTATTACAGTATTACGTTAGGTTAGGATTTACCTATGTCCTGTGTAGATTATAAAATCAAATGTTAAGAACATTCTTACATAATAATATAATATTACCTATTTTGTATTTTTGTAATTTTGTGTTTATCAATGATATCCATGTATCATTCATTCATCATTTTAATTTGAAGTTAAAGTTTTGTTAAGTGTTGTTTAACATTTATGTTTCCTAAACATGATTTAATAGTAATTCATACAATTTAAATTTAAAGGGAAAAATAAATTACAACTTATGCTAGGCTTATTTAAATTTTAGTTAATAAAATGTGTAATAACCACAGGTATACTGATAACCGTTGTTATACATATAAGATATAATTAATATACTTGGGGCCAAACTCCCAAACTACGGTTCCTTCCTTTATTATTGGTGTAAGTTGCTTATATTATATAGAGTTCCTCCTTTTATTATAAGCTTACCTCGTTCATATTATATTAGAGAATATCAGAGCAGGTAGCAAATGTATTTTTTTTATTTAGAATTTAATTAGAATGTAAAACTTCCCAAAAAGTATTTTATCATGATTTTACCAATACCAACAGTTATTTAATTTATTGACTTTTATAAGATAATTATAGAACATAATTAAACCAAGTTTTGTATCTATGTGATATGTGTAATTGTCATACAAATAATATATATATTATATATATTTATACAATTATACATAGTTAAGTACTAAAAACTTACTTTTGCTAGCTGACGCCTCTCAATTACACACCGTCTGTCTTCCTGGGGTCCCTGAAGTTTAAAATTTAGTATTTTGTACCTTAGAACGTAGGAATAAGGCTTACCAACGAATCTGGGACCAGGAACAAAAATATTGATCTTGATAGTGAAAAAAATCTATTTCAGAGTTGGGCTGAGGAAATATTTGAAAAGAACAATGAATACATTCAAGAAGGTAATGTCATTAATGTTATGTATTATGTATTTCCCCACATCAGTGCCATTAATAATCAAATGTATGCATTTTTAGATTCTGAGCGAAGCGATGAATGTATTGATTTTACAATGATGTGTGTTTTTTTTTTTATTTATTTATTTTTTTTTATTTTTTTTTTTTATTTTTGGGTCTGTCATCACCTTTTAGGACAGTAAAAGTGCTTGGATTTTCTTCAATAGTAACTTTTCTGATAGGAAAGTGAGTCTAGTTGGTACTTTAGGGGGTCAAAAGTAAACATTTCCCAGTAGTTTTCAAAAGCGACGTGAAAAACAAAAGAAAAATTAAGGGAAGACGGGAATTTTTACGCAAAACTCTTTTCGAGAAAATCGATTTTGGTTTTTGGTGTAACTCTAAAACCAATGACCGTAGATACTTAAAAATTTCACTAAATGTTTATATTAGCATTTTCTATACACCATAAAATTTTGAAAATATTTTGACTCTTTTTGAGCTGTTTACGGACATTGTCAGTTTTCAATTTTTTTAGTTTTTTTTTTTATAAATATCAATACATTTTTATTTGTTGGGTAAAAAAGCGTGAAAATTTAATATAAGGATCCTGATATATCGTTCTAATAGCAGTTGAAAAATATTAAAAATACATAGGCACAATTTTTTTTATATGCATTAAAAGTTCAAATGTTGACAACATTTATCAAATTTAAAATGTAATAACTATTTTGTAGTTAAAAATTTATAAAATGTTCAACTTTTATGGCTAAGGATTGAAAATTTAAAACAAGGCTCCACGTAATTAGGTTATATATAAATTACTTTATTCACAATAATATCATCAAATATACTTGGTAATATCATAGGCTGACTGACTGTTTTCGCTCAGAATCGTTTTTCTTATACAATGATATTATATCATTGAATTCAAATTTGACACCATCCATTACAGTGACCCACTTGTAACCTACTGTACAGCAGAGCGTCATCCACTTATCCACCTTTTTACCTTTGTGGTCAGGTTTGATTGTACCTATTTTTAAACATGGAAAATTAACTGCGAGTTCCGCAGGGGTAGAATCAAGCTTTAAGAAACTATTAAGTAGTAACTTTTAGAGACATAGACTTTCCTACAAATATTGATTTTTTTTAGAAAGACACATAATATCTCTTCGTGGAAATTCTCTTTCGCGTTCTTCACATACCATTATTCAAAGTGACAACTTTCAAGAAGTTATACCGGTTGATCAAGCTAATGAATTGCATGAAGATGACTTATTTATTGCAATTGACGAAAACAATATTAATAATATTATAATGGACATTGAAAATGAAATTGTTGTGGATAAGTACTAGGTATATTTTTCTTCGAGTTCATCTACATTTTCAATTTAGCTTCTTTTGTGGCTATTTTGGGTAATTTTTTGACACTGTAAGCTGCACTTTTAAAAAATAAATCAATATCATCATCTTTATTTTTATTATTTTTTGCATCTAAACAAGCTGGTTCTGTTCTTCAATTTTTTTAATATCTATTATTTCTTTCTTCATTTCTTTTTGCCAACAAAATTGGGAGTTTGTTTGTTTTAAAGCGTGCTTCCTTCTTCTTTAAAGAACTTTCATCATCTTGCAGCGGTGGTTCTACTGGTTTCTTTATAAATGAAGACCCGAATAACTCTTCCTCCTGACAAGGCGAATCGACCGAAGCTATATCAATATTTACATCTTCTTCACTTTGTGGTCCCATGTTGCTCGCAGAACTATAAAAAAATGTATTTTTAAATATTTATTTTTCCAAACAGTATTTTTATTTACCTTCGTGCATTTTCCCCAGAGTTTAAAAATGATTCAAGTTCAACTAAAGGCCATTGTTTTTTCATTGAGTTTGCCGACCCAGTACCTAGTTTTCTTTTACAACGGTTGTGCGTGTCCCGCATATGTTTCCATTTTTTTTACATTCATCGACTGAAAAATTATAAATGTATACAATAGAAATTTAATGTACCCTGTATTATTATATGATTCTGAACTTTTGTATCATCCTGTGTATAGTTTTCAACGACTGATTATTTTAATATTATTCCCAAAAAATATTACGTGTGTACACTTGTAACAGCTATACCAATTCTTATATACCCGTTATGTGTATGAACTATAAATATATATTACTAGCTGTCCCTCCCGGTAGATTTATCTTAACTTTTCTGTTGCTCGGAATAAAAATTCTTCTTCGCAGCAGTATATTATCAGGTAGGCAATCTACCTGCGGTAGATCGCGGACCCCGTGTTGTTTGTACGTAAGTGTATGATTTAACTCCAAAGTATCAAAGTTATCCTAATCTAACCTAACCGTACTAAAATTCAATGAATAAAAAAAACCAAATTTAACCCTTTTTAAATTAGCCTATATTTTTTAATTAATAACTCCACAGTTACTTTTCTTACAATAATAGTTATTACATTTTAAATTTGATAAATGTTGTCAACATTTGAACTTTTAATGCATATAAATAAATTGTGCCTATGTATTTTTAATATTTTTCAACTGCTATTAGAACGATATATCAGGAGCCTTATATTAAATTTTCACGCTTTTTTACCCAACAAATAAAAATGTATTGATATTTATAAAAAAAAAAACTAAAAAAATTGAAAACTGACAATGTCCGTAAACAGCTCAAAAAGAGTCAAAATATTTTCAAAATTTTATGGTGTATAGAAAATGCTAATATAAACATTAAGTGAAATTTTTAAGTATCTACAGTCATTTGTTTTTTAATGACAATAAAATAAGAAAATTGTTACATGAGAAATCGAGTGAATATCAAATGTAATAAAAATATAAATTTCAGACGCTCATAAAAATTTAATTTAAGTTTCTTGTAGACATTTTTTTTTTTTGATAAAGGTAGACAAACTTATGAGTATTCTTATATTAAATTTTCAAATTTTTGGTTTTAAAAAGAAAAATTTTTATGTATTCTCAACTTAAAATAATTTGCTAATTTTCGTGATTTTTCCGTATTTTGTCAAAATTTGAACTTTAAATGCTTATAAATAAAAACTGTGACTAAGGATTTTTAATTTTTTTCATCTGCCCCTTTGAAACAATAACCTAGGAGCCTTCTATTAAATTTTCAAGCTTTTTTACTCAACAGATAAAATTTTATTGATATTTATAGAAAAAAAAAACTAAAAAAATTGAAAACTGACAATGTCCGTAAACAGCTCAAAAAGAGTCAAAATATTTTCAAAATTTTATGGTGTATAGAAAATGCTAATATAAACATTTAGTGAAATTTTTAAGTATCTACGGTCGTTGGTTTTAGAGTTACACCAAAAACCAAAATCGATTTTCTCGAAAAGAGTTTTGCGTAAAAATTCCCGTCTTTCCTTAATTTTTCTTTTGTTTTTCACGTCGCTTTTGAAAACTACTGGGAAATGTTTACTTTTGACCCCCTAAAGTACCAACTAGACTCATTTTCCTATCAGAAAAGTTACTGTTGAAGAAAATCCAAGCACTTTTACTGTCCTAAAAGGTGATGACAGACACAAAAATAAAAATAATTAAAAAAATTAAAAAAAAAACACACATCATTGTAAAATCAATACATTCATCGCTTCGCTAAGAATTTAAAATCTGTAATTAACTTAGATTAAAAGAATGTCTAAGTTAGGTTACAAACTAACCTAATCAATATAGGGAACTTATGGTTCCAATTTCAAGTTATAAAAGTTAGTTATAAGAAAAATGTATTTAGCTTTTGTAATTTAAACCTATAGGTACCAATTATTTAAATTAAAAGTATTAATGTAGATTTTACTAAACTTTAGAGAGCCATAGTTTAATAAACTAGTGAACCAAAACTGATGATTTAACTATCAAAATTTTCAGAAAAAAAAGCTTTAGCATAATCCATTGAAAAATATAGTAGTTGCTGTTTGAAAAAATAAACTTGATTTCACTATTGGTTACACCTGCGTGTTTAAAAATTTTGAAATTGTTATGAAAAAATTGTTTGTTAAAAATAAAGAAACACGTCTTTTTTCGTTTTAACGAAATTCCATGTCATCGATCCATAATCATTAAAAAACCACGCGTACAATGACTCAAGATACCTGTATATCAGTCCTTTCATTCGCAATGTTTCGAATTCTAGTTGCATTACGGCTTTGACGTGAAGTATTTGATCTTGGTCGTGGTATGGTATCGTTAATGAGAATATCGGCACAATAAAACAAAGTCGTACGTAGAAAATGTGTGATTGTGTAATTATAATACATTTATTTTATTTTGTTTATTTAAATGGTTGCTATTAATTACAAAAATTATTATAATCGCCTACAATTTGCGACAACATATAAAGTAGGCAATCCACCTGATATAAGTGCAACTTAGCCACCTTGGTAGACAATGTGCGAAAATTCGATTGGATGCATTCTTGTCCGAATAACTTATGACCACCAACAATAAATAAATACTAATTAGTAATTTATACTAATTATTTCTCCTATAACCAATAAAAACCATTTATAAACAACAATTTTCATCGTAAATCTCAAAATAAAGATATTTAAAATTGTCGTGCCACAGTGTTTGTTATTGAACTCCTCCGAAACGCCTTGACTGAAACTAAATAATGTTCTAATTATTAATAGGTGTATAAATTTCTATTGAAATGGATCAAGTATGATAGAGAAAATCGGAATAAACATTTACCAGATTTAATGGAATACTTTCAGTTAACAATTGTTTCCCATGAATTTTTTGAGTGTACTGTTGATAAAGAACCACTTTTGAAGTTTTATTTTTATATTTTCTTTTCTTATTTTTTCAAAATAATATATTACATTGGTAGGTAGAAAATATTTAGATGAAGATTATGCTGTTCATATAGTCCTTGGTACTGAGTTAGAAGCACCAAATTTCACTTGTTGCAGTATGTTTTAATTATGAGCAAAAGAGCCAAACACCATCTTCCTATTTTGTTTAACATAATCACAAATCAGTGGAAAACTGTACCAAAAATTATACCAATCTATAGTTATGGTGAAACTTATTTACTCGATGATGGTTTAAGTAAAAAATATGACCGCATTTAAGAAAATATTAAGAATTACTCTTAATACCACCAAGATCAAATATGTGACCATCATCGATTAAATAAGTTTCACCATAAAGGTAGCTACACACTGCGTTTTTAGTAACTTCTTGGAAAACACATTCATTAATCTTAGATCCATTTTCTGTGTTTTTAGTAACTTTTTGGAAACACATTCATTAATATAATAAGTAATAATTACATCCAAGCAATTATAAAATATATAATTAAATTAATTAATATAATTTTTGAGTATAATTTAGTCATTCTCACCTTGGTATTATCATCAATTACAATTTTATCACATGAATTGTTTTTTTTTTGACAAAATAAGAAGCAAAAGTGTTTTTACTTTTTTGTTTCATTGTATAACTTAACGTTTGAATAATTAAATAGAATAATAATAAGAATATTTTATATGAATAATGTGTATAACAAGTATTCCCATTTACTGTTTACCATTTACCACCTAGTGCCTAGTAAACATGATCATATAATTTCTAATTTAGAAATTTAATGACGCGTTTGTATAAATAAAATGAAGATTCGAGATCAGTCATCTCAAGATAATCCAGATCAGATTGTTTCCGAAGCGTCAACATTGTGTTCGTAAGCAGTTCACGGAGCTCTCCCTCCAGTAAGTTATATTAAACGCACTTTATGTCGAATACGACAAATTAATAGTTCTGCTCCATCCAACCCATTAACTTAAACAGATATTACAATACCGTATAATTTTTCCCAAACTATTGATGGTCGTCAATTTTTTATAAATGACATTGAACCAGTTGAAAATCAGATTTTAGTTTTTGCTTCAGAAAAAAATTTAGATTTACTGTTATACGTCTACTATAGCTGGTTTACCTAGAACAAATAATTATGTTGAAGGGTGGCATAGAGGCTTCAATAATTTATTAATTTCATGTCATCCAACAAGTTAGCGACTACAAAAATAGGGACAAACTTGAATACCTAAGAGGTATTGCCTATAATTTGTCATATCAATTTTGATTTTTATAGAGATAATGCTTTTTTTATATATTATTACTGTATTTTATAGTATTGTGACGATAATGTTTTTATATTTATTTTATAATACTGCAGCAGTGATGATAATTTATTAAAACGTATATAGTTTAGAAAAAAATATATAAAATAGAATTTTTACTATTATTGTTTTCGCTGTTAAAACTTTTCGCGATTTTTATTTTTGCTGTTTATTTTTCGCTATTTTGTCATTCGCGATTTTAACTGGCACCCAGGTATAAGTAGAGCCAATTTAATATATTTTTCTAAACAATAACTTGCAAAGGATAATATATCTTATATATCTTAATATCTTATATAATATAAGGACTTATATTATTTATAATTTGAAAAACTAACCTTTTACACGCTAATGGTTTTGGTTCACATAGTTCTAACCAGTCATGAACGTTATTGTTTAGTTGATTTTTTTCATGATTTACTCCAATACTATCTTCCTTTAAAGATTTGAATTATTAAAAAAAAAAAAATAATTAATATGCATGAAATTCAAAAAAAACTTGTTATTGATTTCAAAATCAAACTTACCGATCAACGGACACCATTTTGAATGGAAAATACTCTTTGTCTTTGTCCGAAGAACTTGTTGAAGAAACTGATTTAACTGAGGATAATAATTGTTTCCTTTTAGTTAACTCTAATAACTTATTAAACCGACGTCTTCTTAATACGTTTTCCATTTAAACGTGTTAAATGTTGTCAAACCTCAGAACATTATTATAATAAGCCAATAATTCATTAGTCTTACTCTTTAAACAAATTAGGTACTAGGACTTATGAGTAATATACAGAAATTACAAATAATCAAATTCGCATACTGGCATGGTACATCGCCGCGTGGTTTAGTGATAACACTGATAACATGTTTATTATATTGGCCGTCAACGCAAACGGTCGTCGGTCGCTCCGTGTTGTATCCGTGATACGTCAAGTAAAAACACGGACCAAGATATACCAGACCTTAGTATAACTATACCTTAGTAAGATTAGTCCGTGGGTAAAACAGACTATAATTTTATCAGTATTATTGCGTACCACAATAACATCGTACAATAACAATAATAATATTATTGTACTATCGGTAGTGCTTAATTGAATTAGAACCTTTTCATACTAACGTATCGTTAATAATTTGGTTCTATTAACCGAGTTATTTCAATTTGATTAAACTGTGTTTATAATTAAATTTTTGATGATTTAGAACCTTTTACTTTAAAAATAAATCATCAATAATGATCGTATAATCCTGAATGTTAGCTTAAAATATGCGCCTTTGCATTCTAAAACCATTTATGTTAAAAAGTGACTTCATTCTAGACCCACGAGTTGGTAAAAAATTATCAACCGATTTAGCATGTAACTGGAGGCGAAACAACGTGTCTGATATGCAATTTGGGAAAATTTCCCCCTCTAATTTGTTCACCAATGATATTTTACGGAAAACTAAACAACAATTCAATGATAAAAGTTTGGGTACCACTGAAAAAAGCCTAATTAATTCATTAGTTGAATTTAAGAATAATTCACAATTGTCTGGTTCTATTCATCTAATAGCCATCGATCCTGTCCTGGTTCATTATCTAAGTAGAGATCAACTGATAATTTATAAAGATTTAACTAAGACTTATGGTAGGATATTAATCGATGCAACTGGTAAATTAATAAAAAGGTAAAAACGTTCATCTTTAAACTTAACTTCTAGTCATATATTTCTATAAGAAGCAGTTTTAAATACAGGTTATGGTCAGAGTTATGTTAGCTAAATGATTTCCGAGAGACAGGATACACTTTCCATATACAATTGGCTGGCCCAATGGTTGAAATCAGGTATCAAAATTCCCGACGAAACAGTTAGGACCGGTTTCACCATGTAGGAGTTAAAGTGTAGATTAGTTAACTCCGAGTTTACCAGTAATCCTGAGTTATCATTAATTCAGTTTCACCACCAGATTATTGGTGGAAGTTAGTAAATCTGAAGTTAGCTAGTTCTTTCACGGTATAAACCATAATTTCCCCTCATATTCCGCTGATAGTGTTGATAACACCGCTGATAGAATTGATAACACTGAATACTGATAACTGTTGGTGTGATCAGTTTTTTTAAATGTTGCCAGTTAGCACTTCGTCTTCAGTTTTTTTTTAAAATATTAAATTGTATTTGTGTCTCGTGAGTTGAGTTGTGTTTTACTTTGTTTCTATACATACTTCTTGTATTTAATATGGAACCAAGCAAAGAACTAAAAAGAAAAAGAAACGTCAATTTTAACAAAAGAGAGGAGGAATTTCTTGTGGAGTTGGTTCGAAAATACCAACATGTCATCGAGAACAAAAAAACGGATTCCATAATGTGGAAAGATAAAGAGGCATGTTGGGTAAAACTCACTGCTGAGTTCAACAGCTTAGGATTACTAGTTCCAAGGACTGTTGCCCAGTTGCAGCTTAAGTACAAAAACTTAAAAAAAGTTGTACGGAAAAAAAGTGCTACAATAAGGTAAGGACAATTGAGATTTATTTCATGACAATTCACATTTCTTTTCATTTTTATAAATTGTCCTCTCTCATATTCAAGATTGGAAGGTATAATGACAGGAGGTGGAAAAAACCAGGCTGAACTTCTCGACGATGTTGAGCAAAAAGTAAAAGACATTATACGACTGTCTGTTGATGGCCTCCCTTCGGTTTTTGATAGTGATGCAGATTTTGGTGACAACAATGACATGATAGGTAATATTAAATTATGTTGTAAGGGTGAGCGTATGTCCGTATTTCAAAAAAAAGGATACAATATTAAATTAATTATAATTATATAGTTTTGATGATTTTGTCTGATTTTTTCAGACGCTGAAACTTTTGAAAACAATGAGGATGATTTTGAAGATAACTGCTACGTGACTGGTAAGTTTAAATTTCATAATATAACAGTTACAATTTAGAACTGTTTTCTAAAATATAATATGGGTAATATTATTTTTTAGTTATGCCTGGTGACATTGAAGAACCCATTGCTGTCATCCCTGATCAAGGTATGTTTCTAGTTTGAATATTATACACAAGTACAGGGGCTTAACAAGTTGAATCAAATGTGTAAAGTAATCTGATCTAACTCGTTAAAATCAATAGTAACTAGTTATTTTTTGTAGTAATTATTTTATTTACTATTTTATTTATTTTACTTATATTTTAACTTGATTAGATTTTGTATTTAAGTAACTTAACTTTAACTAGTTCAAAAAAAATCTATTTGGTATGCTTTGTATTTATCTTATTTTTAATAGTTTTGTTCTGTTAACTTAAAGTAGAACCAGAACCTAAAATGTTCTTTTCTCTAAGGTGCAAGTACCAGTAAAAAACTGCAGTGGAATGTTGTAACACCTCAAAATTTAAAACAGCGTATAAGCACTCCACTTAGAAGCAATAGTGAGTTACAATTACATTAGCAAGTTTAGATTCTAAAATCATACTGTACTAGGCACGTGGTTATCGTTGGTTCCAGATTACTTGTTGATACTGGAGTACTTACGGTTGAAGTGCTAGTCGGTGCCGGTTTGGTGAAATGAAGCATCGAATGATGTTCTGACCGCACGTACGGCAGGTGAATTTTGATTTGCAAAACGCTGTACTGTGGTTCGATAATAAACAGTTAAGACATAGACGTAAAAAATTCGAGGTCGTCGTTGCATTGCAATAACCACTTCGTCGAGCTCGTTATCCTCATCATTATTAAATAATATTAGGTGATCCATATTTCAGTATTTCACAACAGTTTTATTATTTAAATTAAATTGTAAAGTGTAAAATAAATCACAATTATTTCACGACAATTGGTGATAAGATAAAAAAAAAAAAATTGATAAATGATAACCTAGAGTTAGCTCGTTATTCCCTAGTAATATCTGGAGTAATATCCGGTAGTCAACATTTCTACTAACCAGGAGTTACCACCTAACTCCTAGTCGTGAAATCTATTTTTTTCGTTAACTTCGAGTTAATGGTTACTCGCACTTTAACTCTAGATGGTGAAACCGGCCCTTAGTGATTATTCTACAACTTTTTTAGGAGCTATAACAAGGGAATTTTGTATTGATTTAACTTAACGATGTTATGCAGAAAAGTGTTAGAGAATTATAACGGGCCATCCAGAAAAATTACCTCAATGCTATTGACATAGCACATATTATGATATTTGGCTGAAATTAACATTTATCGGGTATTAAAAATAAACAGTAGGGACAATTTTATATTAGAGGAACACGTTTATTAATTACACCAAGTGAAATTGGCGAATTATGAGAAATAGTTATCGTACTTTTGACAGCAGTGATGCTCGAAACCATTTGGCATAAGATATTCAATGGTATTACTCTAAACGATATTAATGGTGAAGAAATAGAACAACAAAATAATGAAAATAATACCACTAAGAATGAAGATGATAAAGAGGAAGTATATGAAGGAATTACTTAAATTTAAGGGCAATTGATAAAGGAAGTCAAAAAAATTCAAATGTAAAAGGAATAAGTGATATAACTAAGGAATACGTGATATAACTAATGTAAAACTAATGAACGCTAGATGTAAAATTAGATATATTATTTCAAAACTAATAAAAATGTTCCATCGGCTATTGAAGAATTAATTAGTTGTATTTATTAAATATAGATTTTTTTCTTATAAATATTAAATATAGAAAATAAAAATGTTCATAGCTGTTTAAGTATAGACTTGCAAATTTCAAAAAGCATGATGCAAATAGTTGCATATATTATGTTGCAAAATATTGGTATAGTTTGGAGTAGATCGGCAAAGTCGAGGGGCTGCCCCCCCCCCCCCCACCGAACTTGTTTCCCGGAAATGTAGGTAAAAAAGTAGTTTCAAATATTTTCAAGTAGGTTGCTAAAAATTGCTGTAAGGTTGGTAAATATTAGTCTAAGTCCAGTGTTGTGCAATAGCTAAATTTAGTTAGATAAATTAATCTAGATACCTGTGATCTAAATTAACACATTGACGGACAGTCACTGCTATAGCAGTCATACTAATTTAAGTCGTAATATGTACATGACTGCTATAACAGTTATACGGTTGCAAGTCGTAAAATGGCATAACCGCTATAGCAGTCATGTTAGTTATGGGTTTATCGTACTAAGACGAATGTAATGTCCATTTACGACTTACAATCTAGTCAGGCAAATGAAACAAATGAAGTTTAAAAATAGATTTATCATTTTACCATTTGACTTGCTTATGTTTTTTTATCTGATTTTTTGTAGACATAACAAATATACTCGAATAGTTATATTATGCATAATATTAATATCTTGTCTGTCAATATTATTGTTACTTGTCAACCAATACGTCGTGTACACAAACACATTAGTATGTCTTCAGATTTATTCGTAATAGCATGTCCTTTTGTTCTATTTTATAATTATTTAGTCTCACTATGGATACGCAAAAAAAAAGTAAAATATTTGTCAGATTTTGGACGAATCAAACAGTGATTTTTCTTACTCATCTGATACAGGTAATTATAATACATAATATAATATAATAATTATAATATTTGTGTATACCAGCACGTCAATAATACTTTATGATATTCTTTGAAAAATAAATGTACTTTTTTTTAAAACATATTTTTACTTGTATAGACTCGTTTGAAGAATCGATTGGTTCAGATGATGATCCTACTTATATTTTGAACAATGATGTTTCTTCAAATGAAGAATTTAACTCATCGAGAAGTCATGATAGTGACGGGCAACAAAATAATGCTGATATAGATAACTTATCCATCGATTTCGATGAGTTTATACTCACATCGTTCAATAAATGACTCTTCTGAATGCCATAGTGATGAAATTGACTTAAGTCAAGAAAATGAATCAAATGTACTAGTACAAGTAATACAATTTTTAAGTTTTCAATAAAAAAAGAATTAGATATGTTAAATAATTATCCAGTAATTAAAAAAGTATTTATTAAGTACAACACAACTCTTCCTTCGTTAGCACCTGTTGAGAGACTATTTAGTGGTGCAGTACAAGTTTTAACTTCAAGGCGTCGCCTTGGTGATAAAACATTTGAAAAATTATTGTGTTGTAAAAACATGCAATAGGTTCATAAAAAATAAAAAATTGTATTTTAAACTGGTAATTTTTTTCTTTATAATTATTAATGTATTTTACATATATTATTTTATTTTAAACAGACTAAAGGTAAATATTTATGTTGTTGTATTAAATATCAAAATTGTTTTTACTTATGATTATTTTAATTTTCAAATGTTAGCAATTTTATGTATAGTATTGATTTTTTCTTTTAGTTTGATATCTATTTGATATGTATCATAAAATAAATGTATATGTATTATAATTCAAGATAATAGTTTAATAATTATATATACCTTTATAAAGTATTCTGCCATCAGTTGGCCTCTATATCCACAACTAGTCTTCCTTTTAGAAAATGGAGTAAGTATTGACATTGTTGTTGGAATGATCATTTAAATATTTAACACATTTTACAAATAATTATTAGTAATTTAAACTAAAATTATATATAGTCATATTTATATTAATATTTTCTATATTAAACCTAATATAAAAAATACAAAATTTAACAAAATCATGTTTTAAGAATAAAATTTATAAAAAATTATCTGATTTTCATGTAGATAAAATGGATTTTATCTGTATCTATATCCAGATATATTTTAATTTATAATTATCTATCTCTATCTAGATATATTTTGAGTTCATATATCTTATTTATATCTAGATACAAAAAAATTATCTAAGCACAACACTGCGGCGAAGTCGGTAGGACAAAGTCAGAGGGCTGCGTGAAGTTGTCCCCCTAGTTTTATTATACTGATATTGGTTACGAAGTAATAGGTTGAATATTTTTTAACGTTGGTTGCTAAAAGTTGCTTTGAGGCTACTATTGACTCTAGTTTGGAGCCTCTATGTGAAAGTCCAAGGGACCAACTTCATGGAGGATCATATTATGATGTAGATAACTTTTTATTTGTTGTTGCAGTTTTACATTTTTGTCAGTTTACTTGATCAATTGCTGAGTAACTAAATAATAGGTAAAAATCAATTTCATCTAGTAAATTAACTCAAGGATTTTTGCATATTCTATTTTTGTTTCAATTTAAAGGCCATACCATTTTATTTTAGAGTATATACTAAGGAAACGAGCCCTAGTCGGCTAGTCATGATCGTAATTAACATCATATATTGACGCCTCAGTTCAAAACTGCAACAACTAAAATTATTGGTTTATTGGGTGTAATGTGTTTTCTATATTGTTTCTCTATGTAACATAATGTACATTATAACATCGAAAATGCTCTCGTAGTCAATAATTTAACTATACACGGAGAAAAAAAACTCAGTAAATTTTAACAAAACAGTTATGTTAAATATTAATCTGTATTGTTAATCATAATTCAGTTGATAGAACAAAACAAATGTATAACATACTTAAGTGAATAACAACACCAACAAAACTAATTTTGTTGATTGTGATTATTCTGATATAACCATATTCATATTTAAAATAACACATATTATGTATCTGTTACAAAATAAAAAGTAAACATAATAATTGTGTTATAACATAGTAATTACTCTTCCTTCTTGTAACAACTACCAACCCTCTTATTCTGGTAACATTTTACATTTTTGTGGTGGAGATGATAAAATACTAGTTAAATCAAAAATCTATTATGTTGAATATTATACTCAGGGCTGAGGACTTCTAGTACTTAACAACTTGACTGCCACGTATTTTTTTGAAAACTTCAATTGCCTGCCACGAGAGCCTATATGGGGTCTCACCAAAACTTAAATTCCCTGCCACGAGATTCTATTTGGGATCTCAGGTAATATGTTTTTAGAAAATTGATATCTCTTTAGGAATCTCATTTATCGGGTTTATTCTAGTGCATTTACATTCTACAGTGTGACCAACACACGCCGGTATCATTAGCAAACGAAAAATAATTTTTTTGAAGGAGTTATGTTGTTTTTAATCTATATACTTTTACTACGCAAATATCATATGTTATACTATTTCATCGAGGTATTATACCTCGATGAATTTATATATTATTATTATTTTGATAAGGTTGATAAATGTTAACATATTCTGTGATTTTCTTAGACATATATAAACAACAAGTTGTGTATATAATATATCTATAGTGACTTTAAAGTTTAAACCATAATAATGATTGATGGTTGATATTTGATATCACTAAAAGTGTTTAAGTTATTCTTTACTAGTTCATGAGTTTATGTTTGAAATTTTTATTATGAATCTAAACGATGAATTAATTAATAATATTTTAATCGATTCTGACTATGAATTCCCTGATGAAATTGACGATTCCGATTTAGACCCGGACTTCACTATTGGAAAAAATGATCATGATAGTGACATTACCCATATATCAGGTAATATTGTTATTATAATATGTATATTATGTACTTACATGGTACTTGCGTTAGAAATAACAGTATTATATGTTGTCCGTTACCAAATTTTTGTTACTATGTCTACAATTCTGGGGAAAACCCAGCGTTCTATACGTCCGTCATGCACTGTGCTGATCTCAAAGTTACCACTATAGTCACTACTCTCTGAGACACTGTGTACTTAGCATACTTCTTTTTTTTTTATGTTTAATATTTTGACCGTTTATGTTCACACCGTTGTCCATTCCTGACTCGTCCGTTTTGTGTTTAAATTTTAATATTTTATGGTTGTTGCCGCCGCAACATAACAAATATAAGATTAACCATAGAAATAAGATATCGGCCACGGGGGAACAGCTGGTCACACACACACACACACACACACACACACACACACACACACACACACACACACACACAATCACCGCTGTAATCATTGTTGTATTTTTGTATATATTATTCAAACGTGTCCAGTGAATTATTATGTAATTGTACCTATAGTATTATTATACATAATTATTTTTACTATCACCGCGTTATCGCACTTCGCCGAGCTGGCTCCGCGAATATTATCATTGAGTATAGATAGTATAGAGAAACCATCTATAGCTGAAATATGTGATACGCGCAAAGGGATAGCAGCCGATAGATGGCGCATTCCTAAATTTGTCGCGGATAGCAAATGCAGTATGATCATATCAATGATACATATTTATTGTATATATTTAAAATACTGTAAAATTAAATTGTACATAGAGCGCCAAAAATGTAATTTGAAAAAAACACGGATATATATTAGAAGAAAAGATGAACTATTAATATTAATTTCTCTATGTAGGTATTTAAAAAATGATTTAACGAACTTTGGTAATTCGTTAACGATTAACTTTTGGATTTATTAGTGTTATAAATTTCGTCATTGTGATACTCCTAAATTTTTTGTTTATTACAAATTTTAAATTTATAATATATTTATATTAATAAATATGCCTGGCGGAAGCTGCAATTTTTCGAACTGCAAAAATAATAGATCAAATTGTAAAAAAAAAATGTATAGATTTCCTACAGATAGAGAAAGGTGTAGACAATGGATTCTTAATTCAGGTAAGTTAAATACATTTTAATTGAAAGAATTAAGATGAATGTAGTATAAATAAGTTATTATTTTTATAGGAAACATGGTATTAGATGGTTTATCGCCGAAAAAAATTAAAAATAGGTATCTGTGTGAAGATCATTTTAATGAACATGATTTCAACAGACCAGATCATAACAGGCTTATGTCTGGAGCCATCCCTGTGAAGTTTAATGCAAACAGTAAGTTTATTATAACTCAACTAAAATTGTCTGAACCTAGTTAAATATATACAGAAGTTTTTATAATAATTATACTTATCCTTTTAAATATATCTAGACAAAGAAGATATAATATCAAAAGTGCCACAAAAGACACCAGTTAAGAGAAGGATTACATTTCATAAAACAGGTAAATAATATATATAGCATCCACATTTATCATCATAAAAGTTTTTTTTATTCAAGCTATTGAAAATTTATTTCAATACTTAACATGATTCTTTTTTAATTAATTGAAAATATAGAATTATAAATACACAATTTATTAGACATTTGAAGTTCATACTAATGAAATATGTTATTTAAACAAAAAAAAATTATTTTAGTTATTCTATTGTACTTAATTAACTATTGTATTATTGTACTGTAATTAAAAAAAAATACTCAATAGTCAGTTTGAATACTTTTCATTATTAATTATAATTTTTTTACACAGTGAAATTCAAATAATATATTAATATTAATCCATTAATTTTTTTTTGGATTCTTCTTTTTTAGTGAATACTTACACAACATATAAATAAAAAAGGTGGGTAAGTGGATGTCGCTCTGCTGTACTGTAGGTTACAAGTGGGTCACTGTAATGGATGGTATTAAATTTGAATTCAATGATATATCATTGTATAAGAAAAACGATTCTGAGTGGAGACGGTGTGTCAGTCTAGGTATAAGACTTATTATATACTTATCTATGGTATTAAAAAAAATTGACCTATAATAGGTACCTATAATAAATTCCCAATTAATCATATCACAATATCCATTAGGTACTTACAACGCGTTATACATCAACAACAAACTGTGATACTATCATAGATATATAATAGTACACTTTAGAAGTTTCAAGTACCCACGAATAATATTATACAATCACAACAAAATAACTAAAATAGTTATTCTAGGTTTTTTAATATGTAATTTTGTCCAAACATGAATTTAAAATGTCTGTAAAAAATAACTGTGCTCATATATTTTTTAGATTTTTTGGCTACAGTATGAACTATTTATGAGAATCTTTGTTTTAAATTTTCAATCCTTAGCTATAAAAGCTGAACATTTTATAATTTATTAATTACAATGATTGATAATTTTCGAGATTTTGATAAATTTTGTCAAAAATCGATCTTTAAATGCTTATAAAAAAAAATTGTGCCTATGTATTTTTAATATTTTTCAACTGCTATTAGAACGAAATATCAGGAACCTTGTATTAAAATTTTACACTTTTTGGCCCAACAGATAAAACTTTATTGATATTTATAGAAAAAAAAACTAAAGAAATTGAAAACTGAAAATGTCCGTAAACATCTCAAAAAGAGTCAAAATATTTTCAAAATTGTATGGTGTTTAGAAAATGCTAATATAAACATTCAGTGAAATTTTCATGTATTTACAGTTTTTCGTTTTTGAATTACAACAAAATAAGAAAATCGCCACATGAGAAATCGAGTGAATATCCAATGTTGTAAAAATAAGAATTTCAAAGGTTCATAAAAATTTAATTTGACTTTCTAATAGACATTTTTTTTTTGATAAAGGTAGATAATCTTATAAGGAATCTTGTATTACATTTTCAAATCTTAGATTTAATAAAAAAATTTTTATGAATTCTCAACTCAAAATAATTTGCTAATTTTCGTGATTTTTTCGTATTTTGTCAATATTTGAACTTTAAATGCTTATAAATAAAAACTGTGACTAAGGTTTTTGAATTTTTTTCATCTGACTTTGAAACAACACAGGAGCCTTCTATTAAATTTCAAGCTTTTTTAACCAACAAATAAAATTTTATTGATATTTATAGAAAAAAAAACTAAAAAAAAACGTAAAATGAAAATGTTCCTAAACAGTTCAAAACAAATCGTAATATTTTGAAAATTTTATCGTGTATAGAAAATGCAAATTTAAACAACCAGTGAAAATTTCAAGAATCTACGGTAATTTGTTTTAAAGTTACACCAAAAACCAAATTCGATTTTGTCAAAAACAGATTTTGCGTAAAAATTCCCGTTTTTCCTGAATTTTTCTTTTGTTTTTCCCGGCGCTTTTGAAAACTACTAGGAAATTTAAATTTTGACCTCCCCAATGCACCAACGATATTCACTTTCTGATCGAACAAGATACTGAAGTTGAAAATCGTAGCATTATTTCGACTACTTATCGTGTACACAGAAACAAAAATAAAAAAAAAATAAAAAAATAAAACACACATCATTGTAAAATCAATACATTCATCGTTCCACTCAGAATCTAAAAGTATTGATTTTGTACTTTGTGCAATTTTTTTTCAATTTTGCATTATTTTGGAAAATACATAATTTTTAATTTTTAAACACATACCTACTCCAAGTGTTAATGTTTTCTATTTTAAAAAAAAATATTATATACTGTGTGTCCTCGAAAACTGGGTAAACTACTTAACTTAGTTATCTATACATAATTACTCAGTACCCTAAACATATTTTAGAATTCTATCAGTGAGAGATTGATTATGAAATAGTGTAATTTTATGTCTAGCAACCAGGATTCAAAAATATGTATAGGTTATTAAGTAATATGGATAATTTAATTATACATTGTAAATAGTTTTTGTTAACACATGGTATATGCAATTGTTATTCTCAAAGTATACATACTTTGATTATTGATATTTCATAAAATTATATAAACACTTAAAACAAAATATATATGTGTACCATATTATCTATCAGCTACCACTTAAAGTTGTTTTATATTTTTATGAAAATATGAATTTGGCAGAAGGTGTTAAATATTAGATTGTAATGTAGTTTGTACCAAGTAGCCATGATACATTTAGCATTTAGCTAAAGAATTTGTAGTATGAAACATTAGTCTTATTACATTTTCCTCACAAAAAAGTTGATATAGAAGTAAACGTTACCTGATTAAACATCTAATACAATATTATTACTATACTGACTACAGAATACACAAATATAGTGGAAGACTGGTTAATGTCTGTCTATGCTAATAATATATAAAAATCATTTTTACAATACCTATATTTTAAAATAATGCATTATTACTTATTATTTATTAAAATAATTTAAAAATTAAAACAAATTACTTGTCATTACATGTTATACATAAATACAAATTTCAATAAAATAAAAATTACATTCTTGTTGTTTGTAGGAGAAGAACACATAAATGTATTTCAAAAGAGTCCTTTTGGTGATAAAATGATACAGGACTTTTCACCAAAAGAACTGAAATTAATTATCCCAAATAAAACTTATGAAAAATGTATAGAGACACGTCATGATATCAAAGAAATTGTTGATGAAGAATATGATCAAACATTTAATTTTGAAACTGTTTCCCCAAATACAAAAAAATATGTGTCACAATTTTGAGACACAGCAAATTTTTTCCTCCAGTTAAACAATCTATTTGATGTCCTGAATAGCAAACATTTATACGATAAAAACCCATACAGAAAACCGCTAAGTGAAAAAAATTTAAAGGGATTCTCAATTATTTATGAAGCATTGGAAATGTTTAAAAATATTAAAAAACAAAGTTTTAAAAATAAGGCAAATGCCAAAGATAATATCCCACCATGCTTCACTGGGTTTGTTTGGTCTTTGAATGCAGTATTGGAACTTTATGAACATGAAAAAAGTACAAATCCATCACCAACAAACTTCTTCCTTTTGACAAATAGACTGTGTCAAGATGCACTCGAAAATCTATTTTCAATTTTCAGACAACGCTGTGGGTACAATAGAAATCCAACTAGCAAATCATTCAGATGTGGTTTTGCGAGTATTTGTTCCTTTAGTCTTTTAAATTGTGCATCTGAAAAATCAAATTGTGAGGATGACGAAGACAATTTTTTAACACCAGAAATATTAACTGACTTACTCATTGATGATACTCCACATGATAAAGATGTGGACGTTCAAAAAACTACTTTTATAGCCTCTTCTAGTGATTCAGAAGATACATATGATTGTACGGAGAATGAATCACTACCAATGTCTTCTTTGTCATTAGAAAAATGTTCCTTAGAATATTACGCAGGATATTTAGCTATGAAATGTTTCAAAAAATTCCAATGTAATAAATGTTATCATCAGTTAATTAATACGAATAAAAGCCTCGTTGACAAAGATCAATTGTTTATATTCCACAAGACATTTGATCATATTGAATGGACATCAACAGATGTAGGTTTAAAAGCACCCACTAAAGAATTAGTAGATTTTGTTCATGAAAGTCTGAAGGTATTCAAAATTACTATGAAAATAGGGCTATGCCCCCCCCCCCCCCCCCCCATTGACCATTAAATCTCATAGATCACAATATTATATTAATTCATTATTATAAATTAATTAAAAGAGGTAAATGGTATAATAATGGTTTTCAAAAACAATAAAGTAAACAATTAAATTAAGCTAAATATATTTTTCATAAATTATAATATTATTAGAAATACATAAATGTATGAATATTTAGATTATTTCAAAAAATAGTTCAACTTTATTACCACAAGTTCTTTGCTAGGTTGGTCTTGATCTGAATCACATTTTGATAAGCTGTTCTGTTGATCAGTTTCTTTAACTTTTTTTTGGAAAAAAGAAATAAAGGCATTTGACTGTCTTTTCATTTTTTATTTAATAATTTAATATGTAATTTAGTAATATATTAAATAATAGAAAACAATAGACATACATCCACAGACCACGGTTAAATAAAAAATATTATTTTATTATAATATAAATAATAATCGAGATTGGTGTTGCACTTGCACTGTTGCTCAACGTTTACACTTTTACAGTAATGTTACTAATGCAATATTCGAAAATAGTTAATACCACAGAATAGAATAATATCTAATAATATCATTATAATAATAATACATTGTTTGTCGACGTCGCACGTCGTCGATAAGCAATTTCCTGGGAAATACCCCAAATGTTATCGAAGTTTTACCAAGTTTAGTCGAAAACAAGAATAATCAATATACTAATAATATGTCAACCACTGTACTCATTCCATGATTATTATAAGAACTAATCTAGATTATAAAATCAATAATTGATAAAACACTAGCATTAATATTTGTATTAGACATATTTCAATGTTTCACGTTTTTGTGATATATTTCATGCTTTTAACAAAAAATAAATATAATGTACCTAATAATATTATTATATTTATATAATATTATCTAGAAAATGGCAATAGAAGTTTATTTGGTGAACATTTTAAGTCGACAATTATTCATTGTAATTTTGTTTATTTCGTAAAATATGATTTTACTTTATAATTAATAAAGACGATAATATAACGAAAATAATATGATCCAGAAGGTACTTTCGGTTAGGTCTAGGTGTATATACGTATAGCAACTATTTAAATGATTAAATCATGAAACATGAGAGAAATACCAACAATACAATTTATGATCAACTAGGTAAATTAAATTAAATGTATACGAATATTCGACTTTACACGAGTGTTAAAGATTGTATTCGTGCAATAATAAGTTCTTTGACGCTTGACATTAACGTCGATCGGAGCCCGGTGAACGGTGGTCACCAACGATATCGTAGCATAATGTACGACACGTGTGGCCGCCGGCCAGCATTAATGGGATATTGAGAATTGGGATGCAACTTGCAAGCTTCACGACGCGCAGGAGTGCAGGACTCGTCACTCGTCAGGGCGGACGTGCGGCCGCAGCTTGCAAATAATATATGCCTATTAATTCATACATTTAGGTTGTAAATGGCAACGTTAATTATGACCAAATTAGGCAACGTTGTATCGTAAACCTATGATGGTGATGAAACGTAAATTACGTAGAGGTGTCAACTGCACAACTACATTACATTATTTTATAATATAATTATAATTATTATTTTTATATTTTCATTATAACGCGGTGCGCGCTCTATTGACAGTTCTAGTGAACTAATTCATTACGTATCATAATATAGGAAAGATGGTCTCTCTATACTATCTATACTCAATGATATTATTTAACACGGCCGCCGCGATTTTTGTCTCGTATCGTACGTCTTTCAGCGAACACCGACGTTTGCAAAATAATTATTTTACTCCGTTTTTGCTCTAATAGTAAAGTGTCAATATTATAGATTTTCGTCGTAACGGTGACCAGACACGAGTCTATTATACGTCTATTCGTATATTATTATAATATCTCTATATTATATTATGTTATTAATTATTATTTTTGTCATTTGCGTGTATTGTACCCATATTATAGCACAGGACCAGCTAGCTAGTCTGCGCTCCACAAACTGTGAGTGTTTCATTATTTTTATTATTATTTATTTATTTATTATACACATTTAACTGTTGGGCCAAAAGGGCTATAGATATTTTATATTATTATTAATTTGTTGGCCAGAAGGGCCACATATGATCTTATACGTGCTTCGGCTCAAATAGCTGTGTCAATACATTATTATTATTTCGGTTGGCCATAAGGGCCGGTCATTTATTATTATCATTATATTTTTATTATTATACATTGTTGGACCAGAAGGGTCACATTATTTTCATAGCGGCTCCAATAGCTTTTTTATTATTATCATTATATTATTATTATTATATATTTTTTACACGTTTTTGTGGTACTGTGAGTTTTTAATATATATTTTGTACTGCTATTATTTAAATCTGCGTATTATACAGCAACTTAACTATCAGAAACCGTGTTACCATTTTTTATTAACTATTTGTTTAATTGTATACACACCCACATATATTCACACTTAACACACAGATAATACACATAATTACACTACACGCATTACGTAGTTCGACAGTATTTGCCCGGCGATCCCGACCACTGCTGTTCGAACTATTACACCATTATGCTCGGAATACACGAGGCTAGTTTTTCAAGCTAGGATAGCAAGGTAGTACTAGTAAGCTAGAAAGCTAGTAATAATAGTTTTGTGTAAACAGAACTAGCTTTGTTTTTAAGCTAGCAAGCTAGGGAATATTCTAATAAGCTAGTGTGTCAAGCCAGGCTAGTTTAATAGGATTGTGTTCTATTTTTTTTGAGCTAGCACACCTCCCACCACTGAATTTACTATCCTAGCTAGTGTTCTATCTCCATGTGGACGGCAAAGCTAGTACATGATCGGCTAGTGCAGTGCTCACGCCAATTTTTAATACGCCACGTGGTTTGTTAAATGTAATTTATACGTCAAAATGCCAAAACTAAGTGGTGATGTTAATTTAAAGTTTGTTGAATTATATCACGAAGAAGAATGTCTATGGAATGCCAGTATTCCATCTTATAAAAATAAATCTATGCGTGATTCATCACTACAAAAAATATGTGCAGAGTTGAATACAATCGGCATACAAATGACTGTTAATGAAGTAAAAAATAAAATTAAAAATTTAAGAGCAACATACTGTCAAATGTTGTCAAAAATTGAAAAATCAACCAGGTCCGGTGCAGGTGCTAATGAGGAGTATAAACCTAAATTGAGTTGGTTCGAGGAAATGCATAGTTTTATAAAAAATGTTCCAATGAAAAGAAAAACAACCGTAAGTTATATTTATTTTGTAAATAATTAATAAAATAAATTAAACTACCTATTTAATTATTAATTAATTTATTATTATTGAATATTATTATTCTTAATATTAAATATTATTTACAATATTATTAATGAATCATATTCCCTTGCCATGGCACCGCACCCTCGTTGTTAAAATAGTCTTTAATGGTTTCTCTTTTTTGGACTGCTGAAATCGAAGGATGGTTACTTCCTTGTCGACATAAATTTTCCAAACCTGTAGTTTCTGTTCTCCATGTACCATGAATAATATTTCTTGCCTCAATATCTTCACGGTCGACATCACAATGTGTTATATAATTATTTCGTTTTTCTTTTCGTAACCAATTATGCAAAGCACATGCTGCTAATACGATTTTATCCACTGTATTCACATCAGCAGCAATAGGTTTTTGAAAAATACGAAATCGGCTTACTAATATTCCAAAAACATTTTCAACTATTCTCCTAGCTCTGGATAGTCGATAGTAGGTAGTATATGTAGGTTCTATCCCAGTTTTTACAATTACAGGGAGATTTAAAAACGGTTATCCACGACTTTCCCCCTTGAACGATCAGATTTGTGGGTGCTTACTACCCCAGTTTTTTACTGTTCCAGGGTGATTTAAAAATGGTTATCCACGACTTTCCCCCTTGGATGAACAGATTTTTGGCTGCTTTCTATCCCAGTTTACACTATTTAATTTTTCCAATTTAAATTTTACCCAAAAAAAAAAAAGATATTTACTCAGTTTCACAACAAGTGATTATTATTATTTTTTGCCCATACAAATATATTTACTGTTTCCAGTTTTTAACTGTTCCAGGGAGATTTAAAAACGGATATCCACGACTTTTCCACTTGGCCGATCAGATTTGTGGGTGCTTACTATCCCAGTTTTTACAATTACAGGGAGATTTAAAAACGTGTATCCACAACTTTCCCGCTTGGTCGATCAGATTTTTGGCTGCTTTCTATCCCAGTTTATACTGCTTAATTTTTTCAATTCAAATTTTACTCAGTTTCACAACAAGTGATTATTATTATTTTTTGGCCCATACAAATATATTTACTGTTTCCATTTTTATCTTACTTTTTAATTTTTTCATTATTTTAACTTATATACAAAAATAGTAATTAAATAACTTGTAGACTCATGGCCTAGTGGGCTAAGGCGTTGAGTGTAGAGTTTGATAAATTTAAATTTAGGGTAAGTATGTATGTTAATACTACACCCAGTGTCATAGTCCACTATACCATGGGTCTACATTTTTTTTGTTTTTTTTTTCATGTTTTTATTCATAAACTGTAATTTTTAATTTTATAATATATTATGTTTCAATTTTCGGGTTATTAGATTTTGTAATAACTGTTTATAATATGTTATATAATAACGCACAACTTAATCTGTATCAGTTTATTAGTAACCGTTGAATTGTGCGTTATTATTTACAATGGACTTATTAAAAGAAATTGAAAGAGACATTTCAGAAATGGGTATAATTCATCCATCACATTTTTGTTACAAGGAATTAGCTGAATTGTATACATTATTATCAAAATTAAAAAGCCACGCTATTAAATGTGGAACAGAAAAAAACAATAATCATTTTACTTTATGTGCGTGGTCAAATCAAAATTGTGATTGCGGACCTGATACATGTTTGTGCATTGTTATCAATTATCTGTTTACCGATTTGAAAAAAATATTGATCAATAAACAAAAATCATTAGTTAAATAATCACTTTTTAACTTTCATAATGTGATCAAACTGTTATCCAACACACTATATTTGACTTTTTTTGATTTTATTTTAGTTGTGTTTTTACAGTGTAGTAGTGTTGACTATGCTGTATTTTATTTATTTGTTAAGGTACTAATAATTTAATTAAAATTGGAACATATATTTCAATCGATAAAAATCAATCAATAGGTACGTCAACTCTGCCAAACATTGAAGGCACATAGAAGATTCACTATACTGAAATCCAAACCAAAATATTATCATCTTGAATTCAATAATTAAATCAATACTGCACACATCATGGACGCCGTAGTAGTCAAATCAATATTCAGCATACATCAACAGAATAAAAAAAACATTTATATTGGATACCTAGTTGATCAACCTTTATCTGTTATTATTTTATTCATGTGTAACGTAACTAAACGATATCTAATACTAAATGTATTTCAATGGAATAAGTTTATATCTGATGATAGTTTTAATATAATTGTTTGTTCTTTATCCACTGTTCAACATTCAAAACGATTACATTTAGATAATAATTTTTATTATAAAATATGTGCAAAATCTGAATCAGTTAATTTACATCATAATAATAACAGAATCACATTATCCAGTGATAATTTAAATCGATTGAAATTATTGGAAACATGTATAAATGCAAATATCATAGAGTTATCAAATAAATTAGTGGCGTATCAGACTGTTTTCAATAATGCATGTATAATTATCAAGTATGATATTTTATATTTATCACCTGATTGTATTAGAAGTGATTTTATCAGTACATATATTAAAGATTATAATTTCAAAATGAATGACCTGAAGGATGAAGAAAAGTCATTTTTACTTGAATTACAACAAATCCATCACGAAACGTTTGCAGACATTATACTAAAGCCTGATATAACCAGCCAATAAAACCAAAATAATCATGATATACGACAAGCTTACTATTTAATAATTAGATTATACCTTCATAATAAACATTATTTATTTTGTCAAATGCATACCTTTATTTAATAATAAATGATAATAATATAATTAATATATTATATATTATAAATAATCTTAAATGTTAACTGGTTAAAATAAACCAAAATATTTTCCATAATATAATCATATTGTATAAATTATTGAATCAAATGTAAGCTTTCTAAAATAAAATTGAATACAAATATTTTAACCGTTTGGTAATAAATAAAAAATACACAAATATTAATGACGGGTTTCATTTAGTGAAACTATAATAATATAAACATATAGTTATTATTTATAAGATTCAATTTTTTTGTTGTTGTTACACATAAATTTATCCATTAATAAATCTTGCAAATTATTAAATGCCGATAATATTGTATTGTCAGCTTTATCTTTTTCGTTCAGCATAGTTTTTGCGTTGAACGTTGAGGTTTTCCATCTATTAAAACAAATTAATGATTGTATATTATAAATGCATATATTTTCATATTATCATAAATATTTTATCAAATAAACTAGATGACACAATTGTTGAGCAGTTAAATATTTTACATACTGTGTGAATATTATTAGTATCAACGACGAAACATCATCATACCTATATTCACAAAATTGCTTGGTTGTAAGCATCGTGCCTATTTAGGTTATAAAATAGTACTATGGCATGATATGTTTCCCCAATAATTTACAAATATTGTACTTAATTTTTTTTTTTTCTTATTCATTTTAATGATACCTAGTGTAAATCTTAATATACTCTGTTTATACAAAATATTAATAGTTACCTGTCTTTTGACTCTACTTTTTCCATGTCCGATGTTTTGTATTTTTGAATAACCAAATAATCACTTGCTGTTTTGATTTCGGGTATTTTGATACAAAAATTTCCACCATCTGATTTTTTTACGCGTATGCAGTTTTCATTAACCATAGTTGTTAAACCATTATATTCTTGTTCCAGTTTTAATAAATGCGACTGAAACTAAAATCAATATTAAATTGATAAATATATTATTATTAAAATATGGAATATTTTACTTTCTGTTTTTTTGGTTTAGGTTTTATAACGGTTTCAGGTTTTTTAGAATTCTGCATTTGCTCATTTTTCCGATGATTATAAAGTTCCTAAATTTATATACCCATGTTTTTAACATATTGATGTGTAATGTAAGGAAATTAAGAAAAAAGTTTATGATATAATAATAATAATAATAATAATACCGGTGCACATACATCAATTTCTTCATCATCTGAATTTTGATCGCTTGTGTTGACCATTATTAATTTCTGTTTTTTTGGTTTAGCTTTCATAGTGATTTTGGGTTTTTTAGAATTCTGCATTTGCACATTTTTTCGATATGAATAATGATCCTAAATTTAAATGATTATGTTTTAAACTTATTGTTAATAAATGGTGTTAAATTAAAGTATATTAATAATATATTATAATTATTATAATAATGTACTTACATTGATTTCTTCATCGGCCGAATTTTGTACACTCATGTCGGACATTATTACTATGCACTCGTATTGCTTAAAATTAACTGATGAAATTCACATTAGGTCTCTTTATTTTATATAAATTAATATCTATGATATATAGTAATAGTCATGTCAATGCCTGTTACACATGGTGTTGGTAATAAATAAAAACTGATATACACATTGTTTTTAACGATAAACAGAGAAATTAAAAGATATTTGGCATTGACTAATGTGTGGAAAAGCAGATTATAAACTGTATGCCCAAAATCGTTTGATATATCCATCACTTATTCGCACTGCACTATTTTTATTTTTAGTATTTTGTACATCAATGATTATAATTAAAATTTGATCGCATTTTATGTTTACATTAAGATATAAGGTGCCGTGTTGGTAATAAATAAAAACTGATATACACATTGTTTTTAACGATTAACAGAGGAATTAAAAGATATTTGACATTGGCTAATGTGTGGAAAAGCAGATTATAAACTGTATGCCAAAAATCGTTTGATATATCCATCACTTATTCGCACTGCACTATTTTTTATTTTTAGTATTTTGTACATCAATGATTATAATTAAAATTTGATCGCATTTCATGTTTACATTAACATATAAGGTACTAATAATAAAAATAGTGCCGTGCGAATAAGTGATGGATATATCAAACGATTTTTGGCATACAGTTTATAATCTGCTTTTCCATGTTACTTAAATAGTGGGGTTCATTAGATCAATAATAATAATACTCAACAAGCTGGTATGCAAGAACGCCGCATGCAGCGAGCAGAATATTTCATTGTAAGTTAATTAATTATAACATTTTAATTTTTAAAATATAATCATTTTATTCATTTTTAGCAAAGATATGATACCTGACGACAACCTCGATAATGTAATTAGTCATATACCACCGATCACAATACAACATATTGCAAAATATCCATTTACTCACAGTGAACGTGAAGTTTATGAATATTTTCGCCAGTTGCATTCAGCTTTTGTCGTGAGGGAAGTTCGATATTCATTTGATGATAATATTATCGATATATTTTGCTCATTCGAATGTGCCAATTATATCAATCAGGCGTATTTTGAGTCGAATCTTGTAAATTTAAGTTTAAAAGCGTACCATGTTATGTTTAAGGATATAAATGTGCTACAAATGTATTTCAAAGACGAAGGTGTTTGGCATGCCAAAAATACGTCACTGTCTGTGACAATCGCAATTTATATGCTGAACCCGAAGAGGATTATGTAATACAAGTATTTCCAATAACCAATTGCACCGTCAATCTACTTCAATCAACAGTTCATACATAACTACATAAGTGATATTTTATTTTAATACGTTATTATATATTTTATTTTAATGCGGTTTTGAATTAATTGTTAAAAATGCCAAAATTTAACCGCATTAAAAAAATTAATCGATTAAACATCACTGGACAAAAATTAGTAGAAATTGAGAAATTTAAAAATAATCGCTCAAAAACTTTTTATTATAAAAACAACGAAAACCTTATTGACTTATTGTCATTTTTAAATTCTACTTCTTCTTCATTAAAATCAAAACTAAAAGAATTATGTTCTTCATCCACATATAAATTTAATTTATTTGTAGACTTAGTATATGAAAATTTAATTACGGGAGAAGTTCGGGATGTTGCATTTAAAACAACAAATGTTTTATGTTATTTTACTTCAAATTTTTCTACCCTTTTTAAAAACATGTTCGATAAATTATTAAATGAACAAGAGTCATTTCTGTTGAAGGGTTCTTCTTGGAGACAAATTAGTTTAGATGGTCTCCAATTAAGAACAAATAAAGTAAATTTACTAGGGGGTTCCTCATTTATAAAATTACCCCAATCAATTTATAATAAAAAAGCAATAATAAACGTAATGAATTATGACAATAGATGTTTTAAATATGCAATTTTATCAAAATTTAATGAAAAAAAAAATAAAAATAATTTTAGTATTAAATATTTTAATTTTTTGGAAAAAAAAAGTGGTCTTAATTTTAATTGTATTGATCACCCTACACCAATCAATCAAATAAAAAAATTTGAAAAAATTAATAACATATCCGTTAATGTTTATAGTTGTGATGATAAAAATCAAATTTACCCACTTCATATAAATAATAACGAAAAATCCGATCATTATGATTTGTTTTTTTTTCTCAAATGAACCAACAACACATTATTGTTACATAGCTAATTTCTCACGACTGATTAGATCACAAAGAACAAAACATGAAAGTAAAATAATTATTTGCAAGCGATGTTTTACGACTTTTAATGTTAAACCAAATAAAAACAAGGCATGGGGGCAGCATGGTCTCGATAGGCATAAAGTAATCTGCCAAAAACATAAACTTTGTAAGCCTGTAATGATTGATCCACATGATGACAAATTTATATATTTTAATAAATATAATCGGGCTGACCGAATTCCTATTGTAATTTATGCCGATTTTGAATGCTTTTTAAAACCCACTAATAATATCATAACGGTCAATACTAAAAACACGCATTATCATAAGCCCATGAGTTATGGGCTATATGTTAAAATTGATTACAACATCGTCCCAAAAAAATTAGTAAAACAATTTAAAATTCCTAAAAATCCAATAATTTATAGAGGCAAAAATGCATCAAAGCATTTTATGTTAACTATAATTGATATTTCTACCAAAATTTATTATCTATATAATACTAATAAATCAATGCATAAATTAACAAAAAAGGAAGAAGGTCAATATATTAATTCGAAAAAATGTGAACTATGTTTGAGATCATTTAATAATGAAACCGTATTTAAAGTTAGAGACCACTCACATCTTACAGGGAAATATTTAAGGGCTTTATGCTTAAATTGTAATTTTTCGGCACAAAACCCATCATTTGTACCAGTATATTTCCATAATTTATCGTATGACGGTCATTTTATTGTACGCACCTTAGGCTGTAATGATAATGACATACGCATTATTCCAAACTCGGGTGAAAAATATTTGACCTTTAGTAAGCAAATTTTTGATAAATTTTATGTAAAATTTGTAGACACTTTTATGTTCATGTCAGAATCACTCTCTAATTTAGCTACTAATTTAGCCGAAGATAAAACAAGATTCCGTGAAATTAACCATCATTTTCCTTTAGAAAACATTGATTTAGTTATTCGGAAAGGTGTACTTCCATATGAGTATGTAGACTGCAACTCAAAACTTAAAGATACCTCATTACCACCTAGAATTAAATTTTATAATTCGTTAACAGATGATCATATTTCAAAAAAAGATTACATGCATGCATGCAATGTTTGGGAGAAATTTAATATAAAAACATTAGGTGAATATAGTGATTTATATTTATTAACGGACATATTGATTCTGGCTGATGTATTTGAAAATTTTAGAGATATTTGTTTGAAAACTTTTAATTTAGACGCCTCTTATTATTTGACAGCACCTGGTTTTGCGTTTGACGCAATGTTAAGTTTTACTGGAGTTAAACTTGAGAGATTAACAGATTATTTGATGTTACTCATGATGGAGAATGGAATAAGAGGAGGGGTATGCCAATCTGTAAGACGCTATGCCAGAGCTAATCTACCAGATGTTGATGGGATTAATTATAACAAAAAAAAACCACACATTTATTTGGCATATTTTGATTGTGTAAATTTATACGGCAAATCAATGCTTGCAAGTTTACCATACAACAATTTTGAATGGTATAATGATTTGACATTAGACGTTACTACTATAGATGACGATGCACCTATTGGTTATATACTGGAAGTGGATGTGGATTACCCCGAAAAATTACATGATATTCATAGCGATTTACCTTTTTTGCCACACAATAGTTGTCCACCTAATTCTAAGATTATTAAACTGCTGACAACTTTAAATAATAAATCAAATTATGTCGTTCATTATAGATTGTTAAAGCAGGCAATTCACAACGGATTAAAAGTTGTAAAAGTTCATAAAATAATTAAGTTTGATCAATCAAAATGGTTAGCCCCTTATGTTGATAAATGCACTAGTATGAGGGTCTTGGCAAAAAACAAGTTTGAATATGAATTTTGGAAATTACTCGTGAATAGTGTCTATGGGAAATGTATGGAGAATCCGCGTAAAAGATTGGATATAAAGTTGGTATCAGATGATCGAAAAGCTCATAGGCTAATGAGAAAACCTAATTTCATAGATAGAACTATATATAGCAATGAGTTAATGTCTTTACATTTTCAAAAAGAAAAGATTAAATTTGATAAACCAATCTACGTGGGATTTTCTATTTTAGATATATCGAAAACCTATATTTATAATTTCCATTATGACGTAATGAAAAATAAATACGGAAAAAAAATATCACTATTATACACTGATACCGATTCATTAATATATCGTATTAAAACAAATAATTATTTTAATGATTTAAAATTTGATTTATTGAGTCATTTTGATACTTCTAATTTTCCAATTAGTCACTTTTGTTACAGTGATAAACATAAGAACACCCCAGGATATTTTAAAGACGAATTGAAGAGTGAAATTATGACGCAATTTGTAACGCTAAGACCCAAATTATATGCTTATACAGTAAGTGGTATTGAATACAAAAAGGCAAAAGGTGTAAAAAAGTATGTTAGAGACAAGTATATGACGGTCAATCATTATTTAGATATTTTATCAAAGTTCAGTATACAAAATTCCTCACATTTGGATGCACAAAATGGTGAATCTAGTCAAATTAATGCATACTGTGATATTAACTCAATACAGGCAACAAAACATAATGTTTATTCCAAAACAACCAGAAAAATAGTATTGAGTGCAAATGACGATAAACGTGTCATATTAAAAGGTGGTATTTGCACTTTACCATACGGACATTATAAATTAAACTAATCAAAAATAATTATGAATATGTTTTATTACAAACGTATTTTATAAATAGTAAATCATTTAACTAATTAGCTATTCGACAAATCGTTATCGATGATAAAATTAATTAAGGGAGCTATAGTAACCTAATCATGAAGCAAATTGTTTAATTTTTATATTATAATATATTAATGTACAAAATATAACAATAATCATTGTTTTTCAAATTTAATATTTCTAAAAGTGTTATAATATTTAATTCATTGAACATTTTATAAATTGTAAAAATGGAAAATGTATGTTATTTAATTTGGTTACAAACTTTTTGTTAAAACTATGTATATATTTTAATATTCTAACATTGATCATTAACTTTTATGTATGATTCATTTCTATTTATTTTTTATTATTAAATAATAATATACATAATTGTATTGTGATTGACTTTGGTCGAGATTCATTATGTTAAATTGTAAGTAATATGATTTATGATACTGTAATTATTTAATAATAAATTAAAAAATTGTAATATGCCGGTTCTATGAAGATGATGAAGCAAAATGTATATAATTTTACTTTTTATTGATCCTATTATATTAAATATAGAAGTCTATTTATGTTTATATACTTTAGTTATATTGATTTATTTAAAATATGTTATAATTGGTAAATATTATTATACTTTTGTTAATATCGTTATTCTATATTGTAATTGAACATTGGCCTTGTAAATATTAAATAAAATTAAATAAATAATATATAGAATAATGATGCATTTTATACATGATCATTCAATTTTGAAATTTAGTGTTATAACTTATAAAATTATGTTTTTAATTTTTTTGAATCTTGTATAACTAAATCATTTGAAACAATATTGTACTTAACCAATTGTGTAATTTTTATATAAACCTGATCGCTTATTATCCCGTGCTAGTAGTATACATCTGTATGTTTACAGTTCATTGACGTGTTGTAACGTAATGATTAAGACTTAATCTGGATATCCCTCCGGGGGGTCACCGATTTACTGAGACACACATTACTGAGATTACACACATGTTGTAAACCTATTTATTCATTACACAAAATTATTTAGTGTATATACATCAAATGTTTACACTATAGTCAAAATTATTTTTTATCAAACCTTACTATAAAACTGAAATAATATTTAATGAAAATATTACAAATTAATAAATAATAGTTTTTTTATTGTTATAAATTAATTCTTAATTATATTTACACAAGTTTTCTTACTTCTCTAGTAAAAGGTACATATTCTACAATTCTATCATGAATTAATAAACAGTAAGCAGTCACACCTGCTAGTGATTCTGAAGCTTCAATTTCCAATTGAACATCTACTGCTGAAGCAGTGGCTGAATCGTTCTGTTTCGAAGTATCGATGACTATAATTGGTGCGTTTGTCAGAAAAGTAGAAGGACTCAATATGGGGTTACGAATACTTTTTTCATAGTACGATTCTTGAAACGATGTATACATATTATATAATAAGGTGAAATTATTTTTAGTAAAATCTAAATTCAAATTATTGTACGGATAAGCTATCGAGTTCAGAAACACTTTAACGTTTGTTAAATTACAATGGTCAAATATACTACAATCTTTTGTTATCAAATTTTTGCGTCCTTTTTGTAATCCAATTATGATAAATCGGGGTTTTTCTAATTTTGATGCAGTTTTCAAATTCCATACAACTTTTTTAGTGGTACCAAGTTCAGGATATTCAAAAGTTTCAAAAGATCTAAAAGGGATAAATAGGCTTTTTTCTTTTTCTATAAGTTTCAATAATTTTAATCTTTCTTCATCGTCAACAGTGATATGTGGTACCATCCAGACAATTTTATTTAAAACGACTTTACCTTCAGTAGCAGTTGCACCAGTTTTAACTTGTAAAGCATTTAAATCACTATGACTTCGGGTTAATATTAATTCCAATCTAGAATTCACTAATATTCTTTTATAGTCTTCAAATAAACCTAACCAATATTTCAATGGAATGCAAGCACTAAATTCACCTTTATCATTTTCCGATTGTGTTGCGTTTTTAAAATTCCAGCCAGCATTTTCATAGCAATTGTAGTTGTCTGGCGTACCGGATAAGTAACCTTTCAACGAGCTAGTGATTCCAAGAACACGTGCGCTATCTACTTCTATCCCATTGATTTCCAATCGTATTTGTTCGAAGAGGTAAGAGTAACCGTTATTAGATAGTTTCACTTTGGTAGGATCAGTAATTGTTCCTTCCAAAAAAATGAAGCTTTCGTGTAGGTATGGATAAACATCCGTTTGCTGGATTGATATACGTATTTCATCATTATTATTAAATGATGTTGTATACGGTGCGTATGAATGATATTCAATTTTCGTAATTTTAGAATCCGTTTCGTACTGTGAAGTTATATCCAAAATATCACTTTCAGGCATTTTGCTTCAATTGATAACCCAGAGCTTGTAAAATTTTTTTATTCTTCACTGTCAATTTTTTTATTTTATTTGATGTTACTGGTAGCACTTTAGTCTTATGACTAGTTGTTCTGATCCGAAGTAGTGGACTTATATTGAATTTTAATCCCATCTCAAGACCCGTAACGTTTAATATGTAACACAATTGTCAATGCCTCATCAAAATTATCAATCGGATTATGATCTTGATCTACTAACTGAACGGTTATCGAGTCAATATTTGTTTTATTCAATTTGTAATATATTAAGTTTGGTGGTGACTGTATAACTTTAGATCCTGTTTTTTCACTCGGGAAAAACTCATAAATCGAATGACTTTGAAGATGGTTGTTGAATGATCCTTGAGCTATATTACACATTACTTTTATAGAATTAATTGTGTTTAAATTGACAGCTTTTTTTGATCGAAGAATTTCATTGTATGGGTTATATACTCGTTTTTCAAAACCGAATACAGGTGCTATACTATGCGGATACTCAAAGTGTAGTATCCCATTACATTTTATATACGATCTGAAATCGTTAGGATCAACCGTAATGTCGAATGTTAAATTGGTTAAGTTTTTACTATTATAGGTATCTATTTGCTTCTTAACTCGTTGCTTAATATCTTCAATTTCATAACAACCCTCTTCCAATGTAATAAAACATATCATAGGATCATTATTGTTTTCATTCTCAGCTACTTGTATAGAAAATTTATTATTTTTATCATTAATATTTGGAAACGAATTAAATGACTGTAAACATAACAAAGCTATTTCTGAGTCCTCGTAAAGGCCTATAGGTGGAAAATAATTTACAGATAATATGGTAGCATTCCCAGTTAAACTTAAAGTAACTGACTCATACATTACAAAATCTAAGATATAAATTTAATGATGAGATCCGTGACGTTTAATATGCAGAACAACTGTTAACGTTTCGTTAAAATTGTCAATTGGATTATTGTTTTGGTCAACTAACTGAACAGTAATTGAATTAATATCTGTTTTGTTTAATCGGTAATATATAAGGTTTACCGGAGATTGAACAACCTTTGTTCCTCTTCTCCCACTCGGGAAAAACTCATATATCGAATGGGTTTGAAGTTGGTTGTTGAATGACCCATGTGCTATATTACACATTACTTTTATAGAATTAAATGTGTTTAAATTTGCAGCTTTATCCGATCGATGTTCTTCATAAAACGGTCCACAATCTTTCTTTCTATACCCAAAAACAGGTGCTATACTATACGGATGCTCAAAGCGTAGTATTCCATTACATTTTATATACGTTCTAAAATCGATAGGATCAATACGTACATTGAATGTTAGCTTTGTTCCGTAGACTTTATTAGCTTGAGGTAACTCTTCTACCATATATTTGTTAATATCTTCTATGTCACAGCATTCGACTGGCACAAAAAATTGAATATTTACTTTTCTATCTGGAGGAATTGATTTTATTCTCAGCCGGTTATTAGTTAGATTTATAATATTTGGAAATGAATTGTATGTTTGCAAAGATAACAAAGCTATTTCTGAATCCTCGTAAACGTTTAGAGATGGAAAATAATTCGTGGATAATATAGTTGTATTTCCAGTTAAACTTAATGTAACAGATTCATACATTGTAAAAATTCAAGACATAAATGACCACAGTTAAATGTATTGAAGTCTTGATAGTTGGAATAGTTGTATACTATTTTGAACTGTCTGAAATAATGTTGTAATTCAATTGGTGGTGGTAAATCACCAAAGCTATCAAAATATACAACTTTGTCCTTATTTTTATAAAACGCTACCCAATGGCTTCCGTCGCCTGAAGATATATCCAAGTTTAATATACCACATTCAATCGTATGCGGTTTTTTAGGTAAGTTATCACGTGAAAAGACACCACGGAAATGATTGATTTTCAACTTCTCGACGTATTTTATAATATCCTGAGACGAAAGCGGTCTGTCAGGTAGCGTAATCATCAGTTTTTTTTTTTTCTTGATCTATTCTTGTTTGAATTCAAACCACTTCCTTTTTTTCTTTTTCCATTTTGAACCGCATTATACACACTAGCACCTCCAGACATCAAACTACCAAGTGCTGACAATCCTGCAAATATAGGTATTAAAGGAATTACACCTCCTGACTGTCTCGGTGCTAAAATCAGCCTTTTACCACCATTCTTTTTCTTTGAGATTCTTTTTTTCTTCGCTGCTAATATACCATTTGTTTTTATAGCACGTTTCCGTTTACAACCCATACCTATTTTTCTTTTAGCTTTCATCGCATTTGTTACTGCATACGCAACTAGTTTCTCTTTTTTAGGAGTATCTTTTGCTTTAAATCTTTCCCAAGCACGATTTTCTAACACTTTATCAGCTTTATGTCTATCGTCTAAATTTTTACTCGCTGCATACACAATATCGTGATCGCGACAAGCAGCATCCAATGGGTTTATTCCTTTATCACCACGATCTAACCTCTTTTTTAATTTCGTACCTGGACCGCAATACTGATATCCTGGTACATGGGCTTCAAACGGGAGACTATTTATAAGGGAGTTTACAAATCCTTTTCCAGTCTTGACTGACTTACACTTACGAGTTGAACGTGTCATCGATAACTGATTACAAATTGGAAAATTCTAGCGTATTTATAAGAAAAAATGGATTTGATTGAACAGAAAGATAAATTGGATGTTATAAATGTGGATGTTCGGACAGTTAAAAAACCATCAAGACACGGTTCGTTATTTCCTGATACTATACGTGCTATACTAGTTGGTCCCAGCGGTTCAGGAAAAACAAATATAATGTATAATCTGATCACACACGCAAACGGGTTAAGATTTGAAAATATTTATTTATACTCGAAAACCTCCAATCAAGAAAAATATGTTTTATTAAAAAAAATTATAGATGATATACAAGGTGCTAATTTTTTCATATTTACAAGCGCTGATAAGGTTATAAAACCGAACTTGACTAAAAAAAATTCTATTATAATTTTTGATGATGTAATATGTGGTCCACAATCTGTAATCAGAGAATACTTCAGCATTGGAAGACATTCAGGTGCTAGCTCTGTATTTTATTTAGCACAAACATATTCTAAAATATCAAAACAATTAGTAAGAGATAACTCAAACTTTTTAATGCTGCTGAAACAAGATGATACAAATTTACGACATATATTCAACGATCATACGTCAGCAGATATGGATTTCTCAAAATTTCGGGAAATTTCCCATTTATGTTGGAACCACAGTGATTACGGGTTTCTGGTTACCGATAAGACTCGAGAAATGAATGAAGGAAGATATAGATGTGGTTTTCATACGTTTATTAAAATAAGATAAATTAGTATTGTATTATGTTAACATACATATCATTAATTTTCTGATATTATAATTTACAAGCCATTTAATGATGAACTTTGTAAAAATTATTGTAAACCTTAATATTATTTTAATAAAATACTTTATAAATATATATATATATACCATAGTACGCAGTTATTAACCACATAGTGATATCAGTAGTCATACGATACAGTTAAATTGTATTTATTATTTACAATGGATAAAGAAAAAGTTTTGCTGGAAAATTTAATAACATCAAAAAAAAATATTAAACGAAAAATAATGGAAATGAAACGGGGCGTTATAGATTCTGAAAACTATTTCCGTGAAGCATTTAAACCATTGAGTACAAGTATAGAAAAAAATAATCAATGTAACTCGCACCCAGCTGATCAAAAAAATACGGAAACCTCGCATATTAGTGACGAAGATGACGATGTATTAAATTCAACATTTTCAAATTTTT